>NC_092054.1:70633330-70940413 GCF_003086295.3 Arachis hypogaea | reverse complement strand
CTTATCCAAGCGTGATTTCTCTGCTCTGCAAGGACACTGGAGTCAAGATGGGAATAACTGAATATATCCTAATTGAAAAGTCAATCACCAAAGCATCAATGGAGAGACAACAAGCACAGGAGGATCCTATCAAGAAGAGAGCACAGGAATTCCTCCCAGAGATTCCTCAAGCGGAATATTGGGAATATCTTGAGACGTCTGTCACCAAGATACAGGAAGCTATGGAGCAGATAATAAAACAACAGAAGGAACACAGTCAAATGCTGACCCATATGCTTAAAGAACAAGAGGAGCAGGGACGTGACTTAAGGGAACTGAAGCGCCAAAAGTCTTCTGTAATACCAAGCCTCCCAAGGATCAGAGGAACCCCCATACCCCCAGAATAAAGGTTGTTAATTTCCAATTTCTGCCTTAACTCTGTGACAGTGTCCTTATAAAAAGTCTACCTTAGAAGTCATATAATAGTAATTAGTATCTATTTGATTTTATCTCCAATTAAGCTATAGTTTATTTTTCTCATCATCATTAAACATGAATAAAATAGTAGATCTTTTGAATAAGAAGCAATAAAATTTCGAGTTTAATAAAAGAAATTCTAATTGGTTAAATGTGGTGGCAATACTTTCCGTCTTCTGAAAGAATGCTTGAACAGTGCATATGTCTTTTGAATTTGTTGTTTAAGACTATTAAATATGTTGGCTCTTGAAAGAATGATGAACATGAGACATGTTATTGATAATCTGAAAATCATAAAAATGATTCTTGAAGCAAGAAAAAGCAGCAAAGAACAAAGCTTGCAGAAAAAAAAAAAAAAGCAAGCAGAAAAAGCCAAAAGCTCTTAAAACCAAAAGGCGAGGGCAAATAAAAAGGATCCCAAGGCTTTGAGCATCAGTGGATAGGAGGGCCTAAAGGACTAAAATCCTGGTCTAAGCGGCTAAACCAAGCTGTCCCTAACCATGTGCTTGTGGCGTGCAGGTGTCAAGTGAAAACTTGAGATTGAGCGGTTAAAGTCAAGGTCCAAAGCAAAAAGAAGAGTGTGCTTAAGAACTTTGGACACCTCTAATTGGGGACTTTAGCAAAGCTGAGTCACAATCTGAAAAGGTTCACCCAGTTATGTGTCTGTGGTATTTATGTATCCGGTAGTAATACTGGAAAACAAAGTGCTTAGGGCCACGGCCAAGACTCATAAAGAAGCTGTGTTCAAGAATCATCACACTGAACTAAGAGAATCAATAACACTATCTGAATTCTGAGTTCCTATAGATGCCAATCACTCTGAGCTTCAATGGATAAAGTGAGATGCCAAAACTGTTCAGAAGCAAAAAGCTACTAGTCCCGCTCATCTAATTAGGATCTGAGCTTCAATCAAAAACTCTGAGATATTATTGCTTCTCAACCTATCAGTCTTCTATTTTATTTGTCTAGTTGCTCGAGGACAAGCAACAGTTTAAGTTTGGTGTTGTGATGAGCGGATATTTTATACGCTTTTTGGGGATAATTTCATATAGTTTTGAGTATGTTTTAGTTAGTTTTTAGTCTATTTCTATTAGTTTTTAGGAAAAATTCATATTTCTGGACTTTACTATGAGTTGTGTGTTTTTCTGTAATTTCAGGTATTTTTCTGGCTGAAATTGAAGGAGCTGAGCAAAAATCTGATTCAGGCTGAAAAAGGACTGCTGATGCTGTTGGATTCTGACCTCCCTGCACTCAAAGTGGATTTTCTGGAGCTACAGAACTCGAAATGGCGTGCTTCCAATTGCGTTGGAAAGTAGACATCCAGGGCTTTCCAGCAATATATAATAGTCCATACTTTTCACAAGCATAGACGACGTAAACTGGCGTTCAACGCCAGTCCTCTGCCCAATTCTGGCGTCCAGCGCCAGAAAAGGATCAAGAACTGGAGTTGAACGCCCAAACTGGCATAAAAACTGGCGTTCAACTCCACAAATGGCCTCTGCACATGAATTTCTTAAGTCTCAGCCCCAGCACACACCAAGTGGGCCCCAGCACACACCAAGTGGGCCCCAGAAGTGGATCTCTGCATCATCCATCATAGTTTATCCAATTTTTGTAAACCTAGGCTACTAGTTTAGTATTTAAACAACTTTTAGAGACTTATTTTGTATCTCATGACATTTCAAATCTAACTTTGTATTCTCTGACGGCATGAGTCTCTAAACCCCATTGTTGGGGTGAGGAGCTCTGCTGTGTCTCGATGAATTAATGCAAGTATTTCTGTTTTCCATTCAAACACGCTTGTTCCTATCTAAGATGTTCATTCGCGCTTAACTGTGATGGAGGTGATGAGCTGTGACACTCATCACCTTCCTCAAATCATGAACGTGTGCCTGACAACCACCTCCGTTCTATATACGATTGAATGAGTATCTCTTAGATTCCTTAATCAGAATCTCCGTGGTATAAGCTAGAACTGATGGCAGCATTCATGAGAATCCGAAAAGTCTAAACCTTGTCTGTGGTATTCCGAGTAGGATTCAAGGATTGAATGACTGTGACAAGCTTCAAACTCTTGAAGGCTGGGCGTTAGTGACAGACGCAAAAGGATAGTAAATCCTATTCCAACCGGATCGAGAACCAACCGGTGATTAGCCGTGCTGTGACAGAGCGCGTGAGCGTAGTTTTCACTGGGAGGACGGAAGGTAGCCATTGACAACGGTGATCCACCAACACACAGCTTGCCATAGGAGGACGTGCGTGCGTGAATCAGAAGACAGAGGAAAGCAGAGATTCAGAAGATAAAGCATCTCCAAAACTCCAACATATTCTCCATTACTGCATAACAAGTAACCTTTAATTTATGCTCTCTCAGTTATTCACAATTCAACTGATAAACATAATTGACTTCCTGACTAAGATTTACAAGATAACCATAGATTGCTTCAAACCAACAATCTCCGTGGGATTCGACCCTTACTCACGTAAGGTATTACTTGGACGACCCAGTGCACTTGCTGGTTAGTGGTACGCGTTGTGAAAAGTGTGATTCACAATTCGTGCACCAAGTTTTTGGCGCCGTTGCCGGGGAATTGTTCGTGTTTGAACAACTGACGGATTATTCTGTTGCTTAGATTAGGAAAAATCTTTCTTTTTTGGTTTAGAGTCTTTCATTATTTATCCCTTGTTAAAACACTTTAAATTTATAGCTCAGTTAATTAGAACATGGTGTTTATGTTCATGATAACTGGCTATCATATTTTTTAAAACCTTTTTCATAAATAATATTTTTTCTATTAAATCGTGTGCCAAACTTCAAGTTTGGTGTTTTCTTGTTGATTTCCCTTTGGTTTTCGAAAATTTTGGTTTGGTTTTCTAAAAATTTTAAGTTTGGTGTTCTTTCTTCATGTTCTTGTGTTCTTGTGAGTCTTCAAAGTGTTCTTGAGTTTTCCTTGTGTTTTGATCTTAAAATTTTTAAGTTTGGTGTTCCTTGGTGTTTTCCCTCCAAAATTTTCAAAAACAAGGAGCATTAGATCTAAGAATTTTAAATCTTGTACTATCTTATTGTGTTTCTCTCTCCTCACTAAATTCAAAAATATCTTTTCAAAATATCTCTTCTAACTTCCTAACTTCTTATCTTTTCAAAATTTGTTTCAACTAACCAACTAACTTTTTGTTTGTTTCTTAACTTTTTCAAAACTACCTAACTAACTCTATCTCTCTCTAATTTTCGAAAATATCTTCCCTCTTTTTCAAAAATTTCTTTTTTTTTAACTAATTAATTTTTATTTTCTTTTACGAAAAAAAAAATTTTATTTCAAAATTCAAATTCTTTTTAGTTATTTTATTTTATTTAAGTATTTACTTCTTATAAAATAAAATAAATAAAAAGATAAATCAGTCCAAGTTATATCCATAGATCCATCATGGACATAAGTGGAAATGAACAGTCCAGGAGGACTCTGGGGTCATATGCTAACCCCTCTACTGCTTCATATGGGAGTAGCATATGCATACCCTCCATTGGAGTTAGTAGCTTTGAGTTGAATCCTCAGCTCATTATCATGGTGCAGCAAAGTTGCCAGTATTCCGGTCTTCCACAGGAAGAACCTACAGAGTTTCTGGCACAATTTTTACAAATTGCTGACACAGTACATGATAAGGAAATAGATCAGGATGTCTACAGACTATTACTGTTTCCATTTGCTGTAAAAGATCAAGCTAAGAGGTGGTTAAATAACCAACCTAAGGCCAGCATAAGAACATGGAAACAGCTGATAGAAAAATTCCTGAATCAGTATTTTCCTCCAAAAAGGATGACAATGCTAAGGCTGGACATCCAAGGCTTTAAACAAGGAGATAATGAATCTCTTTATGATGCCTGGGAGAGATACAGAGAGATGCTACGAAAATGCCCCTCTGAAATGTTTTCAGAGTGGGTTCAGTTAGACATCTTCTACTATGGGCTTGCAGAAGGAGCTCAGATGTCTCTAGATTACTCAGCTGGTGGATCTATCCATATGAGAAAGACAATTGAAGAGGCTCAAGGGCTCATTGATACAGTTGCCAGGAATCAGCATCTGTATCTAAGCAGCAACCCTTCCATGAATGAAGAGGTTAAAACAGTAACTGCTGAATTCAGTACTGTAAAACAAGCTGCTGAATTCAATCAGCAATTGGATTTTCTAACAAAGCAGCTAGCTGAATTCAAGGACAGGCTACAGGAGACAAGGATAGCTAATATACATATGGACGAACAGTTTAAGCAAACAAAGCAGCAGTTATCAAGGCAAATAGCAGAAGAATGCCAAGCAGTTCAATTAAGAAGTGGGAAAACATTAAATACCCCACCTCAAGGCATCAGAAATTCAAGAAATGAGCAACCCACCAAAGATTCACCTGAGGACAGTAAGAGCCCAGGAAAAAATAATTCTGGCACTAAAACGCCAGAAAATGGGTGGAAGGCTGGCGCTGAACGCCCAGACCATGCCCAAAACTGGCGTTCAGCGCCAGAAACAAGGCAGGATTGGCGTTCAACGCCAGAATTGGGCAAGAATCTGGCGTTGAACGCCCAAATGGGGCAGAATCCAGCGTTGAACGCCCAAAATGGGTACATTTCTGGCGTTCAGGCGCCAGTAACAGACAGTGAGCTGGCGTCTAACGTCACTCCAGCTTCTGACTCTGGCACTCAATTGCCAGTGAGGGATCAGACACACACAAGTGCTGATAACAACCCCTCTAAAAAGGCTTCTTTAACCACTAAGGTTGAGGAATATAAAGCCAAGATACCTTATCCTCAAAAACTCCAGAAAGAGGAGCAGGATAAGCAATTTGCTCGCTTTGCAGATTATCTAAGGACTCTTGAAATAAAGATTCCATTTGCAGAGGCACTTGAGCAAATACCTTCTTATGCCAAGTTCATGAAAGAGATCTTGAGTCATAAAAAGGAGTGGAGAGAAACAGAAAGAGTTCTTCTCACTGAAGAATGCAGTGCAGTCATTCTGAAAAGCTTTCCTGAAAAGCTTAAAGACCCTGGGATTTTTCTGATACCATGCATATTAGAAGGTGATTGCACCAAGACAGCTTTATGCGATCTTGGGGCAAGCATCAACCTGATACCTGCATCCACTATCAGGAAGCTTGGCTTAACTGAAGAAGTTAAACCAACCCGGATATGTCTCCAACTTGCTGATGGCTCCACTAAATACCCATCAGGCGTGATTGAGGACATGATTGTCAGAGTTGGGCCATTCGCCTTTCCCACTGACTTTGTTGTGCTGGAAATGGAGGAGCACAACAGTGCCACTCTCATTCTAGGAAGACCCTTCCTAGCAACTGGACGATCCCTCATTGACGTCCAACAGGGGGAAATAACCCTGAGAGTCAACGATGACGAGTTCAAGTTGAACGCTGTCAAAGCCATGCAGCATCCAGACACATCAACAGACTGCATGAAAGTTGACCTTATTGACTCTTTGGTAGAAGAGATCAACATGGCTGAGAGTCTCGAATCAGAGTTGGAAGACATCTTTAAAGATGTTCAGCCTGATTTGGAGGATTCAGGGGACATGAAAGAGCCTCTGAACTTTCTTCTGAAAGAGGAAAAACCTCCTAAACCAGAGCTCAAGCCACTGCCACCATCCTTGAAATATGCATTTTTAGGAGAAGGTGACACTTTTCCAGTGATCATAAGCTCTGCTTTAAATTCACAGGAAGAAAAAGCACTTATTCAAGTGCTAAGGACACACAAGACAGCTCTTGGGTGGTCCATAGGTGACCTTAAGGGCATAAGCCCAGCTAGATGCATGCACAAAATCCTATTGGAGGATAATGCCAAACCAGTGGTTCAACCACAGAGGCGGCTAAATCCAGCCATGAAGGAAGTGGTGCAGAAAGAGGTCACCAAATTACTAGAGGTTGGGATTATTTATCCCATTTCTGATAGCCCCTGGGTGAGCCCTGTTCAAGTCGTCCCAAAAAAGGGAGGCATGACAGTGATTCATAATGAAAAAAATGAACTGGTTCCTACAAGAACAGTTACAGGGTGGCGCATGTGTATTGACTACAGAAGGCTCAATACAGCCACCAGAAAGGATCATTTTCCTTTACCATTCATAGACCAGATGCTAGAGAGACTAGCAGGTCATGATTATTAATGCTTTTTGGATGGCTACTCAGGCTATAACCAGATTGCAGTAGATCCCCAGGATCAAGAGAAAACAGCATTCACATGTCCATCCGGAGTGTTTGCTTATAGAAGGATGCCCTTTGGGCTATGTAATGCGCCTGCAACCTTCCAGAGATGCATGCTCTCTATTTTCTCTGACATGGTGGAAAAATTTCTGGAAGTCTTCATGGATGACTTCTCAGTATATGGAGACTCATTCAGCTCCTGTCTTGATCAACTGAAACTTGTTCTGAAAAGATGCCAAGAAACCAACCTAGTTTTAAACTGGGAAAAGTGTCACTTCATGGTGACTGAAGGAATTGTTCTTGGGCATAAAATCTCAAACAAGGGAATAGAGGTGGATCAAGCAAAAATAGAGGTAATTGAAAAATTACCACCACCTGCCAATGTTAAGGCAATCAGAAGCTTTCTGGGGCATGCAGGATTCTATAGGAGGTTTATAAAGGATTTTTCAAAAATCGCAAAACCTCTAAGCAACCTGCTAGCTGCTGACACGCCATTTGTGTTTGACACAGCATGCCTGCAGGCGTTTGAAACGCTGAAAGCTAAGCTGGTCACAGCACCAGTCATTTCTGCACCAGACTGGACATTACCATTTGAGCTAATGTGTGATGCCAGTGATCATGCCATTGGTGCAGTATTGGGACAGAGGCATTACAAGCTTCTGCATGTCATTTATTATGCCAGTCGTGTTTTAAATGATGCCCAGAAAAATTACACAACCACAGAAAAGGAATTACTTGCAGTGGTTTACGCCATTGACAAGTTCAGATCCTACTTAGTAGGATCAAAGGTGATTGTGTACACTGACCATGCTGCTCTTAAGTATCTACTCACAAAGCAGGATTCAAACCCAGGCTCATCAGATGAGTATTGCTTCTGCAAGAGTTTGATATAGAAATAAGGGACAGAAAAGGGACAGAGAACCAAGTAGCTGATCATCTGTCCCGGATAGAGCCAGTGGAAGGGACGTCCCTCCCCTTCCTTGAGATCTCTGAGACGTTCCCTGATGAGCATCTATTTGCCATTCAGGAAGCACCATGGTTTGCCGATATTGCAAACTATAAAGCTGCAAGGTTCATACCCAAGGAGTACAATAGAATACAAAAAAAGAAACTAATAACTGATGCAAAGTACTACTTGTGGGATGAGCCCTATCTCTTTAAGAGATGTGCAGACGGAATTATCCGTAGGTGTGTCCCTAGAGAGGAAGCACAGAGAATCCTATGGCATTGCCATGGATCTCAATATGGAGGCCATTTCGGAGGTGAGCGAACAGCCACCAAGGTCCTCCAATGTGGCTTCTATTGGCCCACACTCTATAAAGATTTCCGAGAGTTTGTACGTAATTGTGACAGTTGCCAAAGAGCTGGTAATCTGCCTCATGGTTACGCCATGCCTCAACAAGGAATCTTGGAAATAGAGTTGTTTGATGTATGGGGAATTGACTTCATGGGACCTTTCCCACCATCATACTCAAACACTTATATTCTGGTGGCAGTTGACTATGTATCAAAATGGGTTGAGGCTATTGCCACACCCACCAATGATACTAAAACAGTACTGAAGTTCCTCCAGAAACATATCTTTAGCAGGTTTGGTGTCCCTAGAGTGTTAATCAGTGATGGGGGCACTCACTTCTGCAATAAACAGCTTTACTCTGCCATGGTTCGGTATGGAATTCGCCACAAAGTGGCCACTCCATATCATCCACAAACCAACGGGCAAGCTGAAGTCTCTAACAGAGAATTAAAGAGAATCCTGGAACGGACAGTAAATACCCGTAGAAAGGATTGGGCAAGGAGCTTGGATGATGCTCTGTGGGCTTACAGAACAGCATTCAAGACCCCTATAGGGACCTCTCCATACCAACTCGTGTATGGTAAGGCATGCCACTTGCCCGTGGAACTGGAACATAAGGCCTACTGGGCAACCAGATTCCTAAACTTAGATGCCAAATTAGCAGGAGAAAAACGATTGCTCCAGCTAAATGAGCTAGAGGAATTCAGATTCACAGCTTTCGAAAATGCCAAGCTTTATAAAGAAAAATAAAAAAAATGGCATGACAGAAAGCTGTCATCTAGAATCTTTGAACCAGGACAGAAGGTCCTGTTGTTTAACTCTAGACTCAGGCTATTCCCCGGGAAACTGAAATCCCGGTGGAGGGGACCATACGTGATTACAAGTGTGTCACCATATGGTTACGTGGAGCTTCAAGATATTGATTCTGATAAGAAGTTCATTGTCAATGGACAAAGAATCAAGCATTATCTTGAGGGCAACATTGAGCAAGAATGCTCAAGGCTGAAGCTAGATTAAAAGCTCAGCAAGGTCCAGCTAAAGACAATAAAGAAGCGCTTTCTGGGAGGCAACCCAGCCATGGGGCATTAATCCTCTGAGCATTTTGCCCTATTTTTCTTTTTTATTTGTTTATATAAAGTTTTCTGACACTAAGGTAAAGGATCAATTGCATAAGTTTACAGGGTTATAGAAGGAATTTGCACACAAAACAGAGATTGGAAGCTCAATGGCAAGAAAACGCCAGTAAAGGGGCATTTTGGGCGTTCAGCGCCCAAAATGGGCATCCACTGGGCGCTGAACGCCAGTAATGGCAGCAATTGGGCGTTCAACGCCAGAAATGGCCACCCACTGGGCATTGAACGCCAGGAATGGCAGCAACTGGGCGCTGAACGCCCAGGAGATCAGCATTTGGGCGCTGAACGCCCAAAACAGGCAGTGTTTGGGCGTTCAAACGCCAGGAGGACAGGGAGGAGCCAAATCCAGTAATCCCACACGTATTTCCATTTTAATTTCAAATTTTATGCTTCAACGCATGATTTTTACATGAACATATCAAGAACCCTGATTTCTAAAATCCTTAATTTCTAAAAATCCATCTTTCCAAATTCAATCCAACTCTTTTCAAAATCTTTTCTGAAAACAAATCTATCTTTTTCACGCAAAAATCTTTTCAACTAATCCATATCTTTTTCAAATATCCATATTATCTTTTTCAAAATTCAGAGTTATCTTTTTCAAAAATCTATCATATCTTTTCAAAATTAAACTCTATCTTCTATCTTATCTTTTTCAACTCAATCTTTTTATCTTATCTCTTCCAATTTTTCGAAAACCCACCCCCCCACCCCTTTAAATTGGGTTCGGCCCCCCTCCTTCATCAACAAGTGCTACTCAATCTCCGTCTATCCCTCTCCTTTCTTTTCTTTTGCTTGAGGTCAAGCAAACCTCTAAGTTTGGTGTGTTTATCCGAGATCACTACTAAGATTATGGCTCTCAAAGGAAAACAATCCACTCCAAGAGGCAAGAAAGAGAGCGTTCCAAAACCACTTTGGAATCAAGGGAAGTTCTTATCTAAAGAACATTCAGACCATTATCTTAAAGTAATGGGTCTGAGATCAGTGATCCCGGAAGTTAGATTCGATCTGAAAGAAGATGAATATCCGGAGATCCAGGAGCAAATTCGAATCAGGAACTGGGAAGTCCTAGCTAATCCTGAAACGAAAGTAGGAAGGAACATGGTTCAGGAGTTCTATGCTAATATGTGGCAGACTGACAAGCAAAGACTATCTGGAACAGCCTGCTACGAATTTCGGACCATGGTCAGGGGAAAGATTGTTCATACCACCCCTGACAAGATCAGAGAGATATTAAAGCTACCTCAGCTAAAGGATGATCCAGACTCCTTCAACAGGAGGATGATGAGAGCAGACATTGGCCTGGATAAGATTCTAGAGGACATATGTATCCTTGGAGCCAGGTGGACCACCAACACAAAGGGCGTCCCAAATCAACTCAAGAGAGAGGATCTCAAGCCAGCTGCCAGAGGATGGCTGGACTTCACTGGGCGTTCTCTGTTGCCCACTAGCAACCGTTCTGAAGTCACAGTTAAAAGAGCAGTGATGATTCATTGCATCATGATGGGAAAGGAAGTGGAGGTTCATCAGCTGATTTCAACTGAGCTCTATAAGATTGCTAACAAAAATTCAAAAGAGGCCAGGTTGGCTTATCCAAGCGTGATTTTTCTGCTCTGCAAGGACGCTGGAGTCAAGATGGGAATAACTGAATATATCCTAATTGAAAAGTCAATCACCAAAGCATCAATGGAGAGACAACAAGCACAGGAGGATCCTATCAAGAAGAGAGCACAGGAATTCCTCCCAGAGATTCCTCAAGCGGAATATTGGGAATATCTTGAGACGTCTGTCACCAAGATACAGGAAGCTATGGAGCAGATAATAAAACAACAGAAGGAACACAGTCAAATGCTGACCCATATGCTTAAAGAACAAGAGGAGCAGGGACATGACTTAAGGGAACTGAAGCGCCAAAAGTCTTCTGTAATACCAAGCCTCCCAAGGATCAGAGGAACCCCCATACCCCCAGAATAAAGGTTGTTAATTTCCAATTTCTGCCTTAACTCTGTGACAGTGTCCTTATAAAAGGTCTACCTTAGAAGTCATATAATAGTAATTAGTATCTATTTGATTTTATCTCCAATTAAGCTATAGTTTATTTTTCTCATCATCATTAAACATGAATAAAATAGTAGATCTTTTGAATAAGAAGCAATAAAATTTCGAGTTTAATAAAAGAAATTCTAATTGGTTAAATGTGGTGGCAATACTTTCTGTCTTCTGAAAGAATGCTTGAACAGTGCATATGTCTTTTGAATTTGTTGTTTAAGACTGTTAAATATGTTGGCTCATTAAAGAATGATGAACATGAGACATGTTATTGATAATCTGAAAATCATAAAAATGATTCTTGAAGCAAGAAAAAGCAGCAAAGAACAAAGCTTGCAGAAAAAAAAAAAAGCAAGCAGAAAAAGCCAAAAGCTCTTAAAACCAAAAGGCGAGGGCAAAAAAAAAGGATCCCAAGGCTTTGAGCATCAGTGGATAGGAGGGCCTAAAGGACTAAAATCCTGGTCTAAGCGGCTAAACCAAGCTGTCCCTAACCATGTGCTTGTGGCGTGCAGGTGTCAAGTGAAAACTTGAGACTGAGCGGTTAAAGTCAAGGTCCAAAGCAAAAAGAAGAGTGTGCTTAAGAACTCTGGACACCTCTAATTGGGGACTTTAGCAAAGCTGAGTCACAATCTGAAAAGGTTCACCCAGTTATGTGTCTGTGGCATTTATGTATCTGGTAGTAATACTGGAATACAAAGTGCTTAGGGCCACGGCCAAGACTCATAAAGAAGCTGTGTTCAAGAATCATCACACTGAACTAAGAGAATCAATAACACTATCTGAATTCTGAGTTCCTATATATGCCAATCACTCTGAGCTTCAATGGATAAAGTGAGATGCCAAAACTGTTCAGAAGCAAAAAGCTACTAGTCCCGCTCATCTAATTAGGATCTGAGCTTCAATTAAAAACTCTGAGATATTATTGCTTCTCAACCTATTAGTCTTCTATTTTATTTGTCTAGTTGCTTGAGGACAAGCAACAGTTTAAGTTTGGTGTTGTGATGAGCGGATATTTTATACGCTTTTTGGGGATAATTTCATATAGTTTTGAGTATGTTTTAGTTAGTTTTTAGTCTATTTCTATTAGTTTTTAGGAAAAATTCATATTTCTGGACTTTCATATGAGTTGTGTGTTTTTCTATAATTTCAGGTATTTTTCTGGCTGAAATTGAAGGAGCTGAGCAAAAATCTGATTCAGGCTGAAAAAGGACTGCTGATGCTGTTGAATTCTGACCTCCCTGCACTCAAAGTGGATTTTCTGGAGCTACAGAACTCGAAATGGCGTGCTTCCAATCGCGTTGGAAAGTAGACATCCAGGGATTTCCAGAAATATATAATAGTCCATACTTTGCACAAGAATAGACGACGTAAACTGGCGTTCAACGCCAGTCCTCTGCCCAATTCTGGCGTCCAGCGCCAGAAAAGGATCAAGAACTAGAGTGAACGCCCAAACTGGCATAAAAACTGGTGTTCAACTCCACAAATGGCCTCTGCACATGAATTGCTTAAGTCTCAGCCCCAGCACACACCATGTGGGCCCCAGCACACACCAAGTGGGCCCAGAAGTGGATCTCTGCATCATCCATCATAGTTTATCCAATTTTTGTAAACCTAGGCTACTAGTTTAGTATTTAAACAACTTTTAGAGACTTATTTTGTATCTCATGACATTTTTAGATCTAAACTTTGTATTCTCTGACGGCATAAGTCTCTAAACCCCATTGTTGGGGATGAGGAGCTCTGCTGTGTCTCGATAAATTAATGCAAGTATTTCTGTTTTCCATTCAAACACGCTTGTTCCTATCTAAGATGTTCATTCGCGCTTAACTGTGATGGAGGTGATGAGCTGTGACACTCATCACCTTCCTCAAATCATGAACGTGTGCCTGACAACCACCTCCGTTCTATATACTATTGAATGAGTATCTCTTAGATTCCTTAATGAGAATCTCCGTGGTATAAGCTAGAATTGATGGCAGCATTCATGAGAATCTGGAAAGTCTAAACCTTGTCTGTGGTATTCCGAGTAGGATTCAAGGATTGAATGACTGTGACGAGCTTCAAACTCTTGAAGGCTGGGCGTTAGTGACAGACGCAAAAGGATAGTAAATCCTATTCCAACCGGATCGAGAACCAACCGGTGATTAGCCGTGCTTTGACAGAGCGCGTGAGCGTAGTTTTTACTGGGAGGACGGAAGGTAGCCATTGACAACGGTGATCCACCAACACACAGCTTGCCATAGGAGGAATAAGATGAAGCCATTGACAAGGGTGATGCCTCCAGACGATTAGCCGTGCCGTGACAGGGCATTGGATCATTTTCCCGAGAGATGACCGAAAGTAGCCATTGACAGTGGTGATGTATCACATAAAGCCAGCCATGGAAAGGGGTAAGACTGACTGGGTGAAGATAGTAGGAAAGCAGAGGTTCAGAGGGACGAAAAGCATCTCCATTCGCTTATCTGAAATTCCTACCAATGAATTACATAAGTATCTCTATCCCTATTTTATTATATAATATTCGAAAACACCATTATCACTTTGTATCTGCCTGACTGAGATTTAAAAGGTGACCATAGCTTGCTTCATACCAACAATCTCCGTGGGATTCGACCCTTACTCACGTAAGGTATTACTTGGACGACCCAGTGCACTTGCTGGTTAGTTGTATCGAAGTTGTGACAAATTATGAGTGTGTAATCACGATTACGCGCACCAAGTTGCTCACGTTGCCAGGGATTGTTCGAGCCTGGACATCACAATTTCATGCACCAAGTTTTTGGCGCCGTTGCCGGGGATTGTTTGAGTTTTCGGCAAGCTTTTGGTCCGGTAACATCAGTGCCAGATTCCCTTTTGATCCGGCAACTGCACTAAGTTTTTGGCGCCGTTGCCGGGGATTGTTTGAGTTTTCGGCAAGCTTTTGGTCCGGTAACATCAGTGCCAGATTCCCTTTTGATCCGGCAACAGCATAAGTTTTTGGCGCCGTTGCTGGGGATTGTTTGAGTTTGGACAACTGACGGTTCATCTTGTTACTCAGATTAGATAATTTTCTTTTTATTTTCTTTTCAAAAATTTTTTAAAAAAATAAAATAAAATATTTTCAAAAATCTCTCATCTGTTTTCGAAAAAAATAAAAATGTTTTCAAAAAAAAATAATAAATTATTCTATAGATTCAAAATTTTTAAGAATGAATTCTAGTGTTTCATGAAGCATGTTGAAGCCTGGCTGGCTGTAAAGCCATGTCTATTCCTTTGGGAATGAGTATGTCAGGCGTGTCATGTCAGAATTACATGTGAAGCTTGGCTGGCTATAAAGCCATGTCTAAATTCATTTGGACTGAGGCTTGCAATTTGCTATCAAGAGCAACTTAGTTGTTGCTCATCCACCTGCTGCTGATCCATGATCACCTGCTGAAGCTTGGCTGGCCATTGGCCATGTCTAGTGTTTTGGACTGAAGCTTTCTTTGAAAGCTTGGCTGGCTAGTGAGCCATGTCTAATTCCTGGACTGAAGCTTTAGACTAACATGGCAAGATTCCTGGAATTCATATTAAAGAATTTTGGAATCCTTATTTTTCTTTTTTCAATTAATTTTTGAAAAAAATCCAAAAAAAAAATTTAGAAAATCATAAAAACCAAAAATATTTTTCTATTTTGTGTTTGAGTCTTGAGTCATATCATAAGTTTGGTGTCAATTGCATGTGCATCTTGCATATTTCGAAAATTTCATGCATTCATGGTGTTCTTCATGATCTTCAAGTTGTTCTTGGTAAGTCTTCTTGTTTGATCTTGATGAATTTTTGTTTTGTGTCTTTTCATGTTTATCATATGCATTCTTGAATTCTTAGTGTCTAAGCATTAAAGAATTCTAAGTTTGGTGTCTTGCATGTTTTCTTTGCATTAAAAATTTTTCAAAAATATGTTCTTGATGTTCATCATGACATTCAAAGTGTTCTTGGTGTTCATCTTGACATTCATAGCATTCTTGCATGCATTCATTGTTTTGATCTAAAAATTTCATGCATTGCATAATTTTCATGTTTTCATAAAAATTCAAAAAATCAAAAAAATATCTTTCCCTTTTTCTCTCATCAAATTCGAAAATTGAGTTGACTTTTGCAAAAATTTTTAAAAATCAAAGTTGTTTCTTATGAGTCAAATCAAATTTTCAATTTGAAAATCCTATCTTTTTCAAAATCTTTTTCAAAAATCAAATCTTTTTCAAATTTCTTAGTTATTTTCGAAAATTCCAAAAATCTTTTTCAAAAATCTTTTTCATAAAATTTTCGAAAATAACATAATCAATTAATGTTTTGATTCAAAAATTTGAAGTTTGTTACTTGCTTGTTAAGAAAGATTCAAACTTTAAGTTCTAGAATCATATCTTGTGATTTCTTATGAATCAAGTCATTAATTGAGATTTTAAAAAATCAAATCTTTTTCAAAAACTAATTCCTATCACATCTTTTCAAAAATATCTTCTTATCTTATCTTTTTCAAAAATATCTTTTCAAAATATCTTTTCTAACTTCCTAACTTCTTATCTTTTCAAAATTGGTTTTCAAAAATTTGTTTCAACTAACTAACTAACTTTTTGTTTGTTTCTTAACTTTTTCAAAACCACCTAACTAATTCTCCCTTTCTAATTTTCGAAAATACCTCCCCCTTTTTCAAAATTTCTTTTTAATTTATTAATTATTTTAATTTTCAAAACTTAATTTTCGAAAATTACTAACAATTTTTCAAAAACCATTTTCAAAAATCACTAACTCCTTTTCAAAAATAATTTTCGAAAATTCCCTCCTTCTCTCTCATCCTATTCTATTTATTCATTCATTAACTAACATCTCTTCCTCACATCATCACCAAATTCGAACCCCCTCTTCTATCTGTGTTCGAATTTCTTCCTCTTTTCTTCTACTCACATAAGGGAACCTCTATACTGTGGTAAAGAGAATCTCTATTATTATTATCATTTTTCTGTCCATTCTTCCTTGTCATATGAGTAGGAGCAAGGATAAGAACATTCTTGTGGAAGCAGATCCAGAACCTGAAAAGACTCTGAAGAGAAAAATAAGAGAAGCTAAAATACAACAATCCAGAGATAACCTTTCAGAAATTTTCGAACAGGCAGAGGAGATGGCAGCCGAAAATAATAATAATGTAAGGAAGATGCTTGGTGACTTTACTGCACCTAATTCCAATTTACATGGAAGAAGCATCTCCATTCCTGCCATTGGAGCAAACAACTTTGAGCTGAAACCTCAATTAGTTTCTCTGATGCAGCAGAACTGCAAGTTTCATGGACTTCCATCTGAAGATCCTTTTTAGTTTTTAACTGAATTCTTGCAGATATGTGATACTGTTAAGACTAATGGAATAGATCCTGAAGTCTACAGGCTCATGCTTTTCCCTTTTGCTGTAAGAGACAGAGCTAGATTATGGTTGGATTCTCAACCCAAAGACAGCCTGAACTCTTGGGATAAGCTGGTCACGGCTTTCTTAGCCAAGTACTTTCCTCCTCAAAAGCTGATCAAGCTTAGAGCTGATGTTCAAACCTTCAGACAGAAAGAAGGTGAATCTCTCTATGAAGCTTGGGAAAGATACAAACAATTGACCAAAAAGTGTCCTTCTGACATGCTTTCAGAATGGACCATCCTGGATATATTCTATGATGGTTTATCTGAGCTATCAAAGATGTCACTGGACACTTCTGCAGGTGGATCCATTCACCTAAAGAAAACGCCTGCAGAAGCTCAAGAACTCATTGACATGGTTGCTAATAACCAGTTCATGTACACTTCTGAAAGGAATCCTGTGAGCAATGGGACGCCTATGAAGAAGGGAGTTCTTGAGGTCGATACTCTGAATGCCATATTGGCTCAGAATAAAATATTGACTCAGCAAGTCAATATGATCTCTCAGAGTCTGCATGGAATGCAAGCTGCATCCAACAGTACTCAAGAGGCTTCTTCTGAAGAAGAAGCTTATGATCCTGAGAACCCTGCAATAGCAGAGGTAAATTACTTAGGTGAACCTTATGGAAACACCTATAACTCAACATGGAGAAATCATCCAAATTTCTCATGGAAGGATCAAAAGCCTCAACAAGGCTTTAATAATGGTGGAAGAAACAGGTTTAGCAATAGCAAGCCTTTTCCATCATCCACTCAGCAACAGACAGAGAACTCTGAACAAAATGCTTCTAATTTAGCAAGTCTAGTCTCTGATCTATCTAAGGCCACTGTAAGTTTCATGAATGAAACAAGGTCTTCCATTAGAAATCTGGAAGCACAAGTGGGCCAGCTGAGTAAAAGGATCACTGATATCCCTCCTAGTACTCTCCCAAGCAATACAGAAGAGAACCCAAAAGGAGAGTGCAAGGCCATTGACATAAGCGCCATGGCCGAACCTCTGAGGAGAGGAGAGGACGTGAATCCCAAGGAGGAGGACCTCCTGGGACGTCCAGTGATCGATAAGGAGCTTCCCCCTGAGGAACTAAAGGACTCTGAGGCTCATCTAGAGACCATAGAGATCCCATTGAACCTCCTTATGCCCTTCATGAGCTCTGATGAGTATTCCTCTTCTGAAGAGAATGAGGATGTTACTGAAGAGCAAACTGCCAAGTTTCTTGGTGCAATCATGAAGCTGAATGCCAAATTATTTGGCATTGATACTTGGGAAGTTGAACCTCCCTTGTTCATCAATGAACTAAGTGATCTGGATCAACTGACATTGCCTCAGAAGAGACAGGATCCTGGAAAGTTCATAATATCCTGCACCATAGGCACCATGATCTTTAAGGCTCTGTGTGACCTTGGTTCAGGAATAAACCTCATGCCCCTCTCTGTAATAGAGAAACTGGGAATCTATGGGGTGCAAGCTGCTAAAATCTCATTAGAGATAGCATACAGCTCAAGAAGACAGGCTTATGGACAAGTAGAGGACGTGTTAGTAAAGGTTGAGGGCCTTTACATCCCTGCTGATTTCATAGTCCTGGATACTGGAAAGGAAGAGGATGAATCCATCATCCTAGGAAGACCTTTCCTGGCCACAGCAAGAGCTGTGATTGATGTTGACAGAGGTGAAATAGTCCTTCAATGGAATAAGGACTCCCTTGTGTTTACAACTCAAGGATCTCCCTCTACAACCATGGAAAGGAAGCTTGAAAAGCTTCTCTCAAAGCAGAGTCAACCAGAGCCCCCACAGTCAAACTCTAAGTTTGGTGTTGGGAGGCCACAACCAAACTCTAAGTTTGGTGTTGAACTCCCATATCCAAACTCTAAGTTTGGTGTTGGAGAGTCTCAACAAAGCTCTGCACATCTGTGAGGCTCCATGAGAGCCCACTGTCAAGCTATTGACATTAAAGAAGCGCTTGTTGGGAGGCAACCCAATGTTTATCTAATTCTTATTTTTATTGTTTTTCATGTTTTCTTAGGTTCATGATCATGTGGAGTCACAAAATAAATACAAAAATTGAAAACGGAATCAAAAACAGCAGAAGAAAAATCACACCCTGGAGGAGCATCTGTCTGGCGTTCAAATGCCAGAACAGAGCATAGTTCTGGTGCTGAACGCCCAGAATGGGAGCATCCTGGCGCTGAACGCCCAGAACAAGCATGGTTCTGGCGTTCAACGCCAGAAATGGCAGCAAAGGGGCGTTGAACGCCCAAAATGGGCACCAACCTGGCGCTGAACGCCCAGAGTTGTGTGCAAGGGCATTTTACATGCCTAAATTGGTGCAGGGATGTAAATGCCTTGACACCTCAGGATCTGTGGACCCCACAGGATCCACTCAGGATCTGTGGACCCCACAGGATCAACTCAGGATCTGTGGACCCCACAGGATCCACTCAGGATCTGTGGACCCCACAGGATCCACTCAGGATCCGTGGACCCCACAGGATCCCCACCTACCTCCACTCACTTCTTCTCACCACTCTCTTTCACACAACCCCATAAACACTCTTCCCTAAAAGCCCTTCACCAATCACCTCAATCTCTCTTCCCCATTAAACCTTCACCACTCACATCCACCCACTCTTCCCAATAAACCTACCTCATAAACTCCACCTACCTTCAAAATTCAAAACCAATTTCCCACCCAAACCCACCCATATGGCCGAACCAATACCCCCCCTCCCTTCCCTATATAAAGACCTCCATTCTTCATCAAATTCACACAACACACCCCTCTACACTCCTCTTGGCCGAAACCACATATCCCTCTCCCTCTCCATATTTCTTCTTCTTCTTCTTCTATTCTTTTGTTTATTGCTCGAGGGCGAGCAATATTCTAAGTTTGGTGTGGTAAAAGCATAGCTTTTTTGTTTTTCCATTACCATTGATGGCATCCATGACCGGAGAATCCTCTAGAAGAGGGAAAGGGAAGACAAGAGCTTCCACATCCGAGTCATGGGAGATGGAAAGGTTCATCTCCAAAGCCCATCAAGACCACTTCTATGATGTTGTGGCCAAGAAGAAGGTGATCCCTGAGGTCCCTTTCAAACTCAAAAGAAATGAGTATCCGGAGATCCGACATGAAATTCAAAGAAGAGGTTGGGAAGTTCTAACAAACCCCATCCAACAAGTCGGCATCCTAATGGTTCAAGAGTTCTATGCCAATGCATGGATCACCAAGAACCATGATCAAAGTAAGAACCCGGATCCAAAGAACTATGTTACAATGGTTCGGGGGAAATACTTAGATTTTAGTCCGGAGAATGTGAGGTTGGCGTTCAACTTGCCATACATGGAAGAGAACGCACGCCCCTACACAAGGAGAGTCAACTTTGATCAAAGGTTGGACCAAGTCCTTATGGACATATGTGTAGAAGGAGCTCAATGGAAGATTGACTCCAAAGGCAAGCCGGTTCAACTAAGAAGATTGGACCTCAAGCCTATAGCTAGAGGATGGTTGGAGTTTATTCAATGCTCAATCATTCCCACTAGCAACCGGTCTGAAGTTACTATAGACCGGGCCATCATGATCCATAGCATCATGATTGGAGAAGAGGTGGAAGTTCATGAGATTATACCTCAAGAACTCTACAAGGTGGCTGACAAGTCCTCCACCATGACAAGGTTAGCCTTTCCTCACCTCATTTGCCACCTATGCAATTCAGCTGGGATTGACATAGAGGGAGATATCCTCATTAAAGAGGAAAAGCCCATCACTAAGAAAAAGATGGAGCAAGCAAGAGAGCCCAATCATGGAGCTCAAGAGGCGCAAGAAGCTCATCACCATGAGATTCCGGAAATGCCTCAAATGCACTTTCCTCCACATAACTATTGGGAGCACATCAACACCTCCCTAGAAGAATTGAGTTCCAATATGGGACAACTAAGGGTGGAACATCAAGAGCACTCCATCATGCTTCATGAAATAAGAGAAGATCAAAAAGCAATGAGGGAGGAGCAACAAAGACAAGGAAGAGACATAGAAGAGCTCAAGGACATCATTGGTTCCTCAAGAAGGAAACGTCACCATCACTAAGGTGGATTCATTCCTTGTTCTTATTTCTTCTGTTTTTCGTTTTCTATGTTATGTACTTATCTGCGTTTGTGTCTTCATTACATGATCATTAGTAGTTAGTAACTTTGTCTTAAAGTTATGAATGTCCTATGAATCCATCACCTCTCTTAAATGAAAAATGTTTTAATTCAAAAGAACAAGAAGTACATGAGTTTTGAATTTATCCTTGAACTTAGCTTAATTATATTGATGTGGTGACAATGCTTCTTGTTTTCTGAATGAATGCTTGAATAGTGCATATGTCTTTTGAAGTTGTTGTTTAAGAATGTTAAATATGTTGGCTCTTGAAAGAATGATGACTAGGAGACATGTTATTTGATAATCTGAAAAATCATAAAAATGATTCTTGAGGCAAGAAAAAGCAGCAAAGAACAAAGCTTGCAGAAAAAAAAAAGTAGGCGAAAAAAAAAATAAAAAATAAAAAAATATATAATAGAAAGAAAAGCAAGCAGAAAAAGCCAATAACCCTTAAAACCAAAAGGCAAGGGCAAATAAAAAGGATCCCAAGGCTTTGAGCATCAGTGGATAGGAGGGCCTAAAGGAATAAAATCCTGGTCTAAGCGGCTAAACCAAGCTGTCCCTAACCATGTGCTTGTGGCGTGTAGGTGTCAAGTGAAAACTTGAGACTGAGCGGTTAAAGTCAAGGTCCAAAGCAAAAAAAAGAGTGTGCTTAAGAACCCTGGACACCTCTAATTGGGGACTTTAGCAAAGCTGAGTCACAATCTGAAAAGGTTCACCCAATTATGTGTCTGTGGCATTTATGTATCCGGTGGTAATACTGGAAAACAAAGTGCTTAGGGCCACGGCCAAGACTCATAAAGAAGCTGTGTTCAAGAATCATCATACTGGACTAGGAGAGTTAATAACACTATTCAAAATCTGAAGTTCCTATAGATACCAATCATTCTGAACCTCAATGGATAAAGTGAGATGCCAAAACTATTCAAGAGGCAAAAAGCTATAAGTCCCGCTCATATGATTGAAGCTCTGTTTCATTGATAGTTTGGAATTTATAGTATATTCTCTTCTTTTTATCCTATTTGATTTTTAGTTGCTTGGGGACAAGCAACAATTTAAGTTTGGTGTTGTGATGAGCGGATAATTTATACGCTTTTTGGCATTGTTTTTAGTATGTTTTTAGTAGGATCTAGTTACTTTTAGGGATGTTTTCATAAGTTTTTATGTTAAATTCACATTTCTGGACTTTACTATGAGTTTGTGTGTTTTTCTGTGATTTCAGGTATTTTCTGGTTGAAATTGAGGGACTTGAGCAGAAATCAGATTCAGAGGTTGAAAAAGGACTGCTGATGCTGTTGGATTCTGACCTCCCTGCACTCAAAGTGGATTTTCTGGAGCTACAGAACTCGAAATGGCGCGCTTCTAATTGCGTTGGAAAGTAGACATCCAGGGCTTTCCAGCAATATATAATAGTCCATACTTTGGCCAAGAATTGACGACGTAAACTGGCGTTCAACGCCAGCCTTCTGCCCAAATCTGGCGTCCAGCGCCAGAAAAGGATCCAAAACCAGAGTTGAACGCCCAAACTGGCACAGAAACTGGCGTTCAACTCCACAAATGGCCTCTGCACGTGCTACACTTAAGCTCAGCCCAAACACACACCAAGTGGGCCCCGGAAGTGGATTTATGCATCAATTACTTACTCATGTAAACCCTAGTGACTAGTTTATTATAAATAGGACCTCTTACTATTGTATTAGAGGCGTCTTTTTGACCATCTTTGGACGCCTGGTTCTTAGATCAGAGGGGCTGGCCTCTCGGCCATGCCTGGACCTTTCACTTATGTATTTTCAACGGTAGAGTTTCTACACTCCATAGATTAAGGTGTGGAGCTCTGCTGTTCCTCAAAGATTAATGCAAAGTACTACTGTTTTCTATTCAATTCTTCTTATTTCGCTTCTAAGATATCCATTCGCACCCAAGAACGTGATGAAGGTGATGATTATGTGTGACGCTCATCATCCTTCTTCCTTATGAACGCGTGCCTGACGAACACTTCCGTTCTACATGAAATCAAGCTAGAATGAATATCTCTTAGATCTCCTAACCAGAATCTTCGTGGCGTAAGCTAGAATGATGGCGGCATTCAAGAGAATCCGGAAGGTCTAAACCTTGTCTGTGGTATTCCGAGTAGGATTCAATGATTGAATGATTGTGACGAGCTCCTAACTCGCGATTGCAGGGCGTTAGTGACAGACGCAAAAGGATAGTAAATCCTATTCCAGCATGATCGAGAACCGACAGATGAATAGCCGTGCCGTGACAGGGTGCGTGAGCATATTATTCACTGAGAGGATAAGATGAAGCCATTGACAAGGGTGATGCCTCCAGACGATTAGCCGTGCCGTGACAGGGCATTGGATCATTTTCCCGAGAGATGACCGAAAGTAGCCATTGACAGTGGTGATGTATCACATAAAGCCAGCCATGGAAAGGGGTAAGACTGACTGGGTGAAGATAGCAGGAAAGCAGAGGTTCAGTGGGACGAAAAGCATCTCCATTCGCTTATCTGAAATTCCTACCAATGAATTACATAAGTATCTCTATCCCTATTTTATTATATAATATTCGAAAACACCATTATCACTTTATATCTGCCTGACTGAGATTTGTAAGGTGACCATAGCTTGCTTCATACCAACAATCTCCGTGGGATTCAACCCTTACTCACGTAAGGTATTACTTGGACGACCCAGTGCACTTGCTGGTTAGTTGAACGGAGTTGTGTCCACACATTGAGCCACAATGAGGATTCAATACAATTATATATTGTTAATCTCACACAAGTACAAAGAACATGGAACACAAAAACTTCGTCCACCACCTGTAGACCTCGGGATCAACCCCATTGGTCTTAACAGTATCACAGATCTACAAGAATTCAGTTAAGAACTGAAAAGGATCTTCAGATGGAAGTCCATGAAACTTGCAGTTTTGCTGCATCAGAGAAACTAATTGAGGTTTCAGCTCAAAGTTGTTTGCTCCAATGGCAGGGATGGAGATGCTTCTTCCATGTAAATTGGAATTAGGTGCAGTAAAGTCACCAAGCATCCTCCTTGCATTATTATTATTATTTTCGGCTGCCATCTCTTCTTCCTGTTTGAAAATTCCTGTATGGTTGTCTCTGGATTGTTGTATTTTAGCTTCTCTTAGTTTCCTTTTCAGAGTCCTTTCAGGTTCAGGATCTGCTTCAACAAGAATGTTCTTGTCCTTACTCCTGCTCATATGAAAAAGAAGAAAACAGAAAATAATAGGGATCCTCTTTGCCTCAGTAGAGAGAAGTTCCTTTGTGTGAGTAGAAGAAGAAAAGAATGTAATGTAAAGAAGAGAAGAGGAAAAACTCGAACACAGAGAGGGAGGTGGTGTTCAAATTTTTTGAATGGGAGAGAAGTTGACGTTAGGATTTTCGTCAGTAAAGAATGTCATAAAAACAGTCGCGTTGTAGATATAGTCTCTAAACCGACAAAAATTCCTTCGTACAAACGTTTTGGTTGTCACAAGTAACAAACCCCTTTGAAATTGATAACCGAGTATTCAAACCTCGGGTCGTCTTCTCAAGGAATTGCAGGGAGGTATGTTCTTATTATTGGTTATGGAGATTGTAAATTTGGGGGTTTGAGAAATTTGGAGTTTGGGCAATGTGCACAGGTATATTTAAATGATAAGTAAAATAAATTAACAATAATAAAATCTCTTGGCAAGGTATGGAGAACTGGAGGTCCTATCCTAGTTATCCTTATCAATTGTGATGAGAATTGGATTCTTCCCCCACCTTATTAACCTCTAACTATGAAGGTAAGTTAAGTGAATGAATTAATTCTTGAAGAATTCCAATTCTCAATCAACAATGAGTTTGATAACTCAAGAGTTACCAATTATTTAACCAAAGCCAAAAGGAAGAAAATATGTAAGTTAAATTGAGAGTACTTATAAATAAAGCAAAGCAGAATTAAATCTGAAATTACCTCGAATTGCATTAATAATAGAAGATCAATCTAAACATAAAGAGTTCATAAATTAAATTGGGAAAATAAATAAAAATAAAGAACCTGGGATTGAGAGTCACTCCTAAAACTAAGAGAAATCCTAAATCCTAATCCTAAGAGATAGGAGAGAACCTCTCTCTCTAAAAACTACATCTACTCCTAAAATTATGAATGTGAGAGCCTCTTATGTATGGATGCATTCCCCCACTTTATAGCCTCTAATCTGTGTTTTCTGGGCCGCAAACTGGGTCAGAAACAGCCCAGAATTCGCTGGAGAAGAATTCAAATACGCTGAATCCCGTCACTGCGACGCGGCCGCATGGATCACGCGGTCGCGTCACCTAGCGTCAGGGAAACCATATCATATTATATATCAAATCGAAGCCCCGGACGTTAGCTTTCCAACGCAACTAGAACCGCATCATTTGGACCTCTGTAGTTAAAGTTATAGCTGTTTGAGTGCGAAGAGGTCAGGCTGGACAGCTTAGCAATTTCTCCAACTTCTTGTATTCCTTCCACTTTTGCATGCTTCCTTCCCATCCTCCAAGCCATTCCTGCCTTATAATATCTAAAAATACTTAACACACATATCAAGGCATCTAATGGTAATAAGAGAGGATTAATAATAAGCAAATATAAGATCTAAGAAGCATGTTTTCAATCAAAGCACATAATTAGGAAGGCAAATGTAAAACCATGCAAATAGTATGAATAAGTGGGTAAAGAGTAGATAAAAACCACTCAATTGAGCACAAGATAAACCATGAGATAGTGGTTTATCAACCTCCCCACACTTAAACACTAGCATGTCCTCATGCTAAGCTCAAGAGAAGCTATAAAGATGAAGAGGAATGGTAGGATGTATGAAATGCAATCCTATCTATATGAATGCAACTACATGCAAAATATTTCTACCTACTTAGTTAAAAATAAATAAGTTCTCCAAGACAAACATAAATCAGATTTCACTAATTCAAATCATAAAATAAAAATCAGGTAAACTTGTAAGAAGACAGCTCATGAAAGCAGGGAACATAGAATCAAGCATTGAACCCTCACTGGTAGTGTATATCACTCTAATCTCTCAAGTGTATAGGGTTATTCACTCTACTCTTCTCTAGTCATGCTTTCTAAACCTTGTTCTTCATCTAACCAATCAACAAATATTTAATGTACCAATACAAACATCATGAGGTCTTTTCAAGGTTGTAATGGGGCTGAGGTAAAGGTAAGGATATATGTATGGCCAAGTGAGCTATAATATGAATCTTCAATTAACCTAAGCTTTCACCTAATATACATATACTCTATATACTTTTAAATTCATGCCTAGCTACCCATAATTCTCACTTTTGTATAATTCCCATACTCATGTACCAAATTTTTCTTTAATTTTTTTATCACATGTGCATTGATCTTTTATTAAACTTAATATTGGGGTAATTTTGTCCCCTTATTTACTTATTTATTGAGTATTTTTGGATTTTTCTCTTTTTTCTCTTTTTTTTTCTTTCTTCTTTTTTTTTTATTTAGAGAAACAAACATAACTTATCAATGCACATGGATTTTCTATTATTTTTCTATTTTGGTTTTTCATGAGTAGGTTCCCAAATTCCTGATATTCAAATAAATTAGAAACATTATACTTTTCCTTTATTAACCCATGTTCCCACAGTTTTCCCACACTTATTTGATACACAATCTCTATCTTAAGCTAACCAAAGATTCAATTGGGATAATTAATTTGTTTTCCGCTTAAGGCTAGTGATGTGGTAAAATATAGAACAAATGGAGATTAAAAGGCTCAAAGTGGCTGACAAGGGTGATTTAAAGGGTAGGCTTATTTGGGATAAGTGAGCTAAAATCAAACAATGGCCTCAATCCTATGCAAGCATGTAAATTTACTAAATAATGGACATATAGAATGGAACAAAGTTAAGATTGCAATCATAGAGAAGGGAACACACAGGAATAAAATATTTATGGTTAAATAATGTAACCATGTAAATAAGCTCAAAGTCTCACAGGTTGTGTGTTCTTTGACTCAAAAACCATGTTCCAAATACAACTTCAAACAAATTTAACACATAAAAATTTTTATTTAAATTAGTGAAAAAAATTTTTTTTTTCAAAAATAGAATCTTAAAAAGAGATTTATTATTTTAACCAAGTAGTAACTAAATGCACAAAATCAAATAAATATGCAATCAAATATGCAGATGCAACAACGAACAAATAAAGAAAATAAGATTATTGGTGTTGAAAAGAAAGTACTAACCCACGGAGATCGGTATCGACCTCCCCACACTTAAAGATTGCACCGTCCTCGGTGCATGCTGAGATTTGCAGGTGGATGGGTTGTTTCGACTGTTGCTTTTCTCTAAGGATTGTGCAGATGGACTTGTCTGTCTCTCCATGTAAAATGTCTTCCGCTTCCCTTCCGGGTGGCCATCCTGAAAGAAAAAGGGAAGAAGAGTAACCCAGAAATAGAGATAAGAAAATAAAAGAAGTATGGGTTAATGCCAAATGATAAGGGTTTCAATTGCATGGTAGCTACAACATGCAAGTGAGAAAACAGTAGAAGCACATGGCATACTAGTGGTGCAAAAATTGCAACAATGGGGAAGAGAGTGGGTAATGCAAAATAGTGTAAATACATATCAATGCAAAAGGAATATCAGTATTATAAAAATTAGCATTGACTTATGAATAATAATACCCAATTAGAATAAAACAAGTCATGAAGCACTAAGATAATACCAGAAAAGATATAACAGTTGAATAAGAATATTTGAACACCAATAATAACTTTAGAAAAATAAAATATGCAATGAATGAAAGTATGCAAATTAAATTAAATAAAATAAAATGAAAGTGAAAAAGAATGAGAAGTAGAAAAAGAAAGTGAGAAAGGAGAGAGAAGGAAGAAATTAGGATTAGAAGAGAAAAGATAAGAAAATTGGCACTAATCTGGATAGGTTGTGCGACGCTGGCGACGCGGTCGCGTGGGTGATGCGGTCGCGTGGCGCGCAATAAGGTCAGGTGATGCGGACGCGTGGGGCACGTGATCGCGTGACTTGATTTGTGCTAGTGGCGTGAGTGCAGCCTCGCGGTCGCACAACTCTCTGTTCGAAACTCTTTTTGGCAAAATTCTGGGTGACGCGATCGCGTGGTCGACGCGATCGCGTGAGTGGCCTTTCTTTTAAAAATGACGCGGACGCATGGGGCACGCGTTCGCGTGGTAGGGCTTGCCCTTCCAGCACGAGTCCAGCCCAACTCCAGCTCAACTTTCTGCCATACACCCTTTTTACGCCGATTTCAGGTCACGCGGTCGCGTGGGTGACGCGGTCGCGTGGGGTAATTTGTGCCATTGGCACGCCTCCAGTGCTGCTCCTGCGTAACTCTCTGTTCATATTAATATTGTCTCTCATCTCCTTGTGACGCGGACGCGTCGCTGATGCGATCGCGTCGCGTGCTCGCTTTTTCTTTTTTTTTTTTTTGTAATCTGAAAAATGCAGAATGCAGTGTTAATATGAATGTGATGCAAAACTCCAGGTTCAATATAACAAAATAAAATAAAATTCAAAAACAAATACAACTAAATAAAAATGATAAAGGACGATCATACCGTGGTGGGTTGTCTCCCACCTAGCACTTTTAGTTAAAGTCCTTAAATTGGACATTTGATGAGCTTCCTGTTATGGTGGCTTATGCTTGAACTCATCCAGGAATCTCCACCAGTGTTTGTGATTCCAGTAACCTCCGGGGTCCCAAACTAGGCATGTAAAATCCTTGAGCAGCTTCAAAAAGATTCTTAGGCTCCCGGGGTGTTAGATGTCAGAACAGATTCCAGGATCCCAAACCTTGCTTTTACACCCATCTTTGTCGGGATTTGTATTTTTCCAGCCGGGTGATAAGTAATTTGAATTCTCACTGCAGCTACCAAACAGCTTCCTAGACCCATTCAATTGAGCTCTACACCAACCTTTGCGTTTAAATTTAAAGCTTCCAACCATAATGAACCTTGCAGGACAATTCTTACCACTGGCCATCTTCCTCTTACTCTTAATGCCACAAAGAGCTCTAAGTTGACCATCCGTCTCCAGTAGCCCATATCTGCCTTGGAGGTTGTACGCTCTTCTCAACATCAACATCAAACACCGTGGGAGGAGGCTCTGTGACTGGACTTTCCAATGGAGGTACAGCATCTCTTAAGTCTGCAACCACTTCTTCCTTTTTAATAATTGCTGCTTTGTCCAGTTGTTTAAGTATAAAATCGTACTCATCCTCGATGTTTTTCTTTCTATGACAACTCCTTTCAACTATTCTTTCATCTTCAAGGGTCTCTCCTACCCTTACCCGTAGGGCCTCCTCTAGCTCTTTATGAAGTATAGATTCGTGAAGATGATTCCTTCTTTCCTGTTCCATATCAATAGCATAATTGGGATCATCTTGCTCTTGGATTGATGGATGTGGGTGCTCTTCCATGGATGGTGGTGATGGGATGGAGAGATTATTCTATGGTTGACAAGGAAGTGCACTAGAGCTTGAGGGTTGATTGTTGAAGGTAATTGGTGGTCTGATTTGGGTGAAGAGAGCTTGTATAGTAGAGTTTAAATCAGCAAGTGCTTTCTCCATGGAGGTTTGGGGTAGATAGGAGGGTTCATTTAGTTCATAAGGTGGTTGGTATGGTGGTTGAGGGTTGGGGTTATATGGAGGTGAATGGTGGTAGTTGGCTTGTGAGTGTGGTAGTTTAAAGTTATGTTGAGGAAAGGGTTCATAGGCATATGGTGGTGGTTGTTGATAGTCCATTGGAGGTGGTTGTTGCCATGAGGGTTTATCAAATCCTTGTGGCTCCTCCCATCTTTGATTGTTCCAACTTTAATGCCTGTTCTCATTGTAATTTCTTCTTCCTGCAACATTATTGTAACCAGACTCATAGCCAAAGGGGTGAGAGTTCATAGTAGCAAATAAAAAAAATTAAAAACAAAAATAAAAATAAATTTAAATTAAAAGGTTATTTAAATTTTGAATTTGAAAATTAAATTTTGAAATTTGAATTTTTGAAATTTGAATTTTTGAAATTTTGAAATTTGAAATTTGATTTTTGAAATAAGATAAGATAAGATAAAAATTTTAAAAATAAAAATCTGAATTTTTTTTTCAAAAAAAAATTAATTAAAAATATTTTTGAATTTAATGAGGAAAGAGAAAAACAATAACATGACAACAAATTTCAAATTTTTAGATCAAAACAAAGAAAACAACTAAGAACAGCTTGAAGGTCAAGATGAACGCGAAAAACAACTTGAAGATCAAGATGAACACTAAGAACAAATTTTTGAAAAAAATTTTTTTTTTATTAACTAAATAAAAACCGATAACCTCTTAATTTATGAAAAAGAAAAAATAAAAAGAAAAATAAAAACAAATAAACAAGCAAAAATAAAAAAAATATTTACAATAACCAATAATAAGGCACACGTTTGCAATTCCCCGGCAACGGCACCATTTTGACGTTAGGATTTTCGTCAGTAAAGAATGTCATAAAAACAGTCGCGTTGTAGATATAGTCTCTAAACCGACAAAAATCCCTTCATACAAACGTTTTGGTTGTCACAAGTAACAAACCCCTTAAAAAATTGTTAACAGAGTATTCAAACCTCAGGTCGTCTTCTCAAGGAACTGCGAGGAAGTGTGTTCTTATTATTGGTTATGGAGATTGTAAATTTGGGGGTTTGAGAAATTTGGAGTTTGGGCAATGTGCACAGGTATATTTAAATGACAAGTAAAATAAATTAACAATAATAAAATCTCTTGGCAAGGTATGGAGAACTGGAGGTCCTATCCTAGTTATCCTTATCAATTGTGATGAGAATTGGATTCTTCCCCCACCTTATTAACCTCTAACTATGAAGGTAAGTTAAGTGGATGAATTAATTCTTGAAGAATTCCAATTCTCAATCAACAATGAGTTTGATAACTCAAGAGTTGCCAATTATTTAACCAAAGCCAAAAGGAAGAAAATATGTAAGTTAAATTGAGAGTACTTATAAATAAAGCAAAGCAGAATTAAATCTGAAATTACCTCGAATTGCATTAATAATAGAAGATCAATCTAAACATAAAGAGTTCATAAATTAAATTGGAAAAATAAATAAAAATAAAGAACCTGGGATTGAGAGTCACTCCTAAAACTAAGAGAAATCCTAAATCCTAATCCTAAGAGAGAGGAGAGAACCTCTCTCTCTAAAAACTACATCTACTCCTAAAATTATGAATGTGAGAGCCTCTTATGTATGGATGCATGCCCCCACTTTATAGCCTCTAATCTGTGTTTTCTGGGCCGCAAACTGGGTCAGAAACAGCCCAGAATTCGCTGGAGAAGAATTCAAATACGCTGAATCCCGTCACTGCGACGCGGCCGCATGGATCACGCGGTCGCGTCGCCTAGCGTCAGGGAAACCATATCATATTATATATCAAATCGAAGCCCCGGACGTTAGATGAAATGCTTGGTTGGATTTTAGCATAGAATTTTCTCCTCTTGGCTTTGGTAGAGTAGTTAGTGACGCTTGAGTTATCTAATTCCTTTGTAGATTGATAATTAAAAGTTGCTAATTGATTTGGATACCACTAAAGCTAGTCTTTCCCTTGGGAGTTGGCTAGGACTTGTGGAATCAAGTTGATTCATCCACTTGACTTTCCTCCATGATTAGAGGTTAACTAAGTTGTAGCAATGGACAATTGTGGTCACAATTGAGGAGGATAACTATGATAGGACTTCTAGTTCTCATATCTTGCCAAGAGCTTTCTTAGTTGTTAGTTTATTTCTTTTGCAATTTACATTCCTTGTTCCTTAACTCAAAAACCCCCAAATATACTTCATAGCCAATAACAAGAACATTTGTTTGCAATTCCTAGGGAGAATGACCCGAGGTTTGAATACTTCGGTTTATAATTTTAGGGGTTTGTTACTTGTGACAACCAAATTTTTGTATGAAAGGACTATTGTTGGTTTAGAAACTATACTTGCAACGAGAATTCATTTGTGAATTCTAAACCACACAAGAATCCATTCATCAAAATGGCACCGTTGCCAGGGAGTTGCAATGGTGTTGTGTTATTAGTTATTGTATATATATATGAATAGTGTGAATATATTTGCTTTTGTTAGTTCTTGCTAGTTTTAGGATTTAATTTTCTTGCTTATTCTTATTTGATTTTATTTTTCATTTTCTCTTTTCACTATGAATTCTCACTTTGGCTATGAGTTTGGTTCTAACTATGTTGTAGAAAATGAGGGCCACAATGAGGATGTGTATCAAGGATGGGATAATCAAAGGTGGGAGGAGCCATATGCATATGATCAATCTTCATGGCAACAACCTCCACCAATACACTATGAACAAGAACCATTCTATGATGCATATCAATCTAATAGTTATGGTGAATCTCCTTGTGACTTTCAAGAACCACCACTATATACCTATGAGCCATATCCTCAACATAGCCATCAACCATACTCACAAGCCCCTTTTCACCAACCACCTTCATATGATCCTACTCCTTACACACCATACCAACCACCTTTTGAGCCATATGAGCCACATATAGAACCACCACCATTCCAACCTCAATACTTCCAAGAACCACCTCCAATATATGAAAATTTTCAACCACAAGATGAATACTACTTTCCACCACAACCTACCATGGAAAAATATTCATGTCCTTCGCTCTAAGTGCCATATGATCCTAATCATATTATCCAAGAGAACAAGAGTCAAGGGATCGTCTCAAGGAAACATTGGATCAACTTCAAGCAACCATGGAGTGTGTTGTGCAACAAGTGGAAAGAGTGGAAAGTAGTGAACCACCACAACTCTACCAAGAAGAACCACCTTCCTACTATGAATCCTTCTCCCAAATTGATGAACCCTTCCATCCACTCCAACCTCCGATAGATGACATCCTTGATGTTCTTGTTCAAGGACAAGAGGAGATGAAAAGGGATGTGCAAGAATTCATGGCCGCCTTGGACGAGGTGGTAAACCGGTTAGCATCCCAATGCTTGAATACTCAAGGAACTCCCATGGTTACATGTGGAGAAATAAATGAAGAGCATAACATGAAGGAGAGATTGGTGGAGAATGAGGAAAGTTGCTTTGTATTGGAACAATTGGAGGAAGCTACAATTGTTGAAGAAGAGGAAGAAGTGGTTGAAGACTTAGGAGATGCGGAACCACCTTGGGAGTCTAGAATTGAAGAAAACCCCTCCAAGATGATTGAAATTGATGCTAGGGAGGAAAGTGCACACCTTCCAAGGCATATTCCATATGAAGACTTGGATGGGATAGAGCAAGAATTGAGTTCCCTTGGTGAGGAAGATCAAGCATCAAGTCTTAGTGACAAAGAATCCTTTGAGCATGAAGAACCTTCTCCCAATGAAATGGAAAGTAATGTGGAGGTAAAATTCTCTCACACTCCCATTTATGATTTAAGTAAGGGAAAAGGCTTAGATAGAATTGGTGAACAAAGGATTGAAATTAAGAGATCTTGTGAAGAGGTGGAAGTCCCTAGAAAAAGGAAGATGGGAATTGAATACGCTTTGTCAAGACCCTTGGAATCACCTTTGCCTAGGTTGCCATTTACACCTTCATTTGAGTGGGTGAAACTCATTTCTATTAGCTTTATTATCCCACTTGAATATGGTTTGCTTGAAACGGATGACCAACTTAGGGAACTTTGTGCGATGAAGCGTAAGCGAAAAAGGTTTTGTGGTTGGCGTTGAAAATCAAGGCTCATTATGGTTGATGCATCAAACATGCGATATAAAGGTTGGAGTAGTGCTCAACTAGATGGATCTAGAAGGATTGTTGGTCACTTTATAGAGAATTCACCTTGTTCACCACCCGGATGGACTAATAATGAGAGTCAACTTAAAGACGGGTGTGAAAACAAAGTGTGGGATCCCGGATCGCACAAGGAGGATCAACTTTGGGAGCCCCAAGCTGGTGAAGAACTCCATCAAGACTTGGCTCAAATCCATGAGAAATTTTAGGGCACAATGGAGAACCAAGCATTGGTGGGAGTTCCAAGATGAATTCAAGTACAAGCCACCTTGATGAGGAGCTCCCCATAAGTCCAACTTAAGGACAATAAATAAAAGTGTTAGGTGGGAGATACCACACCATGGTACACTCTTTCCACTCTCTTGTAGCTTTGATTAATAAGTGATTTGAGTTGCAATTGTAGGTAGTTTTCCTCTTCATGTAGTTTTATCTTAATATCTTGGTTGTTAGTTGCTTAAAGTGCAAGCTATGTTTGTTTGCACTTGAAAGTTTTTTTTAATTTTGCATTTTAGTTGATCTTGAGTTGTAGGTAGTGTTAGGGAGATTTTTAGTTGTTTATAGTATTGCTGAAAAAAAAAAGAGGGGTCAAGGACGCGTACGCACGCTGTGCGCGTGTGCATCCCTAAGTATATGCAGGCCCATACTCTTTCCAGAGAGTTGGGCCAATCTCGCGCAAAAGCTGGGCCACTTGCACAACTGCGTGTACGCGTGCGCGCACTGCGCGCTTACGCGTCGATGTCCTTATTTTGTATATGCGCGCGCCCATGTACGTGCCGCGTGCGCGCCGATTCACAGACGCAGTATCCAGGCCATAGACCCGAGAGTTGTGCGAACCTTGGGCCAACCTTGTGCCACTAGCACAACCACCTGTACGCGTGCGCGCACCTGGCGCGTATGTGCCCTTCGGCCAAAATGCACATCGACGCGTAAGCGTGCATGATGCGTCCGCACCGGTAAAAAAAAAGTTTTTTTTTCCTCATCTTCCATTTTCTTTTGTCCATTGTATTCGCCTACTTTTACTCTTTACATTTTCATTTTGTTTTTATAGCTTATTTTTACTTCACTTTTTTTTTCTAGGTTCTTATTTTAATAATGGTGTTGAATTCTCTTACTCAATTGTTGAGCATTCTTGCATTGCTTTGGTGCTTCTTGACTTGTTTAATATTGATGGGTGATGAAACTTTTAAATTAATACTTCAATCTTTTATGACACTTGTGTCTTTGTGCATTGATATGACCTCATACTGTCTTTCATGACCCACTCTTTCTTGTTCGAACTTGATGCTTTTGGGTGCTCTTTATGCTTTGCTTTTGCTCTTGCATCCAGTATTCGTTGATATGCCATTTCCCTATATTTCTTTCTCATTTACATGCGTAGCTAACACGTGGTGAGACCCTACTTTTATTTGGCATTAGCCCCCGCCTATGTTCTATTTCGTTTGATATCTTTGTTGTAGGCTTAATTTTCTTTCTTTTTCTCTCCTTTTAGGTTGGCCACCAAGAAAGAAGGAAAAGGAAAAGCTTTTAAATGGGGCAACAAACAAGTCCTCCGCACAACTCTTTAAAGAAGCTCATCAGTTATAACAACTCATCAACATTGCTCTCCTTTGCATCCACCGAGGACGGTGCAATCTTCAAGTGTGGGGAGGTCGTCTGACCGATCTCCATGGGTAACAATGTCCTTTTCAACACCAATTTTTTTATTTTTTTCGTTACATAGTTGTTGCATTGCATGATAGGTTACATGTTAGTTAGAATTTGTACATATTTTTACCACTTCTTTCCTATTAGGACTACTTTGTTAGGGTAATGATTTCTTTTCCAAGAAATTATTTTTAGGGCAACTGGTGCACGAAATTTTTATCCTTAACAACGGCGCCAAAAACTTTGTGCTCGGAACATAATTCACACACTTTGTCACAACTTCGCATAACTAACCACCAAGTGCACTGGGTCGTCCAAGTAATAAACCTTACGTGAGTAAGGGTCGATCCCACGGAGATTGTTGTCTTGAAGCAAGCTATGGTCACCTTGTAAATCCCAGTCAGGCGGATTCAAATGGTTATAGAGTTGTAATTATTAAAAGATAAATAAAACATAAAATGGGATAGAGATACTTATGTAAGTTATTGGTGAGAATTTCAGATAAGTGTATAAAGATGCTTTCGTTCCTCCTGAACCTCTGCTTTCCTGCTGTCTTCATCCAATCATTCCCACTCCTTTCTATGGCAAGTTTTGTGTAGGGCATCACCGTTGTCAATGGCTACTTCCCATCCTCTCAGTGAAAATGGTCCAAGATGCGCTATCACCGCATGGCTATTCATCTGTCGGTTCTCGATCATACTGGAATAGGATTCAGTAATCCTTTTGCGTCTGTCACTACGCCCAGCACTCGTGAGTTTGAAGCTCGTCACAGCCATCCCTTCCCAGATCCTACTCGGAACACCACAGACAAGGTTTAGACTTTCCGGATCTCAAGAATGGCCACCAATAGTTCTAGCCTATACCACGAAGACTCTGATCGTGAATCAGAAGACTAAGAGATATGCATTCAAGCTTGCTTTCATGTAGAACGGAAGTGTTTGTCAGGCACGCGTTCATAAGTGAGAATGATGATGAGCGTCACATAATCATCACATTCATCATGTTCATGTGTGCGAATGAATATCTCAGAGAAGAAATAGGCTTGAGTTGAATAGAAAAACAAGAGTACTTTGCATTAATTCATGAGGAACATCAGAGCTCCACACCTTAATCTATGGTGTGTAGAAACTCTACCGTTGAAAATACATAAGTGATGAAGGTCCAGGAATGGCCAAATGGCTAGCCTTCCAAAGAGCATATGAATTCAAAAATAGGGAAAAGGACCCCTAGTACAATAGTAAAAAGTTCTATTTATGCTAAACTAGTTACTAGGGTTTACAGAAATGAGTAAATGATGCAAAAATCCACTTCTGGACCCACTTGGTGTGTGCTTGGGCTGAGCATTGAAGCTTTCATGTGTAGAGGTCTTCCTTGGAGTTGAACGCCAGTTTGTAACCTGTTTCTGGCGTTTAACGCCGCTTTGCAACCTGTTTCTGGCGTTTAACTCCAGAATAGGGCAGAGAGCTGGTGTTGAACGCCAGTTTGCATCGTCTAAACTCGAGAAAAGTATAAACTATTATATATTTCTGGAAAGCCCTGGATGTCTACTTTCCAACGCAATTAAGGGCACGCCATTTGAATTTCTGTAGCTCCAGAAAATCCACTTTCAGTGCAGGGAGGTCAGAATCCAACAGCATCTGCAGTCACTTCTTCAGCCTCTGAATCAGATTTTTGCTCAGGTCCCTCAATTTCAGCCAGAAATTACCTAAAATCATAGAAAAACACACAAACTCATAGTAATGTCCAGAAATGTAATTTTTATTTAAAAACTAATAAAAAATATACTAAAAACTAACTAAATCATACAAAAAACTATGTAAAAATAATGCCAAAAAGCGTATAAATTATCCGCTCATCACAATACCAAACTTAAATTGTTGCTTGTCCCCAAGAAACTAAAAATAAAATAGGATAAAAAGAAGAGAATATACTATAAATTCCAAAATATCAATGAAACTTAGCTCCAATCAGATGAGCGGGACTAGTAGCTTTTTGCCTCTTGAATAGTTTTGGCATCTCACTTTATCCATTGAAGTTCAGAATGATTGGCATCTATAGGAACTTAGATTTTAGATAGTGTTATTGATTCTCCTAGTTCAGTATGTTGATTCTTGAATACAGCTACTTTATGAGTCTTGGTCGTGGCCCTAAGAACTTTGTTTTCCAGTATTACCACCGGATACATAAATGCCACAGACACATAACTGGGTGAACCTTTTTCAGATTGTGACTAAGCTTTGCTAAAGTCCCCAATTAGAGGTGTCCAGGGTTCTTAAGCACACTCTTTTTTTGCTTTGGACCTTGACTTTAACCGCTGAGTCTTAAGTTTTCACTTGACACCTTCACGCCACAAGCACATGGTTAGGGACAGCTTGGTTTAGCCGCTTAGGCTAGGATTTTATTCCTTTAGGCCCTCCTATCCACTGATACTCAAAGCCTTGGATCCTTTTTATTACCCTTGCCTTTTGGTTTTAAGGGCTATTGGCTTTTTGCTCTTGCCTTTTGGTTTAAAGAGCTTTTGACTTTTTCTGCTTGCTTTTTCTTTCTCTTTCTCTTTTTTTTTTCACCATTTTTCTTTTCTTTTTTTTTTTGCAAGCTTTTGTATTCACTGCTTTTTCTTGCTTCAAGAATCAATTTTATGATTTTTTAGATTATCAACAACATTTCTCCTTTTTCATCATTCTTTCAAGAGCCAACATATTTAACATTCATAAACCACAATATCAAAAGACATATGCACTGTTCAAGCATTCATTCAGAAAATAAAAAGTATTGTCACCACATCAAAATAATTAAACTGGTTTCAAGGATGAATTCGAAACCCTGTACTTCTTGTTCTTTTGTTTTTAGAACAGTTTTCATTTAAGAGAGGTGATGGAGTCATAGGACATTCATAGCTTTAAGACATAAACATTTAAACACTAATGATCATATAGTAAAGACACAAACATAAATAAAACATAAGGCTCAAAAACTGAAAAACAGGAAAATAAGAACAAGGAGATTAAGGAACGGCTCCACCTTAGTGAGGGTGGCGTCTTCCTCTTCTTAAAGAACCAATGGTGGTCTTTAGCTCCTCTATGTCTCTTCCTTGTCTTTGTTGCTTCATCCCTTAGTTGCTCCCAATAGTTGTGTGGAGGAAAATGTATCCCTTGAGGTATCTCAGGGATTTCATGGTGAGGAATTTCCTCATGCTCTTGTTGAGGTCCATGATCTCTTGTTTTGCAGTCAAATGCTCTACTACTGAGCTATGGACCCTTGAGATGAATCTCTCCATCTCCCATGACTCAGAGGTGGAAGCAATTGCCTTCCCTTTCCTCTTTCTTGAGGTTTCTCTGGCCTTAGGTGCCATTAATGGTTATGGAAAAACAAAAAGCAATGCTTTTACCACACCAAACTTAAAATGTTTGCTTGTCCTCGAGCAAAAGAAGGAAGAAGGTAGTAGAAGAAGAATAAAATGGAGGAGATGGAGGGAGGTGAGTGGTTCGGCCATGTGTCGGTAGGTTTGGGAGGGGAGAGTGGTGAATATGTGATGGCGAGGAGAGAATAAGGTAATTGGTGAAGGGTATTTGGTGAAGAGTGTTATGAAAAGGTGTGAAGAGGAGAGAAGAAGAGGTGGGGTAGGTCGAGATCCTGTGGGGTCCACAGATCCAGAGGGGGTGGATATGGGGTCCACAGATCCAGTGGGGTCAAGGACTTAACATCCCTGCTCCAATTAGGCATGTAAAATGCCCTTAGTATGCATGTCTGGCATTAAACGCCAGCTTGATGCTTGTTTCTGGCGTTTAACGCCACTTTCATGCTCTATTCTGGCGTTAAACGCCAGTCTGGTACTTGTTTCTGGCGTTTAATGCCAGCTTGATGCTTCTTTCTAGCGTTAAATGCCAGCTTGATCCTTCTTACTGGCGTAAAATGCCAGTAAGTTCTTCCTCCAGGGTGAGCTATTTTTTTAATGCTATTTTTCATTCTGTTTTTGAGTTTTCAGTAGTTTTTGTGACTCCACATGATCATCAACCTAAAAAAAATAAAATAACAATAGAAAATAAATAGATATAATTAAATAACATTGGGTTGCCTCCCAACAAGCGCTTCTTTAATGTCAATAGCTTGATAGTGAGCTCTCATGGAGCCTCACAGATGTTCAGAGCATTGTTGGGACCTCCCAACACCAAACTTAGAGTTTGAATGTGGGGGTTCAATACCAAACTTAGAGTTTGGTTGTGGCCTCCCAACACCAAACTTAAAGTTTGACTGTGGGGGCTTTGGTTGACTTTGCAGTGGGAGAAGCTTTTCATGCTTACTCTCCATGGTTATAGAAGGAGATCCTTGAGTTTTAAACACAAGGTTGTCCTCATTTAGTTGCAGGACCAACTCTCCTATGTCCACATCAATCACAGCTTTTGCTATGGCTAGGAAGGGTCTTCCAAGGATGATAGATTCATCCTCATCCTTCCCAGTGTCTAGGATTATGAAATCAGCAGGGATCTAAAGGCCTTCAACCTTTACTAACACATCTTCTACTTGTCCATAAGCCTGTTTTCTTGAGTTATCTGCCATCTCTAATGAGATTCTGGCAGCTTGCACCTCAAAGATCCTATGTTTCTCCATTATAGAGAGTGGCATTAAGTTTATTCCTGACCCCAGGTCACACAGAGCCTTCTCAAAGGTCATGGTGCCTATGTTACAGGGAATTAGAAATTTACCAGGATCCTGTTTCTTTTGAGGTAATTTATGCCTATCCAATGCATTCAGTTCATTGGTGAGCAAGGGAGGTTCATCTTCCCAAGTCTCATTACCAAATAATTTGGCATTCAGCTTCATGATTGCACCAATGTATTTAGCAACTTGCTCTTCAGTAATGTCTTCATCCTCTTCAGAGGATGAATACTCATCAGAGCTCATGAAGAGCAAAAAGAGGTTCAATGGAATCTCTATGGTCTCTAGATGAGCCTCAGATTCCTTTGGTTCTTCAAAGGGAGACTCCTTATTGGTCACTGAGCGTCCCAGGAGGTCTTCCTCACTAGGATTCACGTCCTCCTCCTCCTCTTTGGGTTCGGCCACACCAAGGAAGGTAATGGCCTTGCACTCTCTTTTTGGATTCTCTTCTGTATTGCTTGGGAGAGTACTAGGAGGAGTTTCAGTGACCCTTTTACTCAGCTGGCCCACTTGTGCCTCCAAATTTCTGATGGAAGACCTTGTTTCATTCATGAAACTTAGAGTGGCCTTAGATAAATCAGAGACTATATTTGCTAAGCTAGATGGATTCTGCTCAGAATTCTCTGTCTGTTGCTGAGAGGATGATGGAAAAGGCTTGCTATTGCTAAACCTGTTTCTTCCACCATTATTAAAGCCTTGTTGAGGCTTTTGTTGATCCTTCCATGAGAAATTTGAATGATTTCTCCATGAGGGATTATAGGTGTTTCCATAGGGTTCACCCATGTAATTCACCTATGCTATTGCAGGGTTCTCAGGATTATAAGCTTCTTCTTCAGAAGATGCCTCTTGAGTACTGTTGGATGCAGCTTGCAATCCATTCAGACTTTGAGAAATCATATTGACTTGCTGAGTTAATATTTTATTCTGAGCCAATATGGCATTCAGAGTATCAATTTTAAGAACTCCCTTCCTCTGAGGCGTCCCATTGCTCATAGGATTCCTTTCAGAAGTGTACATGAACTGGTTATTTGCAACCATGTCAATGAGTTCCTGAGCTTCTGCAGGCATTTTCTTTAGGTGAATGGATCCACCTGCAGAATGGTCCAATGACATCTTTGATAATTCAGACAGACCATCATAGAATATATCCAGGATGGTCCATTCTGAAAGCATGTCAGAAGGACACTTTTTGGTCAGTTGCTTATATTTCTCCCAAGCTTCATAGAGGGATTCACCTTCTTTCTGTTTGAAGGTTTAAACATCCACTCTTAGCTTGCTAAGCTTTTGAGGAGGAAAGAACTTGGCTAAGAAAGTCGTGACCAGCTTATCCCAAGAGTTCAGGCTATCCTTAGGTTGAGAGTCCAACCATATTCTAGCTCTGTCTCTTACAGCAAATGGGAAAAGCATAAGCCTGTAGACCTCAGGATCAACCCCATTGGTCTTAACAGTATCACAGATCTGCAAGAATTCAGTTAAGAACTGAAAAGGATCTTCTGATGGAAGTCCATGAAACTTGCAGTTCTGTTGCATCAGAGAAACTAATTGAGGCTTTAGCTTCCCTTAGCTTCCTCTTCAGAGTCCTTTCAGGTTCAGGATCGGCTTCAACAAGAATGCTTTTATCCTTATTCCTGCTCATATGAAAAAGAAAAAAACAGAAAAGAAGAGGAATCCACTATGTCATAGTATAGAGATTCCTTTATGTGAGTAGAAGAAGAAAAGAAATTCGAACACAGAAAGAGGGAGAGGGTTCAAATTTTTAAGAAGAAGAGAAGTGTTAGTAGATAAATAAATAATTAGGAGGAGGTGAGAGAGAAGAATTTTCGAAAATATTTGAAAAGAAAAGAAAAATATTTTTGTTTTAATTTAAAATTAAAGTTAAAATTCGAAAATAAGAAAAGAAATAAAACTAAAATTAAAATTTAAAATAATTAGTTAATTAAAAAAGAATTTTGAAAAAGATGAAGGTGATTTTCAAAAATTAGAGAGAGAAAATTAGTTAGGTAGTTTTGAAAAAGATAAGAATCAAACAAGATAAGATTAATTGAAAAAAAAAAGATTTGAAAATCAATTTTGAAAAGATAAGAAGTTAGAAAAGATTTTGAAATTGATTTTGAAAAAGATGTGGTTGAAAAGATATGATTGAAAATCATTTTGAAAAAGATTTGAAAAGAAAATTAAAAAGATTTGATTTTTGAAATCAAAGTTGATTACTTGACTAACAAGAAACAAAAAGATATGATTTTAAAATTTAAAGATTGAACCTTTCTTACTAGGCAAGTAACAAACTAAAATTTTTTGAATCAAACACATTAATTGTTAGCATTAATTTCGAAAATATGAAATAGTAATAAGAAAAAGATTTTGAAAATAAATTTTGAAAATTTAGAAATTATGAAAGAAAAAATGAAAAAGATTTGTTTTTTTGAAAAAGATTTGAAAAAGATAGAATTTTTTTAAATTGAAAATTTGATTTGACTCATAAGAAACAACTAAATTTTAAAAAATTTTGAAAAAGTCAACTCAAATTTTTGAAAATTTATGAGTGAAATAAGGGAAAGATATTTTTTTGATTTTTGAATTTTTAATGATGAAAGAGAAAAACAATGAAAAGACTCAAAACATGAAAATTATGAATCAAAACACACAATGCATGCAAGAACACTTTGAATGTCAAGATGAACACCAAGAACACTTTGAATGTCAAGATGAACATCAAGAACACATTTTTGAAAATTTTTTAAGAAAAGAAAAACATGCAAGACACCAAACTTAAAAATTTTTTAAAGTTAAGACACTAACAAATTAAAAATTCATATAAACAAGAAAAGACACAAAACAAGAAATTTTAAAGATCAAACAAGAAGACTTACCAAGAACAACTTGTCATGAAGAATGCAATGCATGAATTTTCGAAAAATGCAAGAAAGAGATAACCATGCAATTGACACCAAACTTATGACTTGACACTAGATTCAAGCAAGAAACATCAATTTTTTTGTTTTTTTATGATTTTATTAAATTTTTTTGGATTTTTCGAAAATTATTTGGAAAAGGAAAATAAGGATTTCAAAATTTTTAATAGGAATTCCAAGAATCTTGCAATGTTAATCTAAAACTCCAGTCCAGGAATTAGACATGGCTCACTAGCCAGCCAAGCTTTCAGTGAAAGCTCTGGTCCAAAACACTAGACATGGCCAATGGCCAGCCAAGCTTTAGCAGATACCAATCAGACATACAACAGCTGATACTTCATTCAACTTGCTTCTATGCTGATGAGTGGAAGCCTCGGTCCAAAAGAGTTAGACATGGCTGTAGCCAGGCTTCAACATGTTTCATGAAACTCTAGAATTCCTTCTTAAAAATTCTAAAGAACATAAATTAAATTTTTTTGGAAAATATATATATTTTTTTTTTGTATTTTTTTTCAAAAATTATATTGGAAAAACGAAAAGAAGAAAATTTTTTTTTTCGATAATAAGAAATAAAAACCTTAAAAATAAAATAAAATTACCTAATCTGAGTAACAAGATGAACCGTCAGTTGTCCAAACTCAAACAATCCCCAGCAACGGCGCCAAAAACTTGGTGCACGAAATTGTGATCCTTAACAACGGTGCCAAAAACTTGGTGCTCGGAACGTAATTCACACACTTTGTCACAACTTCGCACAACTAACCAGCAAGTGCACTGGGTCATCCAAGTAATAAACCTTACGTGAGTAAGGGTCGATCCCACGGAGATTGTCGGCTTGAAACAAGCTATGGTCACCTTGTAAATCTCAGTCAGGCGGATTCAAATGGTTATAGAGTTGTAATTATTAAAAGATAAATAAAACATAAAATGGGATAGAGATACTTATGTAAGTTATTGGTGAGAATTTCAGATAAGCGTATAAAGATGCTTTCGTTCCTCCTGAACCTCTGCTTTCCTGCTATCTTCATCCAATCATTCCCACTCTTTTCTATGGCAAGCTTTGTGTAGGGCATCACCGTTGTCAATGGCTACTTCCCATCCTCTCAGTGGAAATGGTCCAAGATGCACTGTCACCGCATGGCTATTCATCTGTCGGTTCTCGATCATACTGGAATAGGATTCAGTAATCCTTTTGCGTCTGTCACTACGCCCAGCACTCGCGAGTTTGAAGCTCGTCACAACCATCCCTTCCCAGATCTTACTCGGAATACCACAGACAAGGTTTAGACTTTCCGGACTCAAGAATGGCCGCCAATAGTTCTAGCCTATACCACGAAGACTCTGATCGTGAATCAGAAGGCTAACAGATATGCATTCAAGCTTGCTTTCATGTAGAACGGAAGTGTTTGTCAGGAACGCGTTCATAAGTGAGAATGATGATGAGCGTCACATAATCATCACATTCATCATGTTCTTGTGTGCGAATGAATATCTTAGAGAAGAAATAGGCTTGAGTTGAATAGAAAAACAATAGTACTTTGCATTAATTCATGAGGAACAGCAGAGCTCCACACCTTAATCTATGGTGTGTAGAAACTCTACCGTTGAAAATACATAAGTGATGAAGGTCCAGGCATGGCCAAATGGCCAGCCTCCCAAAGAGCATATGAATTCGGAAATAGGGAAAAGGACCCCTAGTACAATAGTAAAAAGTTTTATTTATGCTAAACTAGTTACTAGGGTTTACAGAAATGAGTAAATGATGCAGAAATCCACTTCCGGGCCCACTTGGTGTGTGCTTGGGCTGAGCATTGAAGCTTTCACGTGTAGAGGTCTTCCTTGGAGTTGAATGCCAGTTTGTAACCTGTTTCTGGCGTTTAACTCTGCTTTGCAACCTGTTTTTGGCGTTTAACTCCAGAATAGGGCAGAGAGCTGGCGTTGAACGCCAGTTTGCATCGTCTAAACTCGAGAAAAGTATGGACTATTATATATTTCTGGAAAGCCCTGGATGTCTACTTTCCAACGCAAGTAAGAGCGCACCATTTGGACTTCTGTAGCTCCAGGAAATTCACTTTGAGTGCAGGGAGGTCAGAACCCAACAGCATCTGTAGTCCTTCTTCAGCCTCTGAATCAGATTTTTGCTCAGGCCCCTCAATTTCAGCCAGAAATTACCTGAAATCACAGAAAAACACAAAAACTCATAGTAAATTCTAGAAATGTGATTTTTATTTAAAAACTATTAAAAAATATACTAAAAACTAACTAAATGATACTAAAAACTATGTAAAAACAATGCTAAAAAGCGTATAAATTATCCGCTCATCAGCAACCTACCAATTTGAAAACTTTTTGTTGAACTTGCTTGAAAGAATTTATTTTGGAACATGGTTTTTGAGCTAAGAACACAGGCTTGTGAGATTTGAGCCAAATGGTGTGGTTACATCTTATAACCACTTATTTTCCCTTCTTGTGTGCATTGTTCTCATTCTATGATTGTGATATTTGATTTGTTTGATTCTTTATGTCCATTATTTTGTGTATTCATGCATTTATATGATTGAGGCCATCATTTCATTTAGCTCACTTACCCAAATGGCCTTACCTTTTATCTTCCATTGTTAGCCAATTTGAGCCTATGCTTAACCCACTTTGTTCATAATTTTAGCACATTACAAGCCTTAAAGCGGAAAACAATAAAAGTCCTTAATTTGGATCTTTGATTAGCTTAGGCTAGGGTGTGTGTGTGTCATTTAAGTGTAGGAAATCTTGGAACATTGGGTGAATAAAAGGGTAGTTTTGTATTTTTGTTGTAAATATTGGGAACTGGGTACATGCTCATGTGTAATGAATGTAAAACCTTATGCATTGATGATCTTGTATATAGAAAAAAATGAAAAAAAGGAAAAGGAAAAGAAAAAAAAAGGCAATATGGAAAAGAAAAGAAAAAAATAGAAAAAGAAAGAAACAAAGAAAAAGAAAGATATAAAAGGGGGACAAAATGCCCCAAAGCAAAGCTCAATAAGGGTCAATGCATAAGTGTTGTGAAATGAAAAGGAATACATGAGTATGTGAAAAAGTGAGAAAAATGGGTAGCTAGGTTAGCTTTGAAATTGTATAGGATGTCATAGGTTAGGTGGGAAGTTTAAGCTTATCAAAGAATCAAATTTCAAGCTCACTTAACCATATATGCATCCTACCTTGACCCTAGCCCCATTACAACCTATGAAAATACCTCATGATACTTGTATGCATCATTGAATAAATGTTGATTGTTAGAAGAAGAACAAATCTTAGAGAGCATGATTAGGGGAGAGTTGAGAGAATCAACCCTACACACCTGAGCGACTAGAGTGCAAACACTTCCGATGAGAGTTCGATGCTCAATTCCTTGATTCCCGACTTTCATGAGCATTCTTCTTGTAAGTTGGTGCACGAAATTGTGATCTCAGGCAACGGCGCCAAAAACTCTGTACGCACGTCTTAATAAATTGTTTTTCATTCACAACTTTGATACAACTAACCAGCAAGTGCACTGGGTTGTCCAAGTAATAAAACCTTACGTGAGTAAGGGTCGATCCCATGGAGATTGTTGGTATGAAGCAAGCTATGGTCATCTTGTAGATCTCAGTCAGGCGGATATCAAATTGTTATGGAGTTTTCGAAAATAAATAATAAATAGACAGAAAATAAAGATAGAAATACTTATGTATATCATTGGTGAGAATTTCAGATAAAGGTCTAGAGATGCTTTCGTCCCTCTAAACTTCTGCTTTCCTGCTATCTTCATCCAATCAGTCCTACTCCTTTCCATGGCTGGCTTTATGTAAGGACATCACCATTGTCAATGGCTACTTTTCATCCTCTCTAGAAAATGGTCCGATGCGCTGTCACTGCATGGCTAATCGTCTGGAGGCATCACCGTGGTCAATGGCTGCATCCTATCCTCTTGTGAAAATGGTCCAAATGCTCTGTCACAGCACAACTAATCATCTGAGGTTCTCAATCATACTGGAATAGGATTCACCCTCCTTTTGCGTTTGTCACTACGCCCAGCACTCGCGAGTTTGAAGTTCATCACAGTCATTCAATCCCATAATTCTACTCGGAATACCACAGACAAGGTTTAGACTTTCCGGATTCTCATGAATGCCGCCATCAATCTAGCTTATACCACGAAGATTCTGATTAAGAGATCCAAGAGATAATCATTCAATCAAAGGTAGAACGGAAGTGGTTGTCAGGCACGCGTTCATAGGGAATGATGATGATTTTCACGTTCATCACATTCATGTTGAAGTGCGAATGAATATCTTTGAAGCGGAATAAGTTGAATTGAATAGAGAAACAGTAGTACTTTGCATTAATTCATGAGGAACAGCAGAGCTCCACACCTTAATCTATGGAGTGTAGAAACTCTACCGTTAAAAATACATAAGTGAAAGGTTCAGGCATGGCTGAGAGGCCAGCCCCCTAAACGTGATCAATAGTCTCCTAAGATGAACAATAGATTAAAACTGAGACCAAAGATGACTAATACAATAGTAAAAAGTCCTATTTATACTAAACTAGTTACTAGGGTTTACAGAAGTAAGTAATTGATGCATAAATCCACTTCCGGGGCCCACTTGATGTGTGCTTGGGCTGAGCTTGAAGTTTACACGTGGAGAGGTACTTCTTGGAGTTGAACGCCAGTTTGTAACGTATTTTTGGCATTCAACTCTGGCTTGTAACGTGTTTCTGGCGTTTAACTCCAGACAGCAGCGTAGAACTGGCGTTCAACGCCCTTTTACGTCCTCTAAACTCGGCCAAACTATGAACTATTATATATTGCTGGAAAGCCCTGGATGTCTACTTTCCAACGCAATTGGAAGCGCGCCATTTTGAGTTCTGTAGCTCCAGAAAATCCACTTTGAGTGAAGGGAGGTTAGAATCCAACAGCATCAGCAGTCCTTCTTCAACCTCTGAATCTGATTTTTGCTCAAGTTCCTTAATTTCAGCCAGAAAATACCTGAAATCACAGAAAAATACACAAACTCATAGTGAAGTCCAAAAATGTGAATTTAACATAAAAACTAATGAAAACATCCCTAAAAGTAACTAGATCCTACTAAAAACATACTAAAAACAATGCCAAAAAGCGTATAAATTATCCGCTCATCACAACACCAAACTTAAATTGTTGCTTGTCCCCAAGCAACTGAAAATCAAATAGGATAAAAAGAAGAGAATATACTATAAATTCCAAACTATCAATGAAACATAGCTCCAATCAGATTAGCGGGACTTGTAGCTTTTTGCCTCTTGAATAGTTTTGGCATCTCACTTTATCCATTGAGGTTCAGAATGATTGGCATCCATTGGAACTCAGAGTTCAGATAGTGTTATTGATTCGCCTAGTTCAGTATGTTGATTCTTGAACACAGCTAATTTATGAGTCTTGGCCGTGGCCCTAAGCACTTTGTTTTCCAGTATTACCACCGGATACATAAATGCCACAGACACATAACTGGGTGAACCTTTTCAGATTGTGACTCAGCTTTGCTAAAGTCCCCAATTAGAGGTGTCCAGGGTTCTTAAGCACACTCTTTTTTTTGCTTTGGACCTTGACTTTAACCGCTCAGTCTCAAGTTTTCACTTGACACCTTCACGCCACAAGCACATGGTTAGGGACGGCTTGGTTTAGCCGCTTAGGCCATGATTTTATTCCTTTAGGCCCTCCTATCCACTGATGCTCAAAGCCTTGGGATCCTTTTTATTACCCTTGCCTTTTGGTTTTAAGGGCTATTGGCTTTTTGCTTTTGCCTTTTGGTTTTAAGAGCCTTTGGCTTTTTCTTCTTGCCTTTTTCTCTCTTTTTTTATTTTTTTCGCTATTTTTTTTTCTTTTTTTTTCTGCAAGCTTTGTTCTTTGCTGCTTTTTCTTGCTTCAAGAATCATTTTAATGATTTTTCAGATTATCAAATAACGTGTCTCCTTGTCATCATTCTTTCAAGAGCCAACATATTTAACATTCATGAACAACAACTTCAAAAGACATATGCACTGTTCAGGCATTCATTCAGAAAACAAGAAGCATTGTCACCACATCAATATAATTAAACTAAGTTCAAGGATAAATTCAAAACTCATGTACTTCTTGTTCTTTTGAATTAAAACATTTTTCATTTAAGAGAGGTGATGGATTCATATTCACTACTTTAAGGCATAGACACTTAGACACTAATGATCATGTAGTAAGACACAAATATAAATAAACATAAAGCTCAAAAATTGGAAAACAGGAATAAATAGACAAGGAGATTAAGGAATGAGTCCACCTTAGTGAGGATGGCGTCTTTCTCTTCTTGAAGAACCAATGGTGCTTTTGAGCTCCTCTATGTCTCTTCCTTGTCTTTGTTGCTCCTCCTTAGTGATTTTTGGTATTTCTATCCTCAGTTGCTCCCAATAATTATATGGGAAAAATGTATCCCCTGAGGTATCTCAGGGATCTCTTGATTTGCAGTCAAATGTTCTACCACTGAGCTATAGATCCTTTACATTAATCTCTCCATCTCCCATGACTTGGAGGTGGAAGCTTTTGTCTTCTCTTTTCTCTTCTTTCTTCTTTCTTTTTTTTTTTTTTTGAGGTTTCTCTGGCCTTAGGTGCCATCAATGGTTATGGAAAAGCAAAATAAGCAATGCTTTTACCACACCAAACTTAGAATGTTGCTTGCCCTCGAGCAAAAGAAGAAAGAATAGATGAAGAAGAAGATGTGGAAAAAAAAACTAGGATTATTAGGAGGGAAGGTGGGGATCCTGTGGGGTCCACAGATCCTAAGATGATCTTGTGAGGTCCACAGATCTTGAGGTGTCAAGGATTTACATCCCTGCACCAATTAGGCATGTAAAATGCCTTTGCATGCAATTCTGGCGTTTAAACGCCGAACTGATGCTTGTTCTGGGCGTTCAACGCCCAGATGCAGCATATTTCTGGTGTTGAACGCCAGCTTCATGCTTGTTTCTGGCGTTCAGCTCCATGCTCTGTTTTGGCGTTGAACGCCAGACAGATGCTCCTTACTGGCGTTTAAACGCCAGTAAGATCCTCCACCAGGGTGTGATTTTTCTTCTGCTGTTTTTAATTCTATTTTTAATTTTTTGATTTATCTTGTGACTCCACATGATCATGAACCTAATAAAACATGAAAAACAATAAAAATAAAAATAGAATTAGATAAATAAAAATTGGGTTGCCTCCCAACAAGCGCTTCTTTAATGTCAATAGCTTGACAGTGGGCTCTCATGGAGCCTCACAGATGTTCAGAGCATTGTTGAGACTCCCCAACACCAAACTTAGAGTTTGGATATGGGAGTTCAATACCAAACTTAGAGTTTGGTTGTGGCCTCCCAACACCAAACTTAGGGTTTGACTGTGGGGGCTCTGGTTGACTCTGCAGTGGGAGAAGCTTACTGTGCCTCTTTTCCATGTTTACAGAAGGATGTCTTTGAGTTTTAAACTCAAGGGAGTCCTCATTCAATTGAAGGACTAGTTCACCTCTGTTATTAACATCAATCACAGCTCTTGTTGTGGCTAGGAAGGGTCTTCCAAGGATGATGGATTCATCCTCATCCTTCCCAATATCTAGGATTATGAAATCAGCAGGGATGTAAAGGCCTTCAACCTTTACTAATATGTCCGCTACTTGTCCATAAGCCTATTTACTGAAATTGCTTGCCATCTCTAATGAGATTTTAGCAGCTTGTACCTCAAAGATTCCCAGTTTCTCCATTACAGAGAGTGGCATGTGATTTATTCCTGACCCAAGGTCACATAGAGCCTTCTCAAAGGTCATGGTGCCTATGGTACAAGGTATTAGGAACTTTCCAGGATCCTGTTTCTTCTGAGGCAATGTCAGTTGATCCAGATCACTTAGTTCATTGGTGAACAAGGGAGGTTCATCTTCCCAAGTTTCAATACCAAATAATTTGGCATTCAGCTTCATGATTGCACCAAGGTACTTGGTAACTTGCTCCTTAGTAACATCCTTATTTTCTTCAGAAGAGGAATACTCATCAGAGCTCATGAATAGCATAAGGAGGTTTAATGGAATCTATATGGTCTCTAGATGAGCCTCAGATTCCTTTGGTTCCTCAAAGGGAAACTCCTTATTGATCACTGGACATCCCAGGAGGTCTTCCTCCTTGGGATTCACGCCCTCCCCTTCCTCTTTGGATTCGGCCATGATGGTTATATCAATGGCCTTGCACTCTCCTTTTGGATTCTCTTCTGTATTGCTTGGGAGAGTACTAGGAGCGGTTTCAGTGATTCTTTTACTCAGCTGGCCCACTTGTGCTTCCAAATTTCTAATGGAGGACCTTCTTTCATTCATGAAACTCACAGTGGCCTTAGATAGATCAGAGACTAAGTTTGCTACATTAGAAGTATTTTGTTCAGAGTTCTCTGTCTGTTGCTGAGTGGATGATGGAAAAGGTTTACTATTGTTAAACTTATTTCTTCCACCATTCTTAAAGCCTTGTTGAGGCTTTTGATCCTTCCAAGAGTGATTTAGGTGATTTCTCCATGATGAGTTATAGGTGTTTCCATAAGGTTCACCTAAGTAATTTACCTCTGCTATTGCAGGGTTCTCAGGATCATAAGCTTCTTCTTTAGAAGCTACCTCTTGAGTACTGTTGGATGCAGCTTGCATTCCATTCAGACTCTGAGAAATCATATTGACTTGCTGAGTCAATATTTTATTCTGAGCTAATATGGCATTTAGAGTATCAATTTCAAGAACTCCCTTCTTCTGAGGTGTCCCATTACTCACAAGATTCCTCTAAGAAGTGTACATAAACTAGTTATTAGTAACTATGTCAATGAGTTCTTGAGCTTCTGCAGGCATTTTCTTTAGGTGAATGGATCCACCTGCAGAAGTATCCAATAACATCTTAGCTAATTCAGACAGACCATCATAGAATATATCCAGGATGGTCCATTCTGAAAGCATGTCAGAAGGACACTTTTTGGTCATTTCCTTGTATCTCTCCCAAGCTTCATAGAGGGATTCACCTTCTTTCTGTCTGAAGGTTTGAACATCCACTCTAAGCTTACTCAGCTTTTGAGGAGGAAAGAACTTGGCTAAGAAAGCCTTGACCAGCTTATCCCAAGAGTTCAGGCTATCCTTAGGTTGAGAGTCCAACCATATTCTAGCTCTGTCTCTCACAGCAAATGGGAAAAGCATGAGCCTGTAGACTTCAGGATCTACTCCATTAGTCTTAACAGTATCACAGATCTGCAAGAATTCAGTTAAGAACTGAAAAGGATCTTCAGATGGAATTCCATGAAACTTGCAGTTTTTTTGCATCAGAGAAACTAATTGAGGTTTTAGCTCAAAATTGTTTGCTCCAATGGCAGGAATGGAGATGCTTCTTCCATGTAAATTGGAATTAGGTGCAGTAAAGTCACCAAGCATCCTCCTTGCATTATTATTATTTTCGGCTGCCATCTCCTCTTCCTGTTCGAAAATTTCTGTAAGGTTATCTCTGGATTTTTTGTATTTTAGCTTCTCTTAGTTTCCTCTTCAGAGTCCTTTCAGGTTCAGGGTCTGCTTCAACAAGAATGTTCTTGTCTTTGCTCCTGCTCATATGAAAAAGAGGGAACAGAAAAATAATAATAATAGGGATCCTTTTTACCCAGGTATAGAGGTTCCCCTATGTGAGTAGAAGAAGAAAAGAATGTAGTGTAAAGAAGGGAAGAAGAGAAAATTCGAACACAGATGGAAGAGGGGGTTCGAATTTGGGTGAGATGAAGTGTTAGTAGATAAATAAATAAATAGAAAGAGATGAGAGAGAAAGAGGATTTTCGAAAATAAAATTTTGAAAAGGGGTCAGTGATTTTCGAAAATTAGGAATGAAAGCAAATTAAAATTAAAAATTGAAACAATTAGTTAATTAAAAAGAATTTTTGAAAAAGAGGGAAGAGATTTTTGAAAATTAGAGAGAGAGAGTTAGTTAGGTAGTTCTGAAAGAGATAAGAAACAAACAAAAAGTTAATTAGTTAGTTGAAACAAATTTTAAAAATCAATTTTTAAAAGATAAGAAGATAAGAAGTTAGAAAAGATATTTTAAAATCAAATTTTTTTTTTGAAAATGATATGATTTGTAAAGATATGATTGAAATTAGTTTTGATAAAGATTTGATTTTTAAAATCACAATTAATGACTTGATTCACAAGAAATCACAAGATATGATTCCAGAACTCAAAGTTTGAATCTTTCTTAACAAGTAAGTAACAAACTTGAAATTTTTGAATCAAAACATTAATTGTTGATGATATTTTCGAAAATATGATGTAAAATTAAGAAAAAGATTTTTGAAAAATATTTTTGAAATTTTCGAAAATAAATAAGGAAAATGAAAAATATTTAATTTTTGAAAAAAGATTTTGAAAAAGATAAGATTTTGAAATTGAAAATTTGATTTGACTCATAAGAAACAATTGAATTTTAAAAATTTTTGAAAAAGTCAATCCAAATTTTCGAAATTTATGAGAGAAAAAAGGAAAGATATTTTTTTGATTTTTGAATTTTTAATGATGAAAGAGAAAAATAAAAAATTGACTTAATGCATGAAAATTTTGGATCAAAACATGTGATGAATGCAAGAACACTATGAATGTGAAGATGAACACCAAGAACACTTTGAATGTCAAGATGAACATCAAGAACTTATTTTTGAAAAATTTTCAACAAAAGAAAACATGCAAGACACCAAACTTAGAAATTTTTTATGTATAAACACTATGAATGCAAGAATGCATATGAAAAACAAGAAAAGACACAAAACAAGAAAATATGAAGATCAAACAAGAAGACTGGCCAAGAACAACTTGAAGATCATGAAGAACACTATGAATGCATGAATTTTCGAAAAATGCATAGAAATTTTTAGAAAAAAAAATGCAATTGACACCAAACTTGAAATTTTCTCAAGACTCAAACAAGAAACACAAAATATTTTTGATTTTTATGATTTTATGATTTTTTTTTTGGATTTTTTCAAAAATTAATGTGAAAAAGAAAATAAGAATTCCAAAATCTTTAAGAAGAATTCCATGAATCTTTCAATATTAGCTTAAAGCTCCAATCAAAGGGTTGGACATGGCTTAATAGCCAGTCAGCTTTAGTATGTAACTCAGATATACTGCTCATTAGTTATCAAATTAACTTGCCTCTATGCTGATGGTTTGGAAGCCTTAGTCCACAAGATTTTAGACATGGCTTTACAGCCAGCCAGGCTTCGACATGCTTCATGAAACACTAGAATTCATTCTTAAAAATTCTGAAGAAAAATATATTTTTGAAAAGATTTATATTTTTTTTTCGAAAACAGATGAGAAATTTTTGAAAGATTTTCGAAAAATTTTTGAAAATAAAACAAAAAGAAAATTACCTAATCTGAGCAACAAGATGAACTGTCAGTTGTCCAAACTCGAACAATCCCCGGCAACGGCGCCAAAAACTTGGTGCACGAAATTGTGATCTCAGGCAACGACGCCAAAAACTCTGTACGCACGTCTTAATAAATTGTTTTTCATTCACAACTTCGATACAACTAACCAGCAAGTGCACTGGGTCGTCCAAGTAATAAAACCTTACGTGAGTAAGGGTCGATCCCACGGAGATTGTTGGTATAAAGCAAGCTATGGTCATCTTGTAGATCTCAGTCAGGCGGATATCAAATTGTTATGGAGTTTTTGAAAATAAATAATAAATAGACAGAAAATAAAGATAGAAATACTTATGTATATCATTGGTGAGAATTTCAGATAAAGGTCTAGAGATGCTTTCGTCCCTCTAAACTTCTGCTTTCCTGCTATCTTCATCCAATCAGTCCTACTCCTTTCCATGGCTGGCTTTATGTAAGGATATCACCATTGTCAATGGCTACTTTTCATCCTCTCTGGAAAATGGTCCGATGCGCTGTCACTGCATGGCTAATCGTCTGGAGGCATCACCGTGGTCAATGGCTGCATCCTACCCTCTTGTGAAAATGGTCCAAAAGCTCTGTCACAGCACGGCTAATCATCTGAGGTTCTCGATCATACTGGAATAGGATTCACCCTCCTTTTGCGTCTGTCACTACGCCTAGCACTCGCGAGTTTGAAGTTCGTCACAGTCATTCAATCCCAGAATCCTACTCGGAATACCACATGCAAGGTTTAGACTTTCCGGATTCTCATGAATGCCGCCATCAATCTAGCTTATACCACGAAGATTCTGATTAAGAGATCCAAGAGATAATCATTCAATCGAAGGTAGAACGGAAGTGGTTGTCAGGCACGCGTTCATAGGGAATGATGATGATTGTCACATTCATCACATTCATGTTGAAGTGCGAATGAATATCTTAGAAGCGGAATAAGTTGAATTGAATAGAGAAATAGTAGTACTTTGCATTAATTCATGAGGAACAGCAGAGCTCCACACCTTAATCTATGGAGTGTAGAAACTCTACCGTTAAAAATACATAAGTGAAAGGTTCAGGGATGGCCGAGAGGCCAGCCCCCTAAACGTGATCAATAGTCTCCTAAGATGAACAATAGATTAAAACTGAGACCAAAGATGACTAATACAATAGTAAAAAGTCCTATTTATACTAAACTAGTTACTAGGGTTTACAGAAGTAAGTAATTGATGCATAAATCCACTTCCGGGGCCCACTTGGTGTGTGCTTGGGCTGAGCTTGAAGTTTACACGTGGAGAGATCCTTCTTGGAGTTGAACACCAGTTTGTAACGTATTTCTGGGATTCAACTCTGGCTTGTAACGTGTTTCTGGCGTTTAACTCCAGACAGCAGCGTAGAACTGGCGTTCAATGCCCTTTTACGTTGTCTAAAATCGGCCAAAGTTGGACTATTATATATTGCTGGAAAGCCCTGGATGTCTACTTTCCAACGCAATTGGAAGCGCGCCATTTGGAGTTCTGTAACTCCAGAAAATCCAATTTGAGTGCAGGGAGGTCAGAATCCAACAGCATCAGCAATCCTTCTTCAACCTCTGAATCTGATTTTTGCTCAAGTCCCTCAATTTCAGCCAGAAAATACCTGAAATCATAGAAAAATACACAAACTCATAGTGAAGTCCAGAAATGTGAATTTAACATAAAAACTAATGAAAACATCCCTAAAAGTAACTAGATCCTACTAAAAACATACTAAAAACAATGCCAAAAAGCATATAAATTATCCGCTCATCACAAGTCTACTTAAACTTCATTTTGATATTTAAATTGGTAGGATTCATGAGTTGTCATGGGACCTTAGCCCTTCTTGTGCATGTATGTCTTGGAGATTGATTTATTTTTAACCAAGTAGGTAGAATCATTTTGCATTTAGTTGCATTCATATAGACAGGTGCATATAGTTTAGGTTGCATTTAGATTAGTTCACATTGAATAAATATTGATACCCTTTGCTTTCTCTTGGTTTAAGCATGAGGACATGCTTGGTTTAAGTGTGGGGAGGTTGATAAACCCCATTTGTAGGGTTTATCTTGTGTTAAATTAGGAGTATTTTGATAACCTTTCCTCACATTTTATTCAATAAAATAGCATGGTTTTATAACTTCTCCTTTAATTGCGCTTAAGTGTGAAAACATGCTTTTAGGTCCTAAAATAGCTAAATTCAATTCACCTTGATTCCATTAGATGCCTTGATATGTTTGTTAAGTGATTTCAGATTTAGGAGGCAAAGATTAGATCAAGGGAATGAAGAAAAAGCATGTATAAATGGAGAACTCATGAAGAAATGAAGGAATCACAGAAGCTGTCAAGCCGACCTCTTCGCACTTAATCGGCCATAACTTGAGCTACAGAGGTCCAAATGATGCGGTTCGAAATGATATAATATTTGTCATGGTTGCATTTTGCATAAGGATGTGCACGCGCACGGTATGCGTACGCGCCGATGGGTGCACACAATTCACTTATTGCAACTCATGGCCAACGATTTTAGAAGCCTTGTGGGCCCAATCCAACTCATTTCTGATGCTATTTAAGCCAAGGATTGAAGGGGAATTGCCATACTTTCACACATTAGTTTACTTTAGTTTAATTTTTGGAGGGAAAGTTAGTTTTAGAGAGGATCAGAATTAGGATTCGGTTTAGTTCAATAATCTAGATCTAGGTTTCAATTCATGCTTTCTTCTTCTTCTACCTCTCAATTCTATGTTGTTACATTCATGATTCCTCTATTATTTTGTTGTAATTTCCTTTATGTTGCTTCTATATTTTGTTGTAGATCTACTCTTGTTCCTTCCATTTTCTTTCAATTCAATATGAGGTAATTCATAATAATTGTGTTCCCTTTGATTGTTGTTATTTATTTCTTACATTCTATTGTTGTTAGATTCTATTTTTATTATCAATTTACTATGCTTCCTTTTTTGCCTTCCAAGTGTTTGATGAAATGCTTGGTTGGATTTTAGCATAGAATTTTCTCCTCTTGGCTTTGGTAGAGTAATTAGTGACGCTTGAGTTATCTAATTCCTTTGTAGATTGATAATTAGAAGTTGCTAATTGATTTAGATACCACTAAAGCTAGTCTTTCCCTTGGGATTTGGCTAGGACTTGTGGAATCAAGTTGATTCATCCACTTGACTTTCCTCCATGATTAGAGGTTAACTAAGTGGTAGCAATGGACAATTATGGTCACAATTGAGGAGGATAACTAGGATAGGACTTCTAGTTCTCATATCTTGCTAAGAGCTTTCTTAGTTGTTAGTTTATTTCTTTTGCAATTTACATTCCTTGTTCCTTAACTCAAAAACCCCCAAATATACTTCATAGCCAATAACAAGAACATTTGTTTGCAATTTCTAGGGAGAACGACCCGAGATTTGAATACTTCGGTTTATAATTTTAGGGGTTTGTTACTTGTGACAACCAAATTTTTGTATGAAAGAACTATTGTTAGTTTAGAAACTATACTTGCAACGAGAATTCATTTGTGAATTCTAAACCACACAAGAATCCATTCATCAGTTGGTCCCTCATAATTGTCAATATATGGTTTGTAGACAAGGATGGTGATCTCAATTTCCATGCCTTAGCTAAGAGTTCTTTTCCTTTCTTTTATTAGTTAATTGTCATTTACTTTCTTGTTATTTACTTTTTTTTATCAATTACCAAATCAAACCCCCCTTGTTTCTTCATAGCCAATAATTGATCACTTCATTGCAATTCCTTGTGAGACGACCCGAGGTTTAAATACTCTCAGTTTTTATTGGGTTTGTACTTGTGACAAACAAAATAAAACTTTGATTGAAGGTTGTTTGTTGGTTGGGACTATACTTGCAACAGAATTATTTTGTGAAATTTCCTAACCGACGATAACCTTCTTTCAAGTTTTTGGCCATTGCCGGGTAATTGCAATGGTGTTATATTATTGGCTATTGTGAATATGTGAATATGTGAATATGTTTTTCTTTTACTTTTTTGTTGGTTTTTATTAGGTTTAGAACTTTGTTGCTTATTTTTGTTAGCTTTTGTTTTTATTTATCACTTTGAATTCTCATCACTTTGGCTATGAGTTTGGTTCTAACTATGTTGTAGGAGATGGAAATTACAATGACAACATGGATCAAGAATGGAACAATCAAAGATGGGAGGAGTCTCAAGGATTTAATCACCCTTCTTAGCAACAACCTTCCCAAATGTATTATGAGCAAGAACTATACCATGATGCATACCAATCCAATAGCTATGGTGGACCTCCTTGTGGTTATCAACCACAACCACCATGTGCCTATGAGCCCCCTCCTCAATATAGTCATCAACTATCATACTTACAAGCCTTATACCACCAAACACCTCCATATGATCCCAATCCATATCCACCATACCAACCACTTTATGAGCCATATGAACCATACATAGAACCACCCCAATTCCACCACCAATACACACAAGAACCACCACCTCCATGCCATTATCAAGATGAACCACCTCCCATGTATGAGAATTTCTAACCACATAATAAATTCCTCTTTCCACCATAACCCTCCATGGAAGAATACCCATATCCATCAATCCAAGAGTAATATGATCCCACCTATGTTAGCCAAGTGGAACAAGGGCCAAGGGATCATCTCAAGGAAGCAATGGATCAGTTTCAAGCAATCATCCATCAAAAGGAGCAAGAGGAAGCACAAAGGATGAATGAAGCTATCGAGGCTAACCTTGCCAAAATTAAAGCCAACTTGGACTCATGGAATTCATACCGTAGACAAAGCATCTCCACGGATGAATGTGAGAAATCAACCGAAGAGAAGAGCATGAAGGAGATTTTAGATCCCAACATGAGAACAAGGAGATGGAGTATGTCTTGCAACAAGTGGAAGGGATGGAGATTGTTAAAGAAGAAGAAGTGGTTGAATACCTAGGCGAAGTTGAACAAGAGGTGGATTCCAAGCTTGAAAACGCTTCCACACCAAGTAATATTGTTGATGAGTTGGTGGAAGTTGTTGAACCTTCTTCCATTGAGCTTGAATTTGATGTTGAGGAGGATCATGTACAACCTCCTAGGCATATTGTTGATAATGAAAGATTGGAAGAAGTTGAGCAAGAAGCAAGCCGCACCATTGAAGATGATCCCACACCAACCAATGTGCCATTTGAAATTGTTGAACCTTCCTCATTGTTATGTAAAATTGATGACAAGGAGGACCGTGCATAACCTCCGACGCATGGCTTGAGCAATGAGGGATGTATAGAAGAAGTTGGTGAGCAAGGAATTGAAATTGAAGAAGCTTTCCAAGAGATAGAGATAGTCAAAGAAGATCACAAGGGAGTGGAACTTGCAAGATCATTGGGACCACCCCTTCCTAAGTCACATCATCCATCCTTTCATTCAAGTGGGTAAATTTCTTATCCCTAAGCTTTAATTTTCCACTTCAATATGGTTTGCTTGAGATGGATGGACAACTTAGAGCCCTTTGTGGAATCAAGAGAAAGAGAGAAATGGTTAGTGAGTGGGAATACCAATCAAGGTTTATTACGGTTGCATGCTCAAAGTCCAAATTCAAGGATTGGTGTGCCTCTCAATTGCTCAGACATAGGAGGATGTTTGGTTATCTTAATGAGAATTATAAGAGCTTGCCACCCAATTAGAATTATGATGATCAACTTGAAGATGGGTGTAGAAACAAGATTTGGGATCTGAGATTATATGAAGATCAATTTTGGGAGCCCTTAGCTTGTGTGGAACTTCATCAAAGCTTGGTGCCATTGATTTTGAAATTTGGAGCTTACTTGAAATCCAAGCACTGGTGGAAGTTCAAGGAAGAGTACAAGCACAAGCCACCTTGACAAGGAGCCTCCCAATTGTCCAATTTAACGACAATAAATAAAAGTTCTAAGTGGGAGATACCCTACCATGGTAAACTCCTTCCATTCTCTTGTATATATAATCAATGAATGAATTGAGTTGCCATTGTTAGGTAGTTTTCTTCTTTGCATATTCTTGTTTTAGTGTTTTGGTTGTTAGTTCGTTTGATTAGATTTATGCCTTAAGTTGTAGGTTAGTTGTTTGAATTACATTTTTATTTGAATTGCCTCAACTTCCATGAGCAACAGAGTGAAGGATGTCAAGCTAGTGACAATAAAAGAGCGCTTGTTGGGAGGCAACCCAACCGGAGGTAACTATCTTTTCATATCTATTTCAATAAAAAGGTTAAGTAGTTTTATCTATAATGCAAGAAGCTAAGTTTGGTGTTGTACACCAAAACAATCTAAAGGAGAATGCAGGATTCTAAGTTTGGTGTTTCACCAAAATCCCATTATAAAACACATTCTCACTCTCTGCATAATGCTGGCTTCAAGCATGTTGGATGAACTAGTTAACTATTCTGCTGTTTCTTAGTTTTCAGTTTTATTGCTTTTGAAAAAGAAGAAGAAAAGAAAAAAATTTATCACACATGGTTAATTTGATGCATGAAAACCATTGGCAAGGTACTAAGTTTGGTGTTCCCACACCAAAGTAAGTTCAAAAGCCCACAAATAAATCATGCATGCTAACCATTTTTCAAGTGCTTGGGGAACAAGCAACTTTCAATATCATTGCAGAGGTCCATACAAGCTTTTGGAAGGATTAAAACATCATCAACCAAAGAAACAAGAGATGAACCTGAAGGCCAGCAATGATGATGATGATGAGAAGAAGGAAAGCAAGTGAACTCCAAAAGGTTGTATTGTTAAGTGATTATCTTACATCAAACACTGCTATGATTGAGAGTGGTTTAGTTTCCCTGATTATCTGTCTGTTTAGCATAGTTTCTTTTCTGCAATTCAATAAGCAAGATGCTTGATCATTCACAACATTTTTCTCTTCAAAACTTGTTTGCACTCAATGTTCAAAAAAAAATTGCATCACTCAAAAGTTCTTTGAAAGAAGGATTAAGGAATTAAACAATTTTGAGGCAAGCAAAAGATTAGGAGAAGTGGTGGTTCTAGTTGTATGATTATGTATTGAGGTTGCATGCTTGTGAAAACTTGCATGGGAGCTCATAGGCGGGACATGAAGTTCAAAGAAGTATTGTGGAGATTCTCAAAAATTTATTGATCCAAGAAGCAGCAAACAAAACAAAAGAAAGAAAAGAAAATACAAAAACAAAAAGAACATGGCCCAAGGCTCTGAGCATCAATTACTAGGCAAAAAAAAAAAAAAAAAAAGAAACAAAACTCAAAAAGTTGTTAGCCTAGTAAATGCTTGTGGTTGAGCTGTGTCAAGGAAAGAGGCTTGAGCAAGTAAATCCTTAGGGGTGCTTTAACACCTAATACCTTAAAACCAACTGGTTTAGGAGTATTGATTGAAAGCTTATCTAAAGAGCTGCTTTGAGACATGACACTTAGAGTCAAGGCCAAAGCACAGAAATTATAAGCTGCTTCAAGGTGACTACATATAAAGAGATCTCCATGATACCATTTGGATGAAAATCCTAAGACCTAAGACTCCCAATATGTGAGGACTAGTAAGCACTGAAGCCCTTGCTTGAGCATATGATTTAGAATTTACCCCACTGTTACTTGATCACTTCACTCACAGGACCTTACAATTTATTCTTCAATCCGTCTTAATTGAAAGAACCTCTGAGCATAATTCATTTCTTGCTTGGGGACAAGCAAGCTTTAAGTTTGGTGTTGTGATGACAAGTCATCTTAGCCTAGTTTCACTAGCCTTTTTCTTCTGTTTTCATTTAGTTTTATGCACTTTCTTGCATTATAAATTAGCCATTTGAATTGGAATTGCATGGTTTCCTTAAATCAATCAACCACCTTTTAATTGGTACAAAATCATGAGGTTCAAGCCAACTTTAGTTGATAATTAATTGATTTATAAACCTTGTGAATTTTGTGATACTTTGATTGGTTGTTTTGATTACTTGTAGGTGAAGAAAGGAAACAAAAGGTGTGCCAACATTATGGAAGAAGGTTGCAAGAATGGGTTTGAGAAAATGGAATTCACGTTTGAGCTAACGTTTACCTCAAACGTCAACTCAAACGTGAGTAGCAGTTGAAGAACACCCTGGGAAAAGCCAACGTTTGCGCCAACGTTTGCCTCAAACGTGAGGTCAAACGTTGGCTCCAAAAGAGAAGAGAATTGAAGCTCCTGGGAAGGCAACGTTTGCGCCAACGTTTGCCTCAAACGTGAGGTCAAACGTTGGCGCCAAAGAGAAGAGAAATGGCATCCCTGGAGGCAGCAACGTTTGAGCCAACGTTTGACTCAAACGTGAGGTCAAACGTTGGCTCCAAAAAGAAGAAAGTTGGCATCCCTGGAGGCAGCAACGTTTGAGCCAACGTTTGACTCAAACGTGAGGTCAAACGTTGGCACCAAACAGCATGAAGGGGCATACTTCAAACAAGAATAACTTGAGTTGTAGATGTCCAATTGAGGTGATTCCAAGTGGGTTAGAAAGCTGACATTCAGATCCTTCCAACCATATATAATAGTCTCTATTGGGCACAAAATTGGCAACACAACAAGAGGACAAAGTAGACCCCAAGAAGCATACAAGAAGGGAGGTCCACGTTTGAGCTCACGTTTGACCTCAAACGTTGAGCCAAACGTGGATGACAGCATCATTGGCCTAGCTGCATAATTTTACTCAAGTAACGTTTGAGTCAACGTTTGCCTCAAACGTTGGCTCAAACGTGAATGGTTCATGGCTTGGTTCACTAATGGATTTTCTCCCAACACCAAGAGCAATCAACGGAGGCCACTATCAACCCAATTCCATCAAGGCTAAAGGCCCAATTCAAGGCTCAATAATCATTTGAAGAAAGTGTATAAATAGCTTAGGATTTGAAGTTTTGGGAGAGCTTTTCCTTTGAGAGTTTTCTTTAAACATTTTCATAAGCAGAGAGCTTTTGGTTTTTGAGCATTTTGAGATTCTGAGTCTTGGGTGTTGAAGAATTGAGAAAATTCTGTCTCAATCTCACCTTGAGATCTCTTTCTGTTTTGATTTACTGCATCATTGAGAATTTGCTGTTTCACCTCTTTTCTTCTACTGCTGGATCTTTACTTTTCTTGCAATTAAATTCTCAATTTGGATCTAGGAAGGTATTGAGATCTAGACTTGGTTATCTAGTCTCTTGGGTCCTGAGATCTGGAGTTTTCATTTTAATTTCTCTGTTGAACACTTCTGCAAGCAATTTACGTTTCTAGTTGAGATCTGTTTCATTTTAATTCCTCTTTTACTTCTCTACTTGTTGAGATTTACTTTTCTCTACTTAATTTCTGCAAATCCAATTCCAAATCTCCTTTACAATTCAAGTCATTTACATTTCTTGCACTTTAAGATTCTGCAATTTACATTTCTTGCGATTTAAGTTTCTGCAATTTATATTTCTTGCACTTTAAGATTCAGCTTATTTACTTTCTTTGCTCTTTAATTTTCTGCAATCTACCCCTCTCCCTTTATTTTCCATGCAATTTAAATTCTGGTAATCACAAATCACTCAACCAACTTTTGATTCGCTTGACTAAATCAACCACTGAACTAAAATTGCTCAATCCTTCAATCCCTGTGGGATCGACCTCACTCACGTGAGTTATTATTACTTGATGCGACCCGGTGCACTTGCCGGTGAGTTTTGTGTCGGATCGTTTTCCGCACATCAGACGGTGCAAACTTTAAGTGTGGGGAGGTCGAGAACCAACCACCGTGGGTAACAATTTCTTTTTCCAACACCTATTCTTAATTTTCTTTGTTAGTTAGTTGTTGCATTGCATGATAGATTGCATGTTAGTTAAAATCCATACATATTTTACCACTTCTTTCTTGTTAGGACTACTTGGTTGAAGTGATGATTTCTTTTCAAGAAAACTGTTTTAGGGCACCCTACCAATTTGAATAAAAAAAATTGAGTTGAACTTGCTTGAAGGAATTAATTTTTGAACAGGTTTTTGAGCTAAGAACACACAAGCATGTGAGTTTTGAGCTTAATTGCATGGTTACATCATATAACCACTATTTTCATTCTTGTGTGTATTATTCTCTTTCTATGATTGTAATCTTTGATTTGTTTGATTCTTTATGTCCATTATTTTGTGTATGAATGCATTTATATGATTGAGGCCTTCATTTCAATAGCTCACTTACCCAAATAGCCTTACCTTTTATCTATCATTGTTAACCAATTTTGAGCCTATGATAAACCCCTTTTGTTCTTAATTTTAGCACATCACTACCCCTAACTGAAAAACAATAAATGTCCTTAATTTGGATCTTTGATTAGCTTAGACTAGTGAGAGGTTTATCATTCAAGTTTGGAAAAATTGGGAACATTGGGAGAGATAAAAGTGTGTTTTTGTATTTTTGTTGAAGATCTTGGAAATTGGGTACATACTCAAGCATTAAATATGTAAAACCATATGCATTGATACGTTTGTATATATTTTAGTAAAAAAAATGATAAAGAAAAAGAAAAATAAAAAGAAAAAAATATATAAGAGAAAAAAAAAGGGAAAAAGAAAGGCAATAAAAAGGGGACAAAAATGCCCCAAAGCAAAGTAATAATAAAATTGCATATGGAATGTGAATTAAAAAGAATGCATGAGTGTGTGAAAAGGTAAAAAATGGATAGCTAGGTATTGTATTAGAGTTGTATAAGTTATTATATGTGTTAGGTGAGAGCTTAAGTTAATCAAGGATTCAAATTTCAAGCTCACTTGGCCATATATATCCTTACTTTGACCCTAGCCCCATTAAAACCTATGAATAAGTCCTCGTGATAAATGTATGCATGCATTGAATAATTGTTGATTGTTAGATGAAAAAAATATTGGAAACCATGATTAGAAGAAAATTGAGTGAATCAACCATATACACTTGAGCGACTAGAGTGGATACACTTCTGGTGAGGGTTCGATGCTCAACTCCTTGTTCCTGGCTTTCACAAGCTTTCTTCTTGCAAGTTTATTTATGCTTCATTTTGATATTTGAATTGGTGAAATTCATGAATCATCATACTATGATAGCCCTACATGTTCATATATATTCTGGGAGATTCATTTACTTTTAACCAAGTATGTAGATGCATTTTGCATTTAGTTGCATGCATGTAGATAGGTGCATATAATTTAATTGCAATGAATAAATGTTCATACCCCATTTCTTGCCTTTCTTGGTTTAGCATGAGGACATGCTTAGTTTAAGTGTGGGGAGGTTTGATAAACCCCAATTTTGTGGTTTATCTTGAGTTGAATTTAGGAAATTTTATCAACTTATCTTATATTTATTCAATGAAATAGCATGGTTTCATTAAATTCTCCTAATTGTGCTTAATGGTTAAAAACATACTTTTTAGGCCTTTAATTGGTTAAATTTAATCCACTTTGATTCCACTCGATGCCTTGATATGTTTGTTAGTGATTTCAGGGTTAAAAGGTAAGGAATGGATAAAAGGAGTAAAGAGAAAAGCATGCAAGAAGGAGAATTCATGGAAAATAAGGATTTGGAAGATTCAAAAGTGACGTGTGATGCCAGGGCATCTTGGCCAGTTTCACTGACCTTTTCTTTACTGTTTTTAGGTTAGTTTCTTGCATTTCTTTAGGAAATAAGCTAGTTTTGGGTAATTATTCACTTATGCCTTGACTCAAGCACACATTGTGCATTTTACATGATTTCATGAGGATTTTGCATAAGTTTAGTGACAAATATTATGTTGCATTACTCATGACTTGGACTGGAGCTTTGATGCACTTTGTTGCTTGATTTCAGGACCAAAAAGGAGCAAGAAAGGGGAGGTAACTTGCAAGGATTAATGAGAAAAGTGATTGCCAATAACACTCTCAAAGAAAGCCATCAATGCCCACGTTAGAGAGTCACGTTAACCAAGTTAACGTGAACTCTAACGTGGAGAAGAGAAGATGAGCCAACGTTAGTGACACTCAACATTGTCACTAACGTTGGCAATCACTCATAAGTGGCCACGTTAGAAGCCACGTTAACTAGGTTAACGTGGCCTCTAACGTTAAGGGGGAGGGAGAGAAGCCAACGTTAGTGACACTCAACATTGTCACTAACGTTGGCCTATGGTGCTAAGTACCACGTTAACTCCCACGTTAACTTGGTTAACATGGGAATTAACGTAGAGGATGAAGAATTGTCGACAACGTTAGTGACACTCAACATTGTCACTAACGTTGATGCAACCACACAACCCCCAAGAGTCACGTTAACCTCCACGTTAACTTGGTTAACGTGGAAGCTAACGATGAGAAATGAAAGATGAGCCAACGTTAGTGACACTCAACATTGTCACTAACGTTGGGATGGCTAAAAGATGGCCACGTTAGAAGCCACGTTAACCTAGTTAACGTGGACTCTAATGTGAGACCCAGGGGCACATTGGAATGTTAGTGACAATGTTGAGTGTCACTAACGTTCTCGAAGGTTAGCAAGGACCACGTTAGAAGCCACGTTAGCCTAGTTAACGTGGGCGTTAACATGAAACAAGAAGGGGCACACTGGAACGTTAGTGACAATGTTGAGTGTCACTAACGTTCTCGAAGGACTAACAAGGTGACGTTAAAAGCCACGTTAACCTAGTTAACGTGGGTTTTAACGTAAGGCAAAGGGGTGCACTGGAACGTTAGTGACAATGTTAAGTGTCACTAACGTTCTCGAACTTATATTCTCACTAAATATTAACACCCCTAACGTCCTGAGCTGAAGTCTCTGCCCACTTAGCACTTTCTCTCTGCAAGTAAAGCCAAGCCCAAATGAAGAAAAGAACTGCTTCAAACTCAAGATCCAAAGGCCCAAGACATGAAGAGTAAACTAGAAGCTGAGAAGAGTAGTATATATAGGAGTAACTTTGAATTGTAAAGGAGTTCTGGAGGCTGAAGAACCACTCTCTGTATTTACTTTCTTTGCAATTTCTAGTTTTATGATGTATTCTCCATCTTTGTTTTTATTTTCAAGAGCTATGAACAACTAAACCCCTTTCATTGGGTTAGGGAGCTCTGTTGTAATTTGATGGATCAATACTAATTTTCATTGTTCTTCTTCTATCTTTCCTCTTGATTTTACTTGAAAGCTTTCGATCTTCATCCAATTGAGTAGTTATCTTGGAAGAGAAGTTATTCAAACTTGGATCTCTTTTGAACCTTGGAAGAGGAATGAAGAGATCAAGCTAGAAATGCTTTCTCATGCTGGACCAAATTGGGTTTGGATGGGTATGTGACTGTAACCCTCTCAATACTTGGTTTGGGAAATGCATGTGGTATAATCAGTGACCATACTTCATCTCTTCTCATGAGCAATTGACCAAGGAATTGGCTATTGATCAAGATTTGAGAGATTGAATTGCAAGGAATTGTAATTCAATCACTTAAGATTGCCAAGGAGATCAATGAGTGCATTGATTGAGGAAGAGATGAAAATGAACTTGATCCGGAGAATTGCAACATCTCCTAAGCCCAATGAACTCCCCATCTCTAATCTTACCCATTCTCTTTAATTTCTGCGATTTACTTTTATGAGCAAATCCCCCATTCCCATTTACAATTCTGCAATTTATTTTCAGTCATTTACTTCCAGTCCTTTAATTCTAGCATTTACTTTTCTGTTATTTATATTTCCGCCATTTTATTTTCTGCAACTCTCAACCCAAATTCTGGATTCGCTCAACTAGAACATTCTTCTAATTAAAGTTGCTTGATCAATCAATCCCTGTGGGATTCGACCTCACTCTATTGTGAGTTTTTACTTGATGACAACTTCGATACACTTGCCGAAGGGAGATTTGTTGAGAGACAAGTTTTCCACGCATCAAGTTTATGGCGCCGTTGTCGGGGATTGATTGTGCATCAACAATGATTAGATTGGAAGATCACTAGATTGAGCATTTTATTTTGTGTATTTCATTTTCTGTTTGATTGATTTGCTTTTTGTTTTAGTTAAACTTCTTCCCTTCTCCATCTACTCTTTTGTTTTTCTTTGTTATTTTCAATTCTGTTTGCTAACCCACTAACTATTTGATATATTGCATCACCCACAACTAACATCAATTCTGACGTAAATACTGTCTGCACCTATCTTCTCTGCTTGTACTTGTGGGTTGTATGACAGGGAGAAGAAGCGGGGCTTCAACTTCCTTTGATTCTGAACCAGAGAGAACCTTCCTTAGACTAAGGAGGGAGGCAAGAAGAAAACGAGTAGTTGGTGCTGAAGAAGAGGAGGAACAGTTTGAGGAATACTTTGAACCAAACATGGAAGAAAACATGGAAAATCATCATGAAGAAGAGACTCACAACCATGGCAGAGGAGGTGGAGCAAATCATGCTGGGGAGGATAGAAGAGTTTTGGGCTCTTACATTAATCCAAACCCAGGCAATTGCGGAAGTAGCATCCAAAAGCCAACAATCCATGCCAACAACTTTGAACTTAAACCACAGCTCATCACCCTTGTTCAGAACAATTGTTCATTTGGAGGAGGTATTCAAGAAGATCCCAACCAACATTTGACCACCTTCCTGAGAATATGTGACACAGTGAAATCTAATGGTGTTCATCCTGACGCCTATATATTGCTCTTATTTCCCTTCTCACTCAGACACAAGGCAGCCAAGTGGCTGGAATCCTTCCCAAGGGAGAGCTTGACAACTTGGGAGGATGTGGTGAACAAATTCTTAGCAAGATTCTACCCTCCTCAACGAATCAATAGGCTGAGAGATGAGGTTCAAACCTTCAGGCAACAGGATGGTGAGACTCTGTATAAAGCATGGGAGAGGTTCAAAGACTTAACAAGGAGGTGTCCACCTGACATGTTCAACGAATGGGTCCAGCTGCATATTTTCTATGAAGGGCTCTCTTATGAGTCAAAGAAGGCAGTAGATCATTCATCTGGAGGATCTTTGAGCAAGAAGAAGACCATTGAGGAAGCTATAGATGTTATTGAAACAGTAGCAGAAAACGACTACTTCTATGCTTCCGAAAGAGGGAACACAAGGGGAGTGATGGAGCTAAACAATGTAGATGCTCTGTTGGCCCAAAACAAGCTCATTACTCAGCAGCTGGCTGACCTCACCAAGAAGATGGAGATGAACCAAGTAGCAGCAATCTCCACTTCATCAACAACACAAGAAGGAGTAAACCAAGAAGCAGAAGGGAGTCAGGAGCAAGCCAACTACATTGGGAATTCACCAAGGAAGAACTATGATCCATACTCCAAGACATACAACCCTGGATGGAGAAATCACCCGAACTTTGGGTGGAGAAGTGAGCAAGATCAAAACCAAGACCAGAGACGTTCCAATTCCAACAACAATGCAGCTCACCAATAATTCACCCAGAGGACATCTCAACACCCCCACAACAACAACTCTCCACACACTTATCAAAACCAAAACAGCACATCAGATCCGAACCACTCATCAATTGATGACAGGCTTTCTAAGATTGAAACATTCATTGAAGGAATATGCAGAGACAATCAAGACAGTAAAGCATTCATAGAGGAAGTGCAGTCAAACATGCACAATCAAAATGCTGCCATCACAAAACTGGAGACACAAATCAGCTATCTTTTTAAGCAGTTTCCGAACCACAACTTTTGCTATGATACCCATTCAAGCAAAAGGGAGGAGTGTCAAGTTATCACACTTAGGAGTGGAAAGGAACTGAAGGAACATCCCCAAAAACCACTAGAAGAAAGCTCAATTGAAAAGGAAGAGGAGCAAGATGGAATGCAACCCCCCATGCCAAGTTTGCAGAAAGAGAAAAGGATACCCCAACTCAACATCTCAAGAGCTCCATACCCCCAGCTATTGAAGAAAAAAGAAGATGACAACCAGTTCTTGAGATTTTTGGAAATCTTCAAGAAGCTACAAATCAACATACCATTTGCTGAAGCCATAGAGCAAATGCCACTTTATGCCAAGTTTTTGAAGGAGCTAATGACTAAGAAAAGAAGCTGGAAGAACAATGAGACTGTGATACTAACTGAAGAGTGCAGTGCTATCATTCAGCATAAACTACCTTAGAAACTGAAGGATCCTGGGAGTTTTCAGATCCCTTGCATTATAGGAGAAATCACAGTAGAAAAGGCTCTTTGTGACTTAGGGGCCAGCATCAATTTGATGTCAGTAGCTATGATGAGAAAGATGAAAATTAAGGAGGCTAAACCAACAAAAATGGCTTTACAACTGGCAGACCGATCGTTCAAATTCCCTCACGGGATAGTGGAGGATTTGCTAGTAAAAGTAGGAGATTTCATATTCCCAGTAGATTTTGTGGTGCTGGACATGCAGGAAGACGCCAAAACCTCCATCATTTTGGGAAGGCCATTCTTGGCTACTGCTGGAGCTGTCATTGATGTTCAAAAAGGTGACCTCACCCTTAGATTACACAATGAAAAGATAACATTTAATGTGTTCAAGGCCATGAGTTATCCACCAGAACAATTGGGGGAATGCATGAGGTTAGATGCACTTGAGGATGAAGTGCAGGAGAATTTTGAAGAAGATGAACCTGAAGAGAACGAGAGATTGGTGGAGGAAGAATCTGAATCAAGTGAAGAGGTAGCTACAACAGAAACACATATGCCAGATGCACCAAAGGAAGGGAGCGAAAAATCAGAAGCACCCAAACTTGAACTCAAAGCACTGCCACCCACTCTCAAATATGCATATCTAGGAAAAAATGAAAACTACCCAGTGATCATAAATTCATCCCTCAGTCAAGATCAAGAGGATGAGCTACTCAAGGTGCTGCGGGAGCATAAGGATGCCATTGGATGGACCCTTGCTGACTTGAAGGGAATCAGTTCAGCCATATGCATGCATAAAATACTGTTGGAAGATGACGCCAAGCCATCCATTCAATCCCAAAGAAGGCTGAACCCAATCATGAAGGAAGTGGTGCAGAAAGAGGTTATGAAGCTTTGGCAAGGAGGAGTCATATACCCAATTTCGGACAGCCCTTGGGTTAGCCCCATACATGTCGTACCGAAGAAGGGAGGGATCACTGTGGTTACCAATGAGAAGAACGAGCTCATACCTACAAGGACCGTCACAGGATGGCGGATGTGCATAGACTACAGGAAGCTAAATGAGGCTACACGAAAGGACCATTTTCCCCTTCCATTCATGGATCAGATGTTGGAAAGACTTGCAGGGCACGCTTATTATTGTTTTCTCGACGGTTATTCAGGATACAACCAAATAGTGGTTGATCCAAGAGACCAAGAGAAAACTTCATTTACCTGTCCGTATGGAGTGTTTGCCTATAGGCACATGCCATTTGGGTTGTGTAATGCCCCTGCAACTTTCCAACGCTGCATGCTTTCTATCTTTTCAGATATGATAGAAAAATTCATTGAAGTTTTTATGGATGATTTCTCGGTGTTCGGAGATTCTTTTCCTAGTTGCCTACATCACCTCGCCTTGGTATTGAAAAGGTGCCAAGAGACCAATTTGGTCTTGAACTGGGAAAAATGCCACTTCATGGTGACAGGGGGAATAGTCCTTGGTCACAAAGTCTCTCGCCAAGGCATTGAAGTTGATAGAGCTAAAGTGGAACTTATTGAAAAACTACCCCCACCCAGTGATGTCAAGGCAATTAGAAGTTTTTTAGGGCATGCTGGTTTTTACAGAAGATTTATTAAAGATTTTTCAAAGATAGCCAAGCCCCTAAGCAATCTCCTTGTGTCGGATACACCATTCATCTTTGATAAAACCTGCATGCTAGCATTTACACATTTGAAAAAGAGGTTATCCTCTGCTCCTATCATTTCCCCACCTGATTGGAATTTACCATTTGAATTGATGTGCGATGCATCTGATTTTGCAGTTGGGGCAGTGTTAGGACAAAGGAAAGATAACCTAGTTCGTGTGATATACTATGCTAGCAAAGTCCTTAATGAAACTCAAAGAAATTATACCACTACTGAAAAGGAATTGCTAGCAATAGTTTTTGCATTTGACAAATTTAGATCATACCTCATTGGTGCTAAAGTGATCGTTTTTACAGATCACACAGCACTTAAATATTTGTTTGCCAAGCAAGAATCGAAGCCAAGACTAATAAGGTGGATCTTACTGTTGTAGGAATTCGATATTGAAATCAGAGACAAGAAGGGAGTGGAGAACAAGGTGGCAGATCACTTATCTAGAATCCCTCATGATCAAGGTGGAGAAAATGATACAAGTGTTAACGAGCTCTTCCCTGATGAGCAGTTGATGACAGTTCATAAAGCACCATGGTTCATAGATATTGCAAATTTCAAGGCAACTGGAGCATTACCCCCAGGGATCAATAAGCATCAAAAGAGGAAGCTCATGAATGATGCAAAATACTTTGTCTGGGACGAGCCATATCTCTTCAAGAAATATTCAGATGGAATTCTTAGAAGATGTGTCTCGGAAGAGGAAGGGAGAGAAGTCCTGTGGAACTGTCACGGTTCATGCTATGGCGGGCACTTTGGAGGGGACAGAACTGCAGCAAAGGTGTTACAAAGCGGATTCTTTTGGCCCACTCTTTTCAAGGATGCCAAAGAGCTAGTAAAAAGTTGCAATGAATGCCAAAGATCTGGAAACCTGCCCAAAAGAAACGCCATGCCACAAAATTTCATCTTGGAACTTGAACTGTTTGATGTGTGGGGAATTGATTTCATGGGACCATTCCAAACCTCATATGCAAACAATTACATCCTGGTAGCAGTAGATTATGTTTCCAAGTGGGTAGAGGCTATTGCAACCCCAACTAATGATAACAAGGTAGTCATGAACTTCCTCAGGAAGAATATTTTCAGCCGGTTTGGAGTCCCAAGAGCCCTCATCAGTGATGGAGGGAGCCACTTTTGTAACAAACCACTGAAAGCTCTCCTCTTACGATATGGGGTAAAACATAAAGTAGCCACACCTTACCATCCTCAAACAAGTGGGCAAACTGAGATATCCAACAGAGAGCTGAAGAGGATCCTGGAAAAGACTGTGGGCGCATCTAGAAAGGATTGGTCGAAGAAGTTGGATGATGCTCTGTGGGCATACAGAACAGCATTCAAAACCCCACTTGGAATGTCTCCATATCAATTAGTCTATGGGAAAGCTTGTCATTTACCACTGGAGCTGGAACATAAAGCTCTTTGGGCTATCAAGATACTAACTTTTGACAGCATTGCTGCTGGTGCAAAAAGAATCTTACAGCTGCAAGAGATGGAGGAATTCAGGTCACAAGCCTATGAAAACACTAAGATGTATAAAGAGAAGGCAAAAAGAATGCATGACATGCACTTGGCACCCAGGAGTTTCGAAAAAGGGCAGCAGGTACTCCTCTACAATTCTAAATTAAGGCTGTTCCCAGGGAAACTCAAGTCAAGGTGGTCCGGACCTTTCCTAGTTACAAAAGTGTCACCATATGGCCACATTGAAATCACGGATGAAGGCTCAAAGAGGACTTTTACAGTGAATGGACAAAGACTCAAGCATTATCTGGGCAACATGGGGGAAGACCCCAGAGTAAAGTACCATCTCAAATAATTAAGAACTCATCGAGCTAGCGACGATAAAAGAGCGCTCTGTTGGGAGGCAACCCAACCTTAGGTAGTTTCAATTTCATCCTTATTTCAATAAAAGTCACAGGTGGTTTCCCCTGTATTGAAAGGAGCTAAGTTTGGTGTTCCACACCAGAACAATCCAAGAGTGATGGTGTAATTCTAAGTTTGGTGTTCCACTAAAGGACATTGGTTAGAATTACATCCCACTCCCAAAAAAAAAAACATTGCTAGCTGCATCCAACCAAGAGAAACCACTTAGGTGTAGTTAGACTATAGGTGATCATTACTTTGTTGATAATAAGATATGAGGGTCTCTGCATATATGCAATATTGTGTACTGGGCAAAGAACTAAGTTTGGTGTTCACACACCAAACTGAGTTCAAGAGGCACAAGCATACATATAAGCTAACTATGTCTCAAGTGCTTTGGGAACAAGCAACTTCCAGTGACCTTGTAGGAATCTTATAAGGAAATGGTGCACTTTCACCCAAAGAAGCCAGGCAACAAAAACAAGGAGTACAAGCAAGGAAAAGAGCGTGGGCACCCACAACAGTAAAAGGTGGTGGAGTTCCTTCTTTGTTCCATCTTTCTCTGTGTTTTAAATAAGGAAGATCTTGTATGAAATAGAACTTGCTTCCATGTTATGTTTAAACCTTTTTCAAATCATGTTATTTTTAGTTTTTGGTATGGAAGAGAGTCTATGTGCACTGGTCTTTATGTCACTGCATCATTCCCTTATCTACTTGTAAGTTTGTCCCTTTTTATCAAATGAAGAAGAGAATGTTTATGTTTTTAAAAGACCAGGGTAGAGTTCATATTGTGGAAGTGCATTCATGAATCTTTGGGGTAGTCATAAGTTAGCTAAGTTGGTTCAACCACAAGGCTAGGAGGACAACTATCTATCCTGAATACTTTGCTTTGGATACACTCATGAGACTAAGTTAATAACAAGATCCTAATAAGAGAAAAGGGAAAGAACAATGGAAGTGAAAAACAAAAGAAAAAGAGTAAGCAATAAGGCTAGGCATCAATGGTTTTAAGCTTGAGGCAAGTGTCTGTGGTGCCCCTGTGTGAGGGATCTACTTGGATGAATAAGCTCTTAGGGGTGCTTTATCACTTGGTAACTTGGGTTAACTAACCCGGGATTATCAGCTGAAAATCCACTATCAAGAGTAACCCTCACTACAGAGCATTTAGTAACCCAAAGAGGTGCTGGACACCAAGGTCTCAAGAAAAGAAAATAAATAAACTATATGCCTGTGGTGTGTATGTATGGGGGAGAGACTTGAGGGAGTAAGTCCTTAGGGGTGCTTCAACACCTAGCACCTTGAACCAACTGGTTCGGGAGTGTTGGCTGAAAGCTTATCTTAAAGAGTTGCCCCCTTACAGAGCACTTAGCCTAAATAACACAAATAACCCTTGAAACAACAATAAAAGGATCAATGAATAAAAGTCTCATGAGATATAAACAAAGTAAGTGTTTAGGGACTTGATAAAGGTCTGAAAGCCAGTAACGGAATGAACCTAAGTTGCTATGCATGAAACCACCATAAAATCAGTAATATGACTTCCACAAGAATGACTCATTCCCCTGGATATTCCATTCATCATTCTCTTGTTCCAGTACTTGCTTAGGGACAAGCAAGCTTTAAGTTTGGTGTTGTGATGCCAGGGCATCTTGGCCAGTTTCACTGATCTTTTCTTTACTGTTTTTAGGTTAGTTTCATGCATTTCTTTAGGAAATAAGCTAGTTTTGGGTAATTATTCACTTATGCCTTGACTCAAGCACACATTGTGCATTTTACATGATTTCATGAGGATTTTGCATAAGTTTAGTGACAAATATTATGTTGCATTACTCATGACTTGGACTGGAGCTTTGATGCACTTTGTTGCTTGATTTCAGGACCAAAAAGGAGCAAGAAAGGGGAGGTAACTTGCAAGGATTAATGAGAAAAGTGATTGCCAATAACACTCTCAAAGAAAGCCATCAATGCCCACGTTAGAGAGTCACGTTAACCAAGTTAACGTGAACTCTAACGTGGAGAAGAGAAGATGAGCCAACGTTAGTGACACTCAACATTGTCACTAACGTTGGCAATCACTCATAATGGCCACGTTAGAAGTAGGTTAACGTGGCCTCTAACGTTAAGGGGGAGGGAGAGAAGCCAACGTTAGTGACACTCAACATTGTCACTAACGTTGGCCTATGGTGCTAAGTACCACGTTAACTCCCACGTTAACTTGGTTAACATGGGAATTAACGTAGAGGATGAAGAATTGTCGACAACGTTAGTGACACTCAACATTGTCACTAACGTTGAAGCAACCACACAACCCCTAAGAGTCACGTTAACCTCCACGTTAACTTGGTTAACGTGGAAGCTAACGATGAGAAATGAAAGATGAGCCAACGTTAGTGACACTCAACATTGTCACTAACGTTGGGATGGCTAAAAGATGGCCACGTTAGAAGCCACGTTAACCTAGTTAATGTGGACTCTAACGTGAGACCCAGGGGCACATTGGAACGTTAGTGACAATGTTGAGTGTCACTAACATTCTCGAAGGTTGGCAAGGACCACGTTAGAAGCCACGTTAGCCTAGTTAACGTGGGCGTTAACGTGAAAAAAGAAGGGGCACACTAGAACGTTAGTGACAATGTTGAGTGTCACTAACGTTCTCGAAGGACTAACAAGGCGACGTTAAAAGCCACGTTAACCTAGTTAACGTGGGTTTTAACGTAAGGCAAAGGGGTGCACTGGAACGTTAGTGACAATGTTAAGTGTCACTAACGTTCTCGAACTTATATTCTCACTAAATATTAACACCCCTAACGTCCTGAGCTGAAGTCTCTGCCCACTTAGCACTTTCTCTCTGCAAGTAAAGCCAAGCCCAAATGAAGAAAAGAACTGCTTCAAACTCAAGATCCAAAGGCCCAAGACTTGAAGAGTAAACTAGAAGCTGAGAAGAGTAGTATATATAGGAGTAACTTTGAATTGTAAAGGAGTTCTGGAGGCTGAAGAACCACTCTCTGTATTTACTTTCTTTGCAATTTCTAGTTTTATGATGTATTCTCCATCTTTGTTTTCATTTTCAAGAGCTATGAACAACTAAACCCCTTTCATTGGGTTAGGGAGCTCTGTTGTAATTTAATGGATCAATACTAATTTTTATTGTTCTTCTTCTATCTTTCCTCTTGATTTTACTTGAAAGCTTTCGATCTTCATCCAATTGAGTAGTTATCTTGGAAGAGAAGCTATTCAAACTTGGATCTCTTTTGAACCTTGGAAGAGGAATGAAGAGATCAAGCTAGAAATGCTTTCTCATGCTGGACCAAATTGGGTTTGGATGGGTATGTAACTGTAACCCTCTCAATACTTGGTTTGGGAAATGCATGTGGTATAATCAGTGACCATACTTCATCTCTTCTCATGAGCAATTGACCAAGGAAATGGCTATTGATCAAGATTTGAGAGATTGAATTGCAAGGAATTGTAATTCAATCACTTAAGATTGCCAAGGAGATCAATGAGTGCATTGATTGAGGAAGAGATGAAAATGAACTTGATCTGGAGAATTGCAATATCTCCTAAGCCCAATGAACTCCCCATCTCTAATCTTACCCATTCTCTTTAATTTCTGCGATTTACTTTTATGAGCAAATCCCCCATTCCCATTTACAATTCTGCAATTTATTTTCAGTCATTTACTTCCAGTCCTTTAATTCTAGCATTTACTTTTCTGTTATTTACATTCCCGCCATTTTATTTTCTGCAACTCTCAACCCAAATTCTGGATTCGCTCAACTAGAACATTCTTCTAATTAAAGTTGCTTGATCAATCAATCCCTGTGGGATTCGACCTCACTCTATTGTGAGTTTTTACTTGACGACAACTTCGGTACACTTGCCGAAGGGAGATTTGTTGAGAGACAAGTTTTCCACGCATCAACGTGTACGCGTGAATGACGCGCACACATGAAGTAGAAAATCGTCAAGGCGACGCGTATGCGTGATAAGGAAAGTTGCCAGTGATGCGTACGCACGTACGTGTGATAAGCGACACGTGACCTCATTAAAGGCAATACACTGGGGGCGATTTCTGAGCTCAAGGAGGCCCAAATACAACTCATCTATGATGCTTTTGAACCCAAGAAATAAAGGGGAATGGGGGGGGGAAGTAGTGATAGTTTAGTTTTTCATCATGTTTTAGGTTAGAATTCTAGAGAGAGAGGCTCTTTCCTCTCTCTAGATTTTAGGATTCTTATTTCAATTCCTTTTAGATCTAGATTTTAATCTTGTTTCATTTTAGATTTTCTTTACTTTTATTTGTTCTTGCACTTTAGTTTATCTACTTCTCTTGTTAATTTCTTATTTTGCTCTCTTTTATGTTTATGAACCATCATTGGATCTCAATTCTCTTTTAATGCAATTTTGTTATTCCATGTCCTTTTATGTTTATCTTAGTTGCTATTGTTGATTTCTTGTTTGTGTTAATTATAGCTTTTATTAATTCTTGCATTTTGTGATGTTTGCTTTTATTGCGCTCTAGGTGTTTCATAAAATGTTTTCACTAATATTAGAGTAGTTTTTTATACTCTTGGCCTAGGCTAAGGGAATTGGGTGACCTTGAGTCATTGGGTCTAATTGAATTGGTGATTTGAGAACCCTTGGTGGTCAAATTGATACCCATTGACACTAATCTACTACTAAGCCAATTAGTAGTTGGATTAGGACTTATGAGTTAAAGTTGATCAAGCCTATTTGACATACTTCACTTGTAGAAGTAGACTTGATGGGTTGGTCCCTCATAATTGTCAATATATGGTTTGTAGACAAGGATGGTTATCTCAATTTCCATGCCTTAGCCAGGAGTTCTTTTCCTTTCCTTTATTAGTTAATTATCATTTACTTTCTTGTTATTTACTTTTCTTATCAATCACCAAATTAAACCCCCTTGTTCCTTCATAGCCAATAATTGATCACTTCATTGCAATTCCTTGTGAGACGACTTGAGGTTTAAATACTCTCAGTTTTTATTGGGGTTTGTACTTGTGACAAACAAAATAAAATTTTCATTGAAGGTTGTTTTTTGGTTGGGACTATACTTGCAACGGAATTATTTTGTGAAAATTCCTAACCGACGATAACCTTCTTTCAGAAGCCATTAGGCACGTCCTTGGTCCTTTTAATTTCTTTAAACTGTTCACCTTACTGATTTTTAAACTAAAAGAGTTTTTTACGACTTTTCAAAGTAAGTTTTTTCACAAAGCTTTTCCAAAAGGTTATTTCAAGAATAAACAATTTTTATAATGAAATTATTTTTATTTGCAAATATCTCTTTTCTTTGATGGTATTCCCTTCCTTGCTGAGAACTTGCGAGGACGATGTTCTCACCCACCTACAGAATTTCCTTTCAATGACTAGTTCAAGAAGCTTTGGCGTGAAGCCATGATTGAACTACAAGCTTATATATGATTGTACTTTATAAATTTAGTTTAGTTATTAGATTTTCCCCTTGATAATTATATTTTCAGTTTTTAGAGGGGTAGGACCTGTATTTGAGAAAAATTGAATAAGTCTATGTATTTATCATCATGTAAATATAATTATGTGATTATGTGGTTTAAAATAAGGACTTTTCATTTGCATAATTAAAAATTCGGTTTATATTCGTGAGGGCTCAATATTAAATAAATATAGAATGAAACTAAAAGAGCAAAGGTAGGTAACACCTGAACTTTTAGTGCAATCATAAGGTGCTAAAAGTGAGGGTGTTACAATTAACTTGCTTAATAGAAGTTCAAACTTTGAGTAGTATCCCCTCTCAGTTTGAGAGAGATGTAAAGGGAAGTAACATAAATTAGTTAAAAATTACTAGTCTGTTTAAGTGTTAGTTTAACTAGAAGTTAGGAGTACAAGTATATATATAAACAGATATTGTAATGTTGTGTACTTTCACACAGATATTGTGATGCTCTGTACTCTGATAAACTACTATTTTACGATTTATTTTGTACTAAATTAAGTGAATTTTATCCATTATTCTCACACTTATTCATAGAATTCGCATATTTTATATTTTCCTTCCTAATTTTGTGCTTTGATTGAAAACATGCTTCTTTGGCCTTAGATTTGCTAATGTTAATCCTCTCTTATTACCATTCGATGTCGTGATATGTTTGTTAAGTTTTTTCAGGGTTTATAGGGTAGGAATAACTTAGAGGATGGAAAGGAAGCATGCAAAAGTGGAAGGAACACAAGAAATTGAAGGAATTGCTAAGTTGTCAATCCTGACCTATTCGTACTAAATCGATCATAACTTGAGCTACAGTGGTCCGAATGAGGCGGTTCTAGTTGCGTTGGAAAGCTAACATCCGGAGCTTCAAAATAATATGCAATTTGCCATAGTTACCTTGCAGTTAAGTGATGCGTACGCATCGCCCATGCGTGTGCGGTGCAGGATCAGCGTGACCAGTGCAGCAGGCAAGTGATGCGTACGCGTGACTGACGCGTACGCGTGACAGTGCGTCACGTGCTGCAATTACAGAAAATACTGGGGGTGATTTTTGGGCCACTTTTGACCCAGTTTCAGGCCCAAAAATATTGATCAGAGGCTGCAGAGTGGAGCTGGAAAGGGGAAATCATTCATTCATACATTCATTCATACTTTAGTTAGGTTTAGATGTAGTTTTCTAGAGAGTGAGGCTCTCTCCTCTCTCTAGGTTTTAGGATTTTTAGTCTTGTTTCTTCTCGATTTCAGAATTCTACCTTCCTTTAATTTAGTTTCTCTTACTTTTATTTGTTCTAGGACTTTAGTTATTTACTTCTCTCACTGGTTCATCTATTTTGTTAATTTAGTTTATGAGTTCATATGTTACTCTCAATTTTCATTAATGCAAGTTATGTTTCACGTTTCTTATTGTTCAATTGCCTTGTTATTGTTATTTCCTTGCTTTGGTTAGTCTTAGATTTTGCTATGTCTTATTAGTTTTCTTTGTTTTTATTTTATGCCTTCCAAGTGTTTGATAAAATGCTTGGTTGGATTTTAAATTAGATTTTTATGTTCTTAACTTGGATTGATCAATTAGAAACTCTTGAGTTATCAAAATTCCTTTGTTGATTGGTGATTGAAAATTGCTAGTTGGCTTAGGCTTCACTAAATCTAATCTTTGATTAGGACTAATGAACTTAAGTTGATTTTTTGCTCACTTGACTTTCCTTCATTGTTAGAGGTTAACTAAGTGAAAGAAAAAGGCAATTACCATCACAATTGATGATTATAATGAGGATAGGAATTCCAATTCTCAATCCTTGCTAGGACTTTTCTTAATTGTTAGTTTACTTTCTTGCCATTTACATTCCTTGTTCAACATTTAAAAACCCCCAAAAATACTTTTCCATAACTAATAGTAACATACTTCCCTGCAATTCCTTGAGAGACGACCCAAGATTTAAATACTTCGGTTAATTTTATTGGGTTTGCTTAAGTGACAAACAATTTAAATATTGATTGAGGTTTAATTGTCGGGTTAGAACTATACTTGCAACGCGATATTTTTAGTGGAAATCTTTACCGACATTTTTCCCCCGTCAAATTTTTGGCGCCATTGCTGGAGAATCGCAAACGTATGCCTTATTATTGGTTATTGTACATATTTGCCTTTTGCTTATTTGTTAGTTTTTGTTAGTTTTAGGACTTTATTGCTTATTTTTATTAGCTTTTGTTTTTATTTGCTACTATGAATTCTCACCCCTTTTGCTATGAGTTTGGTTCAAATTATGTTGTAGGGAATGGAAGCTACAATGAGAACATGCATTAAGGATGGGACAATCAAAGGTGGGAGGAGCCTCAAGCTTATGGACAACCTCCATGGCAACAACCCTCTCCGATGTACTACGAGCAAGAGCGATTCCATGATGCATACGAAGACAATGGATATGGTGGACCTCCCTGTGACTACTAACAACCACCACTATATGCCTATGAATCCCCTATTCAACATAGCTTTGAACCACCATACTCACAAACCCCTTTTGACCATTCACCTCCATATGATCCTAACCCTTATCCACCATACCAACCACCCTATGAGGCAAATGAACCATACATAGAACCGCCCTAATTCCAACACAATTACCCCTAAGAACCACTACCTCAATATACACTATCTCCATATCCTTATCAAGAAGAACCACCTTTGTATTATGATCCCTTTCTCCCAACAAATGAACCCTCCTATCCACCTAAAGCTCCCATAGATGATACCTTTAGTGTTATTCACCAAGGGCAAAGAGAGCTTCAAACCATACTTACCTCTACTCTCACTGGTCTCACCTCTACTCTCCAAGCTCTTATATCCTGTGTGAATCCACATAATGATCTCTCCATGCCACCACCACCCTCCATGAAAGAACATCCATATCCATCAATCCAAGAGCAACATGATCCTTATTATGCTAGTGACATGGAACAAGAGAGAAGGGATTATCTTAGGGACTTAATGGATCGGATTCACATATCCATACTTCAAGAGAAGCAAGAGGAGACCCAAAAGTTGGAGGAGAAATGTATACACCCTCCAACACATGACTTGATCAATGAGGAAGAGTTGGAAGAAGTTAACAAGAAAGTGGGAATTGAAAAAAGTTGTCAAGAGGTGGAAGTCATCAGGGAGGAGTTTGATTTTATACTAGAGCAAGTGGAGAAAGCCGAAATTATCGAAGAAGAGGAAGTGGTTGAAGACTTAGGAGATGCAAAACCTCCATGTGAATCTCAAATAATAGAACCTCCTTCTAAGACATTTGAATTTGATGTTGAGGAGGGTGTACAACCTCCAAGGCATATCATGGTTGAAGACTTTGAGGAGGTTGATCACGAGATGGATTCAATAATTGATGAGTGTTTATTTACAATTGAATCCTCTCCCACTTGATTTGAAGAAGAGGTTGAGATTGAAGAAGCTTGTCAAGAGGTGGAGATCATCAAAGAGGAGTCCAAGAGAGTGAAGCATACATTGGCAAGGCCGCCATTGGAGACACCTCTCCCCAAGCGATTACCATCCAACACAACATTCAAGTGGGTAAAATTCTTATCCTTAAACTCTACTTCCCACTTGAGTATGGTTTGCTTGAGACGGATGGTCAACTTAGAGCTTTGTGTGGCTTTAAGAGTAAAAGGGCGATGGTAAGCGGATGGAAACACAAGTTTCGGTTCATTCTGGTTGAAAGTTCAAAGCTTAATTGCAAAGGTTAGTGTAGAGCTAGATTTTTTGGGTCTAGAAAGTTGTTTGGATGCCTCATAGAGAATTCGGATTGCTTGCCACCCGGTTGGAACAATGATGATCAACTTAAAGACGGGTGTAGAAACAGGATTTGGGATCCCGGCATACAAGGGGATCAACTTTGGGAGCTCAAAGCTTGTGAAGACCTTCATCAAGGCTTGGCGAATTCACTTGGAAATGTTGGAGCTTATTGAAAGTCCAAGAATTGGTGGAAGTTTCAAGATGAGTTCAAGCACAAGCCACCCTGACAAGGAGCTCACCAAATGTCCAACTTAAGGACAATAACTAAAAGTGCTAGGTGGGAGACACCCCATCATGGTAAATTCTTTCTATTTTCTCTTTTATTTATAGTGGTAATAAGTTGCATTTTTATTTTTAGTTAAGTTTATTTAGTTTAAGTGATGATTTTACTTGTTTAATAATGTCTGGCATTACTCTGGTAGCTTGTTAGTTTCTTATTTAAAATTAAAAAAAAAGGGCTGTCACGCGTGCGTGTGACCGACGCGTATGTATCATTGCCCAAAAATGGATGACGATCGGTTTTTCTATCGGTAAAGAAAGTGAGAAATATAATCGCGTTGTAAGTACAGCTTATAGACCAACAGAAAATCCTTTCGTACAAAAGTTTTGGTTGTCACAAGTAACAAACCCCTTTAAAATTTATAACCGAAGTATTCAAACCTCGGGTCGTCTTCTCAAGGAATTGTAGGGAGGTGTTCTTATTAATGGTTATGAGTCTTGTAAATTTGGGGTTTTGAAAGTAAGGAACAAGTAATTTAAACGACAAGTAAAATAAATTAATAATAATAAAATTTCTTGGCAAGGTATGAGAATTTGGAAGTCCTATCCTAGTTATCCTTATCGATGGCGATGAAAATTGAGTTCTAATCCCACTTAGTTAACCTTTACTAAAGCAAAGGAAAGTTAAGTGGACTAATTAGTTAGATCCTCAAGTTCTAGTCAATTCCTAAGAAAGCAAAATAAGAATCATGATGAGTTTGATAACTCAAGTTCTAGTCTATTCCTAGCAAAAATAACAATTATCAATCACGATGAGTTTGATAACTCAAGAGTCTCCAGTTAATCAATTTAAGCCAAGAATATAAAAAGCTAAATAAGAATCATGAGTCTGAAATACCTCAAATAATATTAAATAGAATATTCAAATATTGACATGAAAAGGTTCATAAGCTAAATTGAAACATTAACAAGTAAAAGCATTGGAATAAATGGGAAAATATTATGGAATAAATGCAGAATATAAGAATCTTAAATTAAAGGAACATTGAACCTATGATTGAAGAAGTTGAAATCCTAAATCCTAAGAGAAATCCTAATCCTAAATCCTAAGAGAGAGGAGAGAAACTCTCTCTAAAAACTAGATCTAAACCTAAGATTATGAATTATGAAAGCATGATCATGAATGAATGGATTCTCCTACTTTATAGCTTCTAATCTGTGTTTTCTAGGCCACAAACTGGGTCGAAAACAACCCAGAAATCGCTGGAGAAGAAATCTGCCACGCTGATTTTCGTCACTACGACGCGTCCGTGTGGAGCACGCGTTCGCGTCACCTAGCGTCAAGGCAACTATGGCAAATTATATATCAAATCAAAGCCCCGGACGTTAGCTTTCTAACGCAACTAAAACCGTATCGTTTGGACCTCTGTAGCTCAAGTTATGACCGTTTTAGTGCGAGAGGGTCAGGCTGACAGCTTTGCAGTTCCTTCAACTTCTTGTATTCCTTCCACTTTTGCATGCTTCCTTTCCATCCTCTAAGCCATTCCTGCCCTGTAATTCCTGAAATCACTTAACATACATATCACGGCATCTAATGGTAATGAGAGAGGATTAATATTAGCAAATATAAGGCCAAAGAAGCATGTTTTCAATCATACCACAAAATCAGGAAGGAAATGTAAAATCATGCAATTAGTATGAATAAGCGAGTGAAGAATTGATAAAAACCACTCAATTGAGCACAAGATAAACCATAAAATAATGGTTTATCAACCTCCCCACACTTAAACATTACCATGTCCTCATGCTAAGCTCAAGAGAAACTATAAAGGAGTGAACAGGAATGGTAAAATGTATGAAATGCAACCTATGTGTATGAATGCAACTACATGCAAAATGTTTCTACCTACTTGGTTAAAAATAAATAAGTTCTCCAGAACAAACATAAATCAAATTCCACTAATTCAAACCATACAGTAAAAACAAGTAAACTTGTAAGAAGATAGCTCATGAAAGCAGGGAATATAGAATTAAGCATTGAACCCTTACTGGTAGTGTATATCACTCTAATCTCTCAAGTGTATAGGGTTATTCACTCTACTCTTCCCTAGTCATGCTTTCTCAACCTTGTTCTTCATCTAACCAATCAACAAATATTTAGTATACCAATGCAAACATCATGAGGTCTTTTCAGGGTTGTAATGGAGCTGAGGTAAAGGTAAGGATATATGTATAAGGCTAAGTGAGCTAACAAAGTGAATCCTTGATTAGTCTAAGATCTCACCTAACATATACATACTTTATATAATTTAAAATGCTTTACCTAGCTACCCAAATTTTTCCCACTTTTGTATTACATGCTCATGTATCAAACTTATTTTTTAATTTTGTCCCATGTGCATTGATCCTTTTTATTTTGTATTTGGGGTATATATATATATATATATATATATTGTATCTCCTTATTTAATTACTTAATTTTTTTTTAATGCACATGGTAATTTAATTATTTTGATTTCACATGAGCATGCTTCCCAAATTTTCAAATAACTTATTCAATTTAATTCCCTACCTTTTCATATCATCCCATGTTCCCATAAAATTCCCCACACTTAAATTATACACAATATCTATCTTAAGCTAACCAAGGATTCAACTTGGAATTTTTATTTTGTTTTTCTGCTTAAGGCTAGTAATGTGGTTATAAAACAGAAGGGGATTAAAAAGCTCAAAGTGGCTAACAAGGGTGACATAAAAGGGTAGGCTTATTTGGGATAAGTGAGTGAAAACAAGTAATGGCCTCAATCATATGCAAGCATGTAAATACACTAAATAATAGACATATAGAGTGGAACAAAGCAAAGATTGCAATTATAGAGAAGAAAACACACAAGAATAAAATATTTATGGTTAACTAATGTAACCATGTAATTAATCTCAAAATCTCATAGGTTGTGTTCTTTGGCTCAAAAACCATGTTCCAAATACAACTTCAAACAAATTTTAACACATAGAAAATTTTAATTTTAATTTTTTTTTTCAATTTAAATTAGTGAAATACTATAAAAATTTCTTGAAAAAGAATATATTACTTCAACCAAGTAGTAACTAAATGCATAAAATCAAACAAATATGCAATCAAATATGCAAATGCAATAATGAACAAACAAAGAAAGTAGAGTATTGGTGTTGAAAAGAAGGTAACTAACCCATGGAGATCGGTATCGACCTCCCCACATTTAAAGATTGCACCGTTCTCGGTGCATGCTAAGATGTGCAAGTGGATGGGGGTTGTGGTTCTTCAGCTGGGGCTCTTTTTGTTCCTTTCCTTGCCGGCGGTTTGGGAGTAGCTTTCTTTTTACCATTCTTGGTGGCCATCCTGAAAAGGAAAAAAGAAAGTAACTTTTAAAGCTAAGGGTTAGAGCAAGGAAGAGAGCGGGAAAGGTGGTAATCAATGCACAATAAAGAAGGATGACGTTAATACATGGTCATGACTACATGTGAAAAGTTCATCAATAGAAATATAGCAAGTGCATGTAATGACAATTAAATGCAAGATGTTTATTGGCATGCTGACAAAGGCATGAGTAGCATAGATCAAGCATTCAATGTCCAAGTTAGATTACCAAGTCTTTCAAACTAACAACATGTTTGTAATAATAATTATATTTAAGTAATAAAATATAAAAAGGGTTTTGTGAAAAGCAAGCATTTAGAGTAGTAGATAGAAAGAAATCTAAAAATAGTGCACAATGCCATACGGGCTTTTTCACAAACACATAGCAAGCACGGAAAATAAGCTATTGAAAGTATTAAATTGAACATGCAAGCAACCCTTTAAAAAGTAATATATAATTGTCAAACAATTCCTTTAATAATCCACAAAAATATAGAAAGTAATGACCCAAATAAATTTCTAACACCAATAAAAATAATGCAATGAATGAAAGTATGCAAATAAATTAAATGAAATAGAATGGAAGTGAAGAGGGATGAGAAGTTAAAGAGATGAAGAAGAAGAAAGTAAGAAAAGGAAGAAGAAAGAAGAAAAGATAGAAGAAATTAGGATTAGAAAAGAAAAGATAAGATAATTGGCGCTGATCTGGATAAGTTGTGCGGCGCAGGTAACGCGGACGCGTGAGTGACGTGGTCGCGTGGTGCGCGATAAGGTCAGGTGACACGGACGCGTGGGTCACGCGATCGCGTGGTCTGATTTGTGCGATTGGCGTGAGTGCAGCCTCGCGTTCGCACAACTCTCTGTTCGAAACTCTTTTTGCCAAATTTTTGGGTGACGCGATCGCGTGAATGGCCTTTCTTTTAAAAATGACGCGGACGCGTGGGGCACGCATTCGCGTGGTAGGGCTTGTGCTTCTAGCATAGTTCCAGCCCCACTCCATCATAACTTACTGCCATACACCCATTTACGTCGATTTCACAGGGCCACGCGTTCGCGTGGGTGACGCGGACGCATGGGAGGCTATTTCGCAAATGACGCGAACGCGTCAGCGACGCGGTCGCGTGATCATATTTTTGCCTAAGGCACGCCTCCAGCCACGCTCTCGCGTGACTCTCTGTTCACTTTTCTTTTCTTCCTAATGCACTTGTGACGCGGATGCGTTAGCGACGCTTACGCATCGCGTGCTTTTTTTTTATTATGCAAAATGCAGAATGCAGTATGCAGATGTTATGAATTATTCCAGGTTCAATGAAGTAAAATAAAACTCAAAAACAAACAAAACTAAATAAAATTATAATTGGAAAAGGAGCGATCATACCATGGTGAGTTGTCTCCCACCTAGCACTTTTAGTTAAAGTCCTTAAGTTGGACATTTGGTGAGCTCCCTGTTATGGTGGCTTGTGCTTGAACTCGTCTTGAAACTTCCACCAATGCTTGGACTTCCAATAAGCTCTATCAATACCAAGTAAATTCCTCAAGCTTTGATGGAGTTCTTCACAAGCTTTGAGCTCCCAAAATTGATCCTCATATATTCCTGGATCCCAAATCTTGTTTCTACACCCGTCTTCAAGTTGATTATCATGATTCCATCCGGGTGGTTCAGCCTTAGAATTCTCACTGAAGTGTCCAAACAACTTCCCAGACCCATTCAATTGAGCTCTACACCAATCTTTGCGTTTAAACTTAAAGCTTCCAACCATAATGAACCTTGCAGGACAATTCTTACCACTGACCATCTTTCTCTTACTCTTAATGCCACAAAGAGCTCTAAGTTGACCATCCGTCTCCAGTAGCCCATATTCAAGTGGGAAGGTAAAGGTCAAGGATAAGAATTTTACCCACTTGAACGTTGTGTTGGATGGTAATGGCCATGGAAAAGGTGTTTCTAATGAACTTGCAAGCTCCACTCCCTTGTGCTCTTCTCTAACAACTTCCACCTCCTTGTAAGCTTCTTCAATTTCAACCTCTTTCTCTTGGTAGCTTTCTTCCAATTCAATCTCATCTTCACTGCTTTCCAAGGGCATGGGAGGTTGTGCTTCTTCTTCTTGAATCTCCATCTCTTGATCGACCTCTTCCAAGTCCTTAACCATGACATGCCTTGGAGGTTGTACACCCTCCTCAACATCAAATGCAACCGTCTTGGAAGGAGGCTCTATGTCTTGACTTTTCCATGGAGGTTCAGCATCTCCCAAGTCTTCAACCATTTCTTTCTCTGCAACTATTATGGCTTCCTCCACTTGTTCCAATACAAAGCCATGTTCCTCATTGTCCACCGAAGTTTCTAGTGTCTCTTTCATGTTACGTTCTTCTTTTGATTCTCCACATGCAGCCATGGGAGTACTTTGAGTGCTCAGATGTTGAGAAGCTAATTTATTTACTACCTCGGTTAAGGCAGTAGTGAGTTCCAGTACGGCCCTTTGCATCTTCGCTTGCCCTTGAAGAAGACCACGAAGGAAGTCATCCATTGGAGATTAGGGTGGATATGAGGGTTCATTATTTTGGAGAAAAGGTTCATAATAGGAATATGGTTCTTCTTGATAAGGATATGGAGATGGTGAATATTGAGGTGGTGGTTCTGGGTGTGGTTCATATGGTGGTTGGTGTGGTGGATACAGGTTAGGGTCATATGGTGGTGTTTGGTGGTAAGGGGCTTGTGAGTATGGTGGTTCAAAGTTGTGTTGAGGAGATGGTTCATAAGCATATGGCGGGGCTTGTTGGTAACTACAAGGGATCCACTATAGTCATCATTTTGGTATGCATCACAGAATGGTTGTTGGTTATAGTGCATTGGAGGGGGTTGTTGCCAAGAGGGTTGATCAGATCCTTGTGGCTCCTCCCATCTTTGATTCTTTCAACCTTGATGCCTATTTTCATTATAGTTTCCATTCCTTACAGCAACATCGAAACCAAACTTAAAGCGATGGGGGTGAGAACTCATAATAGCAAATAAAAATTAAAAACGAAAATAAAAACAAATTTAAATTAAAAGGTTATTGAAATTTAAATTTTGAATTTGAAAATTAAATTTTGAATTTTGAAATTTAAATTTTGAAATTTGAATTTTGAATTTTGAGATTTGAAATTTGAATTTTGAATTCTAAATTTTGAAATTTGAATTTTGTAAAAGTCAGCAATATAAGATAAAGTTTTGAAAAAGATTTAAATTTTGAAAAGGTTTGATTTTTAAAATTTTAAATTTGGATTTTGAAATTTGAATTTTAGAATTTAAATATTAAAATTTGAAATTTGATTTTGAAATAAGATAAGATAAGATTTTGAAAAAGATATGATTTTTGAAAAAGATTTGAATTTTGAAATTTAAAACTAAGATAAGATAAGATAAAAATTTTAAAAAAAAATCTGAATATTTTTTATTTTTTTTTCGAAAAAATCAATTTAAAAGTAAATATTTACAATAACCAATAATAAGGCACACGTTTGCAATTCCCCGGCAACGGCGCCATTTTGACGATCGGTTTTTCTATCGGTAAAGAAATTGAGAAATATAATCGCGTTGTAAGTACAACTTCTAGACCAACAGAAAATCTTTTTGTACAAAAGTTTTGGTTGTCACAAGTAACAAACCCTTTTAAAATTTATAACCGAAGTATTCAAATCTTGGGTCGTCTTCTCAAGGAATTGCAGGGAGGTGTTCTTATTAATGGTTATGAGTCTTGTAAATTGGGGGTTTTGAAAGTAAGGAACAAGTAACTTAAACGACAAGAAAAATAAATTAATAATAATAAAATCTCTTGGCAAGGTATGAGAATTTGGAAGTCCTATCCTAGTTATCCTTATCGATGGTGATGAAAATTGAGTTCTAATCCCACTTAGTTAACCTTTACTAAAGCAAAGGAAAGTCAAGTGGACTAATTAGTTAGATCCTCAAGTCCTAGTCAATTCCTAAGAAAGGACTAGAGTTAGTGGAATTCAATTCAATTAGCAAAAATAACAATCAGCAATCACGATGAGTTTGATAACTCAAGAGAGTCTCCACTTAATCAATTTAAGCCAAGAATATAAAAAGCTAAATAAGAATCATGAGTCTGAAATACCTCAAATAATATTAAATAGAATATTCAAATATTGACATGAAAAGGTTCATAAACTAAATTGAAATTTAGGAATATATTTTTGAAATTTTCAACAAACTTTAAGGATAAAATATACTTTACCGTTTTAATTATTTGAGGATGAATAATGTTTTTATTTTATTTTCATCGTGTTTTGCTTTATTTTATTTCATTTATTTATTTTTATGTAGGATCAAGTGTCATTGTGCCCCATTACAAGTTAATCCCATAAATTAAGACTTAATAGTTAACAACTCCAACAATGATTAGTTAATGGGTCTAGAGATGGCAAAAAAAACTCGCACTCACGAATACCCGTAGAGATTATTCGTGACGAAAAGGCTAATAAGGAACTGCCAAATTTTCATGGGGACAGAGATCCGCCTCCACGAATAAATGGGAACGGGGGCGGGAATTGAGGTACCCGCCCCATAGGGACCTGTAGAACCCTTGCGAAAAAAATTACTTCAATATTCTTATATATATAAGTTATGTAAGCAATTCTAATTTATTTTATTTTAATTTATATATTAAAAATTTTATGTGTATATCATTATATTAAATTTGTGTTTAAATTGTATAAAATTTTATTATGGTTGTATCAATTTTTCTTTATAAAAATTTAAAACTTAATAACATCCAACTATCCATAAATACCTACGAGTATCTACCTCCCTATAAAAAAAAAATAAACGGGGACCCATGATGAGAATAAAACGGAGATTGGGGCATTTTTCTAAATGGGAACGGAGAGTGGAGAAGGGGTCTCCACCCCATGGAAGTCCATTGTAGGGCTGGCAATGGGTAGGATAGGGTAGGGTTTGGAATCTATCCTAATCCTATTTGCGGGTTGAAAACTTTTTTAAAATTCTACCCTACCCTACCCGCGGATTGAGAATTTCTCAACTCTAACCCTACCCGCACCCTAAAGTTCTAAACCCTATCCTACCCGACCCTACCCGCAGAAAAATAAAAAAATTTCAAGTAAATATAAAATTCAACCTTTCTAAATTTTGTACATATTAATAAAATAAAAAAAAACTAAGTTCAAATTAAAATTAAAAATAATAAAATCTTAAAAAATATCTAACATAAAATTATAAATAACATGATCAATTGATTGTCAACTAGTTTAGTGGTTATTTCAAATTTATAAGAGGAAGATTATGGGTTCAACACTCACTTTTTTCATTACATACATAACATTTACATATATATTATATAATATATTAGGAGTGCGGATAGAATATGGTAGGATATACCCTGAACTCGTATCCTACCCTACCCACATGCAAACTCGCAACGTATCCTACCCTACCCGATCCACAGCGGATCGGATAGACAACCCTACCTGAACAGATTAGTCTGAATTTGGTACCCACAAATAAAGTATATATTACCAACCCTAATCTATTGTCATCCCTTATGGGCCAAGTTGTGGTAATTTTGCTAGTGATAACCATCAAAATAGACTTCATAGTCAAAGTCACATCCTTTCGTGTGAGTAGCGGTCAATTAACTATTTAAATTTAAGTTTCCAATCCCCATGCAGCCATGCTACCTCCTTTTCACTAGTGTACACTAAAACATAAAAATAAAAAAAAATCTTTTTAATTCATTAAAACATATATGTAAATTTTTTTTCAAAAGAAATAGAGACTTACTAGATTCACTCAAAACAAAGTTAGTTACAACTTACAAGTATATGTTTTATTTTCTTATTTATGTAAATTACTACAGACATGGAATTTATCATTTGGTATATAATTCGTTGTTAGTTGATGCAATTTGCTTACAAATAAGAGTCTCATTTGTTCATAATTCATGATAGCTAAGATGTTAGGTTTTAAAATTTATTCATAAATCTCGGTGTCTAGCCATGATTTATTAAATAAATCAAATATTCAACAATATGTAACGATTTATATAATCTACTCATTTCTGAAGAAAGAACAAAGGTGAGGACAACAAGTTCAACAGTAAAGTTTCCGGGAAGATAACATATAAATTTGAGAGAATATGTTTGAGAATTTATTTGATTATTTCTAAAGATCGATGCATCATCTCAAAAAATAATAGTAATAATTAAAATGTTGAAGAAATTAAGGGAGTTAGCTGCTCCAGTACAAATTCGATCAGTATGTTTTTGAATTCGTCAACCACTTTGACAGATTTGCACAATAGCATATTGCAGAAGCTTGTAATGTAAAATTTTCTTTTATTTTTTCAATGTTTTATATCTTAACAACAACAAATTTTTATCTCCTTAAGTAGTATCCACTGCATATATCAAACGACGTTGAAATTTATATTTTGATCCCTTTGAAAATTGCAATAAACCTTATTAGTGTATATATTAATTTACTCTTCAATAATAAAAGATATTCAAAAATAATTTTTTTAAATAAATAAAATAAATATAATAATTATTAATATATGAAAACGTGAGAGAAATTACGTTTTTTATTGCATTATTACACATCTTATTTATAATAAAAACACTAGAAGTATACATATATATCAGATTAGTAATAAATAAGATAAATAAAGTTGCTTTAACACGTATTTTATTCACAAATTAAATGATATAAATAATATTATTTATTAAATTTATAGTCTAAATGAGATATATATATTTTGATAAGAAAACGAAAATATGTTTACATAAATTAGTAATTATTGTATTTATCTTTTTTATTTAAAAGTATTGGATTGGAAAAACCAACTTATATAATTCAGTTAAAACATATTTTTTTTTTAACCAAATGTCGAAATTACAATTTTCACTTTGCACATAGAAAGAATGAGAAATAAATAAATAAAAGATTAGAATGATTTGGTGTTTACTCCCTATTTTAACCTGTATACTTCATATTTATTAATATCATTTAATTGGGTCAATAGTGTGAACTTGAGATCCATAACTAATTAACTATCAAGTGTAGTAGGTAGCTTTTCCACTTAAGGTGACTACCTCCACAAGTTGTGCTCCATTTATTCTATTTTCAAAACTACTATCATATAGTTAACTTCAATTATATTTTCGTCGGTCTTTTTTAATTATAAAATGTTAAAACGTTGATTGAGATATATGTGCCTATCAATCAAACAATCTGTTGAGTTAAGAAATTAAATAGATTAATTAATGATGATAAACATTAATTTATTAGGAAAATTAACTAATTAGTTGTGATTATTTTGGTTGAAGTAATGCAAGCCACAAAATTAATATTCAGCTGCAGTCCAAATTGGATGAAATTAAAACAAGACTAGTGGACTATAAATAAGTAGAAGCCCAAAGAAATACAAAGTAAAGAATCAGACGGGTCAAGCAAATCAAACCCGATCCAAGTCCATTAATAGCAAATTCCCCCAATTTGCTCTCACACCAAAAGCAACGTTCACTTTTGTGTTTTGGTAAAAAATCAGAAAAGTGAGAGAGAGCTTCTTTCCTAAGCTATTCACCAAAGAAGCAAGAAAGAGAAGGTTAAGCAAATGGTAGAAGTCTAATCACCCACATCAATCTGTATCAAGAAGAGGTCAGAAACTAAAGGTGATTTTATTTCCTTCTACATGCATCTCATTTTCTTCCCTTCATCTTTTATGCACCACTATTTCGTGGTACATTTTGTGCTTAATTTAGGTGGATTTTATCAACTTTTCCCACATTTATTCAATGAAATAGCATGGTTTCATAATTTTCTCCTAAATTGTGCTTAAGTGTAAAAACATGCTTTTTAGCCCCTTAAATTGCTAATTTTGATTCACCATTGATTCCACTAGATGCCTTGATGTGTTTGTTAGTGATTTCAGGATAAAAAGGGCTATGAATGGATGAAAGGAGTGAAGAGAAAAGCATGCAAGTGGAGAAATCATGGAAAATCAAGGATTTGGGATGCACTCATCGATGCGCACGCGCAACAGACGTGTACTCGTGAATTTGAAGTTGCAAGGCAACGCGTATGGGTACATGACGCATACGCGTAGATAGCAAAAATGCCAAGCGATGCGTATGCGTGACCCACGCATACGCGTCGATGCTCGCACGTGACTTCTTTAGTGAAATCATGCCTGGCGAATTCAGAGGAGCTCCTGGCCCAGTTTTGAGCTGAATTTTGGCGGGAAATGACTAAAAGGACCAAGGATTGAAGGAGGGGAACAATTGATACACCTTAGTCTAGTTTAGAGGTAGTTTCTAGAGAGAGAAGCTCTCTCTTCTCTCTAGAATTAGGATTAGGATTAGGTTTAATTCTTCTCTAAATCTAGGTTTAATTTCTTACTTTCATCTTGTTTCCATTTCAATTTCTTGTTGTTACATCTTTGCTCTCTTAGTTTTTCTTGCCAATTTCCCTTTGATGTCTCCTTTATATTGACACACTATTGTTGGATTAGGATTTACTTTTGATGCAATTCATGTTTTACTTACCTTTGTTGTTTAATTGAGTTGTTGTTAATTCTTTGCAATTGAGTAGTTGTGGATTTAATATACTCTTGTTGTCAATTTACCATGCTTTTCCTATTTGCCTTCCAAGTGTTTGATTAAATGCTTGAAAGGATGCTAGAGTAGATTTTTGTGTTCTTGGCTTGGGATGGTAACTTAGGTGAACTTGAGCTACTAATGTCCAAGTGTTGATAACTGGTGTCCATTTACTCTAACTTTCCCTAAATTCATTAGTGAGAAGGTTAGAACTTATGGATTAGGATTGATGTAGCTCAATTAACTTTCCTTCACTCGTTAGAGGATGACTTAATAGGATTAATCCTTACAATTATCATATTGGGGTTAGTGACAAGGATAAAGATCCTTGACCATCATTCCTTGCCAAGACCTTTTTACATTTGAGTTTCCATTTACTTTCTTGCCATTTATCTTTCATGTTCCTTATTCAAAACCCCAAATATACTTGTCCCATAATCAATAGCAAGAACACTACCCTGAAATTCCTTTGAGAGACGACCCGAGGTTTGAATACTTCGGTTTATATTTTTGGGATTTGTTACTTGTGACAACCAAATTTTTGCATGAAAGGTCTAATTGTTGGTTTAGAAACTATACTTGCAACGAGATTTCATTGAGGAATTCTAAATCACGAAAAATCCATTCATCAAAATGGCGCCATTGCCAGGGAATTACAATTGTGTGCCTTGTTATTGGTTATTGTACATATGTGAATATTGTGAATATATTTGTCTTTCGTTTCTTTGTTAGCTCTTGCTAGTTTTAGGATTTGGTTTTCTTGTTTCTCATTAGCTCTTATTCTTACTTTCTATTTTCACTATGAATTCTCATCCCTTCGGCTATGAGTTTGGTTACAACTATGTTGTAGGAAGTGAAAATTACAATGAAAATATGCATCAAGGATGGAACAATTAAAGGTGGGAGGAGCCTCAAGCATATGCTCAATCTTCATGACAATAACCTCCTCCGGTTTCGTATAGGTATAATTCAACTCCTAATGCATGTCAATCTAATGGCTATGGTGAACCTCCTTGTAGATACCAACAAGCCCCACCACATGCCTATGAACCTCATATCATCAACATATCTTTCAACCATACTCACAAGTCCCTTTTTACCAAACACCTTCATATGATCCTCATCCATACAATCCATCACCCATACCTCATCCTTGTGACCATTATGTAAGAAAACCCATAGAAGCCACATTCCAACACAATTACTTCTAAGAACCACCTCAATATACACCACCTTCATATTTCCACCAAGAAGAACCACCTTCCTATTATGAACCCTTTCTCCAAAATGATGAACCCTCCTATCCACCCCAAGCCCCAATGAATGATTCTCTCACTCTACTCCTTCAAAGCCAAGAAGAGATGAAAAGGGACATACAAGAATTTGTGGCTACCTTGACCAAGGTAGTGGACGCTTCAATCTCCCGATACTCTTGCACTCAAGGCAATCCTATTGCCAATTGTGAAGAATCGATTGAAGAGTTTAGCATGAAGGAGAGACTAGAAACTCCGGTGGAGAATAAGGAGTGGGATTTTGTGTTAGAATAATTGGAGGAAGCTATGATTGTTGAAGAAGAGGAAGAAGTGGTTGAAGACTTAGGAGATGTGGAACCACCATGGGAATCTCAAGAACCTCCCTCCAAGAAGTTTGATATTGATGTTGAGGAGGGTGTACCACCTCCAAGGCATATCATAGTTGGTGGATTTGAAGAGGTTGATCAAGGGATGGATTCAATCATTGACGAATTCTTATCTAAAATTGAATCCCCTCCCATTGGACATGAAGTTGAGCAAATGTTAAGTTCCCATATCGAAGACAATTCTACACCAAGTGACATTGGTGACCTTGTTGAAGATTCTTCCAATGAATGTGAAGTTGATATTGAAGTGGACTTCACAAAACCTCCGAAATTTGATTTAATTGATGATGAGGAAGATTTGGAAGAAGTTGACGAGCAAGGAGAAATTGAAAGAGGTTGTCAAGAGGTGGAAGTCACCAAAGGAGAACTCAAGGGAGTGGAGCTTGTAAAGCCATTGGAAATATCTCTCCCCAAGTCATCACCATCCTTTCTTTCATTCAAGTGGGTAAATCTCGTATCCCTAAGCTTTATGAAGCCACTTGAATATGGTTTGCTTGAGACAGATGGACAACTTAGAGTTCTTTGTGGCATAAAGAGCAAAAGGGAGATGGTTAGTGATGGGTGTTGTAAATCAAATTTCATGATAGTTGCATGCTCAAGGTTTGATTGCAAGGATTGGTGTAGAGCTAGATAGTTTGGGTCTAGGAGAATGTTTGGTCGGTTAAGTGAGAATTCTAAGGTCATGCCACCCAATTAGAATCATGATGATCAATTAGAAGATGAGTGTGAAAATAAGATATAGGATCCCAAATCACAACATGAAGACCAATTTTGGGAGCTTATATCTTGGGAGAAACTTCACCCAAGCTTGGTGAAGTCGGTTGGAAATTCTGACAACCATTTGAGAAGCAAGCATCCTTCGGAGATTCAAGGATGGGTACAAGCATAAGCCACCATGACAAAGAGCTTCCCAAATGTCCAACTTAAGGACGTAAACTAAAAGTGCTAGGTAGGAGACACCCCACCATGGTAACCTCTTTCCATTCTCTTGTAAATATAATCAATGAATGATTTGAATTGCCATTGTAGGTAGTTTCTTGATAAACCCCGATTTCGTGGTTTATCTTGTGCTTATTTTAGGAGATTTTAACACATTTTCCCACATTTTTTCAATGAAATAGCATGGTTTTGTAATTATCCCTAGAAGTGTGCTTAAGTGTAAAAACATGCTTTTTAGGCCCTTAAATTGGTGATTTTAACTCACTTTAATTCCATTCGATGCCTTGATATTTTTGTTGAGTGATTTCAGGTTCATAAGGCAAGTGTTGGATGGAAGAAATGAGGAGAAAAGCATACAAAGTGGAGAAATGCATGAGGAAACAAGAATTGGGAATGCATCGATGGGCGCGCAGGCGTACAAGGCGCCCACACGCAGAAGTGATTTCGCATAAAGACGCGCATGCGTAGATACCGCGTACGCGCGGGTGAAGAAACAGCCAATCGACGCACACGCACACATGGCGCATACGCGCCGATATTAGCACGTGACTCACTTAAAGTCAAAATGCTAGGGGCGATTTCTGAGCTGCCCAGGCCCAATTCCAACTTGTTTTTTAGTGTATTTCATGCAGAATTGAAGTCCAAGCAAGGGAGATTGTTTGTAGTGTAGCATCATGTAGGTTAGTTTCTAGAGAGAGAAGCTCCCTCTTCTCTCTAGAATTAGGGTTCTTAGGCTATTTTGCATCTTAGATCTAGGTCCAACTTCATGTTTTCATCTTGGTTCCTTTATGATTTCTTATTCTACTTCTTGATTCTCTTAGTTTTCATGCTAATTTCTCTTTTATGTTTCTTTTGTGATGATGAACTCATGTTGGATTTAATTTAGATTTAATGAAATTTAATGTTGATGTTCTTCTTATTGTTTATTTGAGTTGTGAATTTACTTTTCATGCAATTGGTAGTTGATAGATTTATTATTCTTCCATTTTTACCATGCTTTCCATTTGTACCCACCAAGTGTTTGACAAAATGCTTGGTTGGGCTTTAGGGTAGACCTTGAGCATTCTTTGCTTGGAAAGAATAATTAGGTAATCTTGAGTCATGAAAACCCAACCCATGTTGATGATCTAGAGTTGTTAGTTAATATCATTTCCATTAACTCTAATCTCTTGCTAATTCGATTAGTGAGTTGATTAGGACTTTTGGGTTGAGATTAGCTAGTCTTGTTTGACTTTTTTCTCATGGAAGATAACTTACACCTTCTTCCAATGTTGGAGATAACAAAATAAGATAAATTCTTGTTAATTATTGTTATTGGTGACTAGGGTAGAAAGCCTATGATCTAAATCCTTTCCATGAATGTCTCTCTCTTTATTACTTGCTTTCTCTTATTTACTTGTCTTCTTTAAATACTTGTTTGATTTACTTTTCTTGCTATTTATTTTCCGCCCCTTATAAACAAAACCCCTTGTCCACTACATAGCCAAGAAGCATACACTTCATTGCAATTCCTTGTGAGACGACCCGGAGTTTAAATACTTCGGTGAATTCTTATGGGAGTTTGTACTTGTGAAAAAACCATAAATTTAATTTTATGTGAGAGTTGTTTGTTGGTTTGGAGCTATGCTTACAATTCTAAAGAAAGGAATTACTTCGTTGTAAGCATAGCTCCAAACCAACAAACAACTCTCACATCAAATTAAATTTATGGTATTGTCACAAGTACAAACCCCAATAAGAATTAACGGAACCGGGTCATCTCACAAGGAATTGCAATAAAGTGTATGCTTATTGGCTATGAAGGGACAAGGGGTTTTGTTTATAAGGGGCGGAAAATAAATGGCAAGAAAAGTAAATCAAACAAGCATTTAAAGAAGACAAGTAAATAAGAGAAAGCAAGTAATAAAGAGAGAGACTTTCATGGCAAGGATCGAGATCATAGGCTTTCTATCCTAGTCACTAATAACAATAATTAACAAGAATTTATCTTATTTTGTTATCTCCAACATTGGAAGAAGGTGTAAGTTATCTTCCATGAGAAAAAGTCAAACAAGACTAGCTAATCTCAACCCAAAAGTCCTAATCAACTCACCAATCGAATTAGCAAGAGATTAGAGTTAATGGAAATGATATTAACTAACAAATCTAGATCACCAACATGGGTTGGGTTTTCATGACTCAAGATTACCTAATTATTCTTTCCAAGCCAAGAATGCTCAAGTTCTACCCTAAAGCTCAACCAAGCATTTTGTCAAACACTTGGTGGGTACAAATGGAAAGCATGGTAAAAATGTAAGAATAATAAATCTATCAACTACCAATTGCATGAAAAGTAAATTCACAACTCAAATCAACAATAAAAAGAACATCAACATTAAATTTCATTATATGTAAATTAAATCCAACATAAGTTCATCATCACAAAAGAAACATAAAAGAGAAATTAGCATGAAAACTAAGAGAATCAAGTAGAAGGAACAAGAAATCGTAAAGGAAACAAGATGAAAACATGAAGTTGGACCTAGATCTAAGATGCAAAATAGCCTAAGAACCCTAATTCTAGAGAGAAGAGGGAGCTTCTCTCTCTAGAAACTAACCTGCATGATGCTACACTACAAACAATTGCTCCCCCTTGCTTGAACTTCAATTCTGCATGAAATACACTCAGAAACAAGTTGGAATTGGGCCTGGACAGCTCAGAAATCGCCCCCAGTGTTTTGATTTTAAGTGAGTCACGTGCTAATATCGGCGGGTACGCGCCATGTGCGCGTGCGCGTCGATTGGCTGTTTCTTCACCCGCGCGTACGCGGTATGTACGCGTGCGCGTTTTTATGCGAAATCACTTCTGCACGTGCGCGCCTTGTACGCGTGCGCGCCCATCGATGCATTCCCAATTCTTGTTTCCTCATGCATTCTCCACTTTGTATGATTTTCTTCTCATTTCTTCCATCCAATACTTGCCTTATGAACCTGAAATCACTCAACAAACACATCAAGGCATCGAATGGAATTAAAGTGAGTTAAAATCACCAATTTAAGGGCCTAAAAAGCATGTTTTTACACTTAAGCACAATTCCAGGGAGAATTACAAAACCATGCTATTTTATTGAATAAATATGGGAAAATGTGTTAAAATCCCCTAAAATAAGCACAAGATAAACCACGAAATCGGGGTTTATCAAATCTCCCCACACTTAAACTTAGCATTTCCTCATGCTAAAATCAAGAAAGAAGCAAAGAGGTATCAACATTTATTCAATGCAAACTAACTAAATGCAATCTATCTATATGCAACCTATTTACATGAATGCAATGGTTTAGTCAAAATAAATCAATTTCCAAGAATACAAATGCAAGCACATGGGCTAAAGCAATAGCAATCAAATCAACCCACAATTGAATTGAATCATTGAAAGATTTTACAAACTTGCAAGAAAAGGTGATCATGGGTCGAAACATGTAATTGAGCGATCGAACCCTCGCCGGATGTGTATCCACTCTATGCACTCAAGTGTATGGGGTTGATTCACTCAATTCTCCCCTAATCATGCTTTTCAAGATTTATTTTTCATCTAACAATCAACAATTACTCTATGCATGCATACAAATATCATGAGGGCTTTTTCATAGGTTGTAAAGGGGCTAGGGTCAAGGTGGGATGCATATGGTCAAGTGAGTTTGAAATTTGAATCTTTAATTAACTTAAACTTTTCACCTAACTTATGACAACCTATACAATTCTAAACAAACCTAACTACCCATTCTTCACTTTTCACACACACACACTCATGTATTCCCTTTTGATCACCACACATATGCATTGATTATTATTGAACTTTCACTTTGGGGCATTTTTGTCCTCATTTTATTGCAATTCTTTGTCTTTCTTTTTCTATTTCTATTATTATTATTATTATTATTTTTATTTTTTTCATTATTATTTTTTTTTCTTTTCAAACTAAAATATATACAATAACATCAATGCATATGGTTTTCACATGATTAATACATGAGTATGTACCCAATTTCCATAATTTTTCAACAAAAACGTAAACACACTTTTATCTCTACCTAATATTCCCAACTTCCCCAAAATCAAATGATGAGTACTCTCACTAGTCTAAGCTAATCAAAGATCCAAATTAAGGATATTTATTATTTTTCACTTAGGCTTGTAATGTGCTACAATTAAGAACAAATGGGTTAAGCATAGGCTAAAAATTGGCAAACAATGGAAGATAAAAGGTAGGCTATTTGGATAAGTGAGCTATTTGAACAATGGCCTCAATCATATAAATGGATGTATACACAAAATAATGGATATAAAGAATCAAACAAATCAAGGATTACAATCATAGGAAGGGAATAATGCACACAAGAAGGAAAGTAAGTGGTTATGTATGATGTAACCATTTCTCTTCTTTGAATATTCTTGTTTTAATGCCCTAGTTGTTAGTTTGTTTAAATTACACCTCGTTCTTGAATTGTATGTTGCTTGTATTACAAGTTTGGTTAGTTTTGTATTTGAAAATTTTTGAGAAATCAAAAGATTTTTTGTTAATTTTCATTTTGGTTGGTTTTGAGTTGTAGATAGTGTTAGGAAGATTTTAAGCTTTATTTTGTTGTTTCTGAAAAAAGGGGGGAGGGGGCAGGGACGCGTACGCGTGCCTGAAGTGTACGCGTCGATGCGCCAACATGCCCCCATACATTTTCCAGAGAGTTGTGCCCCCTCTATGCCCATGTTGTGCCTTTGGCACAACTCCACTTCATGCGTGCACGTATCTCACGCGTACGCATCGATTTCCATTCTCTACATCCACGCTCACGCGTATATGACACTTACGCATCGATTTCTTTTCTGTCCACCCACGCGCACGTGTCATGGACGTGGACGCGTGGATTCAAAATCAATAACACCACCTATGCGCAATCCCTAAGCCAGACGCGTCCATTTCCCCCTTTCAACGTTTCATTTCTTCTTCTCCCTCCAAGCCAGAACCACCATTACAAACCCCTCTCCAGTTCTGCAACCACCACTCTGGTGACTAATTGCCACCGACCACTCTCCTTCCCTTCCGTTCTCTCTTCTTTCTTTCTTCTTTCTTTTACCCTTTTCTCCTCCTATCCCTCTCGGCCGTTCACCCTGCTGCCTCGACTAGCGCTGCCGCGTCACCCATTACCGCCGGTGAGACACCCATCATCACCACAACCCCCTTTCTTCCCCCATTTCACCTCTTCTGTATATTGCCTCCTACTAGAGCAGATTCGGGTACCATTCTCTGTACCCTGAGACACCCTCTACTCTCCTATGCTCTGCGCCGCTTCTCTACCACCACTTGGTTAGCAGCATTGCCAATCTCTTCCAGTTGCTTCCCCTTTTTTCTTCCATTTCTATTTGCCGCGTCTGCCCTTCTAGGTTCTGGTTCTTCCATTCAATTTCTGCCCTGTTTTAGTTTTCATTTAGTTAATTTTGCATGTTAATATCAGTTGATTAATTTCTGTTTGATTAGGTTAGATAAAATTGCATGTGGTTAGGTAGTTAGGATGTGGTTAGAGGATTTAGGTTTGATAACTACACCATTCATGCTGTCTAAAGTAGTTAACATCCATGTGTTTTGCTGAATGATTGATGATGTTGGTGTTAAACGCTTTTACATATTGCTATGCTATTATTTTGACTGCTGCCATGCTGATTTAGTTGTTTTATTTTGCTTGATGCTGCCTGAATAATATGAAATCTTTGCTTGTTATACATGTTTGAATTACATTAGATTCATATGACCGTTTTGCTGCTATTTGGTTATCCGGGAACATCCAAATTACTGCCAGAATGCTGCCAAAATTTTTGGAAATTTCCCTACTGCTAACTTGCAACTTAGGAATTGAACTTGGCACTTTTTGAATTGAGACTCATTTGGCTTATACCAAGTTCAGTTCATAAGTTGATTTGGCCGGCGTTTCCATTTTGTATCTTGGTTCCCCTTCCATGTGTATTGATGGAATCACGGGACTAATTGTTGGAATTCTGTGACAATTCGGACCTTGATTAACTAAATCAATTTCGAACCTCTTGAATGTTTTAAATCATGCAAGCTAGGTCCAACTTTTCTAATTGACCACTGAAGTGCTTTCTAAACTCTCAAGTGGCCTAGTCTTGCTACTTTTTGAATGAGGTTCTATTGAGTTGTAATTGTTGGTGTAATGTTACTCATGTAGCTATTTTCACCGTCCAACTTACTTTAGATTACATGAGCGCATTCTTAAACTTTCAACACCAATTTTTTACAAACTTAGTGACCATATACATTAGTGATGACTTGCATCCCTTTTTCTATGCTTTTATGCATTCCATATCTCATCATCAATGTCTTGCATCATCCTCATGAATGTGAGTATGCTTGTTTTCTATACTTTTTGAGCTTTTCTTGTTTAAGTTCCATAACTGTCATGCCACTAATATTTGACCCAGTTTTCTAACTCTGACTTAGTTGACTCTCTAACTCTTCTTTTTCATTTTCACATTAACACTTTTATATTCTTTCGGGCATGATGATTATTGTTGCTTAACAAACAAGCATTTTGCTATTATTGCATGAATTCTTGGTTTGTGTTCTGATTAACATCTGAATTCCGTTTTGTTTGCATTCCAAGAATTTCTTACTGTGACTCACTTCATGAGAAGTATCTCAATTTTCTTCTGTTGTCTATTTTCTGTTTGCTGCTTGTTTTTCTTGTTTTTCCACTCCTCTGCTTTGCTTGATATGTTATCTCCTGTGATTTCTCATTCCAGGATGTCTAACAGAGGCAAGGGAAAAGCAAAGGTTACCTCCAGGAAGAGGAAGAAGTCTCGGTCTTCCACTGATTTTACAACCTCCGGTTATGCTAAGATATACCTGAATGACAAGGATAAGAAGAATCAGCTCCTGCCCTCCACCAATGCAGAGAAGTTTCCAAATCTGTATTGTGAGCTCCATTTTCCACTTTTTCAGAAGCAGAAGCTCAAATTGGAGAAGAAGATGGCTATCCTTTCAGATCTGAGACAGTCCATTGAGCTTCAGCTTGAGGGGTTGGGCCTAGCCTTCGTGGATAGGGAGCTAGTTAGGGTGAACGAGTCGTGGGTGCGTGAATTTTACTGCAATTTCTTCAGCCCGACCCTTGACTCGATTCACCTGCGAGGCGGATGGCTCCTGATTACAAAAGTGGACATTGAGAATGCACTCTGCTATCAGCCCAAGACCAGTGATACAGATGCTTTTATGTAGGCTGAGGCAGAGATGCACTGCATGACATATAACTATGATGCATTGAGGGATATAGTTGCCGGCCCGGACGCCCCTTGGAAGATGGACACCAATAAAATGAAGCCCAAGGGGATGTTGTTCAATCATCTGACTCGGGAGGCGAGGGTATGGCAACAGTTTTTACTCATTATGTGATACGTACCACACACTTCACAGAGATTCCAATGGACATGCTCGTTCTGATTAGATGCATTATGGAGGGGAACTAGCTGTACTTCCCCCACCTGATCAGGAAGTTCATGTGGTGAGCACATGTCCGAGGCACACTTCCATTCCCTGCTTTGGTCACAGAGATGGCTCAGAGGGCTGGTGTACCTTGGCATTAGGATGACAAGTCGCCACCTCCGATCCACGAAAAGGAGAAATTGATCCCGTGGGAGACTTGGGTGGATGATAAGCCAGCCCCGCGTAGATCCAGAGCCCGCTCAGCAGCAGCAACATCTAAACCACCACCTTCTTCAGCAACGGCTTCTAGGCCATCATCTTCTACAGCAGCACCACCTACCATACCATCCACAGCTGCCAATCAGCCACCACCATCAATAGCACCACAGCCGACATACAGACTAGTTTAGCATCTTATCGAGCGCATGGATCGTAGCGACCGTCGCAATGAGTGACACTTTCGGCGCGTGACTCAGATGTTGGCATCCCTGGGAGCAGTCATACCCCCTGATTCTGACACTTCTGACCATTCTGAGGAGGAGGCGGATCATACGTAGGAGGCTAGGCAAGCAGAGGCACCTCTAGAGATTCAGGCTTCTACACAGCCACAGCTACAGACGCAGCTAGAGCCCCAGCCGGATGCAGATGTCGATCCTTCCACCTAGTCCTACTTGTAGCATCAGAGACGATGCTTCATTCTAAGTGTGGGGAGGTCGACGTTGTCGGCGAAAATGTTATTTTGGGTGACCATTTTCAGACTTCAACTTAGTTTCCTTTATTTTATCTTATTTTAGTACTTGCACTTTGGATTATTGTACATATTAGTATTTTGGATACTTTTAGTATGTTGCATTTTGCATCTTTGGTGTTTGTACATATATTTTGAGATTTTTTTTAGTTTGATTTATATTTTTAGTTGATAGCATATATATATAGTATCTTAGTTTATCAGTTTAGTTGTGATGGAAAAAAATATGGTCTATTGAGCTTAGTTTATCCTTTTTGTATTTGAGATTTGGTTTGATTGAAAAAAGGGGATCTAACTAAGGATTAATTTACTTATAGGACCCCAAATGATTAGAGTAAAAATTTTCATTGAACTTGCTTGATTTATATCTTGTGGAACATGTTTTGAGCTAAGAACACAAACTTGTGAGTTTTGAGCCTAATTGTGTGGTTACATCTTATAACCACTTATTTCCCTTCTTGTGTGCATTATTGTCTTTCTATAATTGTAATCCTTGATTTGTTTAAATCTATATGTCCATTATTCCTTGTATACATGCATTTATATGATTGAGGCCATTGTTCATTTAGCTCACTTACCCAAATAGCCTACCTTTCGTCAACCATTGTTAGCCAATTTTGAGCTTATTTTAATCCCCTTTGTTCTTAATATAGCACATTACAAGTCTTAAAGCAAAAAACAATAATTGTCCTTTATTTGGATCTTTGATTAGCTTAGGCTAGTGAGTGTGTGCATCATTCAAGTGTGGGGAAACTTGGGGCAATGGGAAAAGGTGTGTGTTGTATTTTTGTTAAAAATATTGGGAATTGGGTACATACTCATGTGTTAATTAAATATAAAACCATATGCATTGATGCTTTTGTATATACTTTATTGCAAAAAGAAAAAAATGAGAAAATAAAAGAAAAATATATATTAAAAAAAAGAGAAAGAAAAAAAAAGTAATAAGAAGGGGACAAAAGGCCCAAAAGTGAAGTCCAATAAAAATCAATGCATATGTGTTATGATAAAAAGAAAGAATGCATGAGTATGTGAAAAAGTGAGAAGAATGGGTAGTTAGGTTAGTTTAGATTTGTATAGGTTGCTATATAGGTTAGGTGGGAAGCTTAGGTTAATCGAAGATTCAAATTTCAAGTCCACTTGACCATATGCATCCTACCTTGACCCTAGCCCCATTACAACCTATGGAAAAGACCTCATGATATTCGTATGCATGCATGAGATAATTGTTGATTGTTAGATGAAAAACAAATCTTGGAAAGTATGATTAGGGGAGAATTGAGTGAATCAACCCTATACACTTGAGAGATTATAGCGGATATACATCTGGTGAGGGTTTGATTGCTCTATTACATGTTTCCACCTCTGACATCTTTTCTTGCAAGTTTGTATAATCTTTAATAACTCAATTCAATGGTGGTTTGGCTTGGTTGTTAATACCCTTAGCCCTTATGCTTATATTGGTTTTCTTGCATCCATTTAGGTACTTACATTTAGATAGTTGCATGTAAGTAAATTGCATATAGTTTAGTTGCATTGAATAGATGTTGATACCCTTCGTCTTTTTCTTGGTTAAGCATGAGGGCATGCTTGGTTTAAGTGTGGGGAGATTTGATGCACCACTATTTCGTGGTACATTTTGTGCTTAATTTAGGTGGATTTTATCCACTTTTCCCACATTTATTCAATGAAATAGCATGGTTTTATAATTTTCTCCTAAATTGTCCTTAAGTGTAAAAACATGCTTTTTAGGCCCTTAAATTGCTAATTTTGATTCACCTTTGATTCTACTAGATGCCTTGATGTGTTTGTTAGTGATTTCAGGATAAAAAGGCTAGGAATGGATCAAAGGAGTGAAGAGAAAAGCATGCAAGTGGAGAAATCATGGAAAATCAAAGATTTGGGATGCACTGATCGATGCGCACGTGCAACAGACGCGTACACGTGAATTTGAAGTTGCAAGGCAACGCGTACGCGTACATGACGCGTACGCATGGATAGTAAAAATGCCAAGTGACGCGTACGCGTGACTTACTCGTACATGTCGATGCTCACACGTGACTTCTTTAGTGAAATCGTGCCTAGCAAATTCAAAGGAGCTCCTGGCCCAATTTTGGGCTGAATTTTGGCGGGAAAAGACTAAAAGGACCAAGGATTGAATGGGGCGAGGGGAACAATTGATACACTTTAGTCTAGTTTAGAGGTAGTTTCTAGAGAGAGAAGCTCTCACTTCTCTCTAGAATTAGGATTAGGATTAGGTTTAATTCTTCTCTAGATCTAGGCCCAATTTCCCTTTATATTGCTACACCTTAGTCTCCTTTATATTGACACACTATTGTTGGATTTGGATTTACTTTTGATACAATTCATGTTTTACTTACCTTTGTTGTTTAATTGAGTTATTGTTAATTCTTTGCAATTGAGTAGTTGTGGATTTAATATACTCTTGTTGTCAATTTACCATGCTTTTTCTATTTGCCTTCCAAGTGTTTGATTAAATGCTTGAAAGGATGCTAGAGTAGGTTTTTGTGTTCTTGGCTTGGGATGGTAACTTAGGTGAACTTGAGCTACTAATGTCTAAGTGTTGATAAGTGGTGTCCATTAACTCTAACTTTCCCTAAATTCATTAGTGAGAAGGTTAGGACCTATGGATTAGGATTGATGTAGCTCATTTGACTTTTCTTCACTCATTAGAGGATGACTTAATGGGATTAATCTTTGCACTTATCATATTGGGGTTAGTGACAAGGATAAAGATCCTTGACCATCATTCCTTGCCAAGACCTTTTTACATTTGAGTTTCCATTTACTTTCTTGCCATTTATCTTTCATGTTCCTTATTCAAAACCTCAAATATACTTGTCTCATAACCAATAGTAAGAACACTACCCTGTAATTCTTTTGAGAGACGACCCGAGGTTCGAATACTTCGGTTTATATTTTTTGGGGTTTGTTACTTGTGATAACCAAATTTTTGCATGAAAGGTCTAACTGTTGGTTTAGAAATTATACTTGCAACGAGATTTCATTGAGGAATTCTAAACCACAAAAAAACTATTCATCAATCTTCAACGTTCTGCCTATCCATTCTGAGATACATGGGAAAGATGATCTCTGCTCCCACTACTGTGCATCTACGGTCACAAGTGAGTCTTGGAGACTAAGTAGCTTCTCAATGGCCAAGATCTGGGTTTACCATTGAGGATATCTATTTTCTGTTTTCTTACGGTTTTCGGTTAACAAGAGAAGGTCAGAACTAAAGTTTCTATTATGAGGATTAATAGGAAAAAGTTAGTTGGTGGGTTGGTAAAGCACAAAGCTCAAGAAGTTGATTTTGAAAAACTTAGAAAACTCAAAATATTATTTCTATAATCTTTGAATTAGTATTATTTTATTATTTTATTAGTATTATAGTATTATATATATATACTAATTGTCCTATAAGTATTATATGACAATTCTTATTATTATTTCTATATATACTATAAATAATTAAATAACCCTTTATCCAAAGTTTCTTTGAAGCCTTTACAAAAGAGATAAAACTGACGAATAAGAAACAAAACTCATTAGGAACTTTATAAGATTCCAAAAATGGAAGATCTAGATCAAGAAATCGAATTTCAATTATTTGCGGAAACAACCTTTGGTATAGGTTCAAATCCTATTGGACGCAAATAATTTGCATTATGTATTTTATATTTATATATTATAAATATAACTCTAAATAGAATTTCTATATTTCTAAAAACTAAAAATACCTAGGGAGAACAACCCAGCAACATGCAAGGAGATAAAAGAAGATTTTTCTTCATTCAGAAAACAAGGAGAGATAACCCAGTGTATTGAGGTTTTGTTCTGTGAAGAGCTCTCTAAAAAAATTCATCTACTTGGACAGTGCTTCCTAGTCAAATGAGCATTCTGCCAGAATGAAGAACTGAATCAGAGGCTAACAAATCTGGTTTATCACATAGCAAAGAGGCTGTTGTAGAGTCAATCTTCTTCATGTTTTACAGATTGTAATTTACTTTTCAATGTTTATCTTTCTGTAATTTCTTGAGGTAAAAGGATGAATGAGAAAGTCATTGAAAGAACCTAAGAGAGAAAAAGGCAGAGAGATACATGACGAGGCAGAAATTGGTAGATTAAGAAATTAATATGAGAGATACGTTGCAAGTACAGTTCTTAACCAACAAAAGTCCGCTTATCAATTTAGAAGGGTTGTCACAAAATTAGAATTAAAATACTGGGAGTATGAATCCCAGGTCGTCTCCCAACGAGTTGCAGAAGGATGTGCTACTTTATTAATCAGAGGGTTTTCAAATTAGTTTTGAGTTTGATAAACAGGAAATTAAAACAGAGAATTTATGTAATTTAAATAAAGGTCTTGACCGGGAGTAGATTAATCGGAAGTTCTATCCTTGTTGGAGTTCTCCCAAGATCAATTGATAATTGAAGGTTGTTCTACTTAGTTATTCTTTACTAGGTAGAGGAAAGTCAAGTAAGTTAGAAGTCTATTTCTATTCACAAGTTCTAATCCTCTCCCTTGGGAAGGATTAGTGTCAGTGACTAGAGAGCCATCCAACAATAAACCCAATTACAATTTTTCTCTTGAACATTCCAACTCAAGGTTCTCCTTTCAATCAACTCCCAATCAAGTTGGAGAACTACTTGCTCATCATGAATGTAAACTTCATAAAATAAGAAAAGGAAATAAAGGAAGAAATGATAAATAATAATAAAAAAGACCAATTAAAAATAAAAATAGTTCTTGTATTAATAAATTCTAAAAATAATCCAATGGTGACTTTGAACAAATTAAGGATATGAAAGAGTAAGTAAAAAAATAGAGAAAACAAACTAGAGAGATGAAGTCTTGCGGAGGTAATACATCTTCTCTATATCCCAATCTAAAAAGCAATAAAAACGAGATCCTAAGAACTATGAATGTATAGAGAGAAAACCTAGAGGAGTCGTAAAGTCAGATATAAAACTAAAAATTTATGCCGAATGAATCTCTTCCTTGGTCTCTGCATGTTCCCTGGCTCTAATTTGTGTTTCTGGGCCGAAAACTGGGTTGAGATGCGGCCCAGAATCCATGCCAGTGATTTCTGCAAATTCTGCAGATCGCGCACGTCACGCGATCGCGTCATCCACGCGTTCGCGTCATCCAGCGTTTTTCCTTGCCATGCGTGCGCGTCGCCCACGCATTCGCGTCACTCGTGCGGCTTCCAATCCACGCGTTCACGTCAGGCACGCGAGCGCGTCAATGCGCTTTCCTCCATTTTGCGCGGTCGCGTGAGCCATGCGTTCGCGTCACTTTTCGCTGGTCATCTCCTCAATTTCTTGTGTTCCTTCTATTTTTGCCAGCTTCCTCTCCATTCTCTAAGCCATTTCTGCCCTATGAAGCCTGAAACACTTAACACACAGATCACGGCATCGAACGGTATAGAGGAGAATAAAAATATACAATTAAAAGATCTTTAGGAAGCAATTTTTCAACCATGGAACAATTTTGGGAAGGACTTGTAATATCATACTAATCATATGAATAAGTGGGTGAAGACTTGATAAAACCACACAATTAAACACAAGATAAATCATAAAATAATGGTTTATCAACCTCCCCACACTTAAACATTAGCATGTCCTCATGCTTAGTTGAAGGAGATAAATATGAGTGAATAGGGACATGTAAGACTCATGCAATGTAACCTATGTATATGAATGCAACTATATGATTTTGTCTATCTGATTAAAAATAAATGAGTTCTCTAAGATAGAACATAGAGCAGATTCTACTAGTTTAAATCATATAGTAAAAGCAGGTAAATTTGTAAGAAGACAGCTCGTGAAAGCAGGGGACATGGAGTCGAGCATTAAACCCTCACTGGTGGTCTGTGTGCACTCTAATCTCTCTAGTGTATAGGGTAACCACTCTATCCTTCTCTAATCATGCTTTCTAATTTTTGTTCTTCACCTAACCAATCAATAATATTTAATGTACCAATGCAAACATCATGAGGTCTTTTCAGGGTTGTAATGGGGCCAAGGTAAGGGTAAGGGTATATATGGCTAAGTGAGCTTATAAATTGAATCTTTAATTAACCCAAGCTTTCACCTAATCACATATGTATATTCTTTATAAATTCAAATTTCATACCTAGCTACCCAGAATTTTCTTTTCACATTTCATACTCATGTGCATTGATTGCTTAATTTAGCATTGGGGTAATTTTGTCCTCTTATTTAGATTTATTTATTCAAAATTTTTTTTATATAGCTTATCAATGCACATAGATTTTTAATTTTTTTATGTTTTCATATGAGTAGGTACCCAAATTTCCATCATGACACATTCCTTTGTTAACCCTTGTTCCCACAATCTTCCCATACTCGATTAACACACAATTTCTATCTTAAGCTAACCAAAGATTCAATTGGGATGTTTAATTGTTTTTCTGCTTAAGGTTAGTAACGTGGTAAAATGTAGAACAAATGGGATTAAAACGGCTCAAAGTGGCTAACAACGGTAATTTAAAGGGTAGGCTTATTTGGGGTAAGTGAGCTAAGCAAATAATGGCCTCAATCATATGCATGCATATACACATTAACATTGGACATACAGGATAAAACAAAATTCAAATTACAATTATAGAGAAGTAAACACACAAGAATAAAATAGTTATGGTTAAATAATGTAACCATGTATTTGGGCTCAAAGTCTCACAGGTTGTGTGTTTCTTAGCTTGAAAACCATGTTCCAATTACAACTCCAAACAAATTTAACATAAAGGTTTTGATTTAAGTTAGTGAAAAATTTTAGGTCTTAGGAGAAACTTATTATCTTTTCAATCTAGTAGAACATGCATGCAATTAACCTATTACTATGCAATCTATCCTGAAAAAAGAAAAAAAGAAAAACTAACTAAATATTCTATTTTATTGGTGTTAAGGAAGAGAAATTACCTCCGGAAGTAAGGTACTGACCGACCTCCCCACACTTAAGGCTTTGCACCATCCTCGGTGCCATCTGTCAGGAACAAAGGTGTGCTGGTAGCAGTATCTCCACAGTCGGGACCGTCATGGCACCCTGTGCTGGTAAAGGAAGTGAAGTCCAGAGTGTCTGCGTCTTTTTCAGGTCTGTGGATGTCTGTGAGTAGCTCCTTGAGGTAATTGAAACGGCGTTGGTTGCGGCGCTCTCGTAGCTTCGCTTTCTGGTCTTGTCGGTCCAATCTCTCTCGTATTTGATGGAGCAGCTGACTTGTTGAAGGTGCTTGTGGTGTGGAAGGGGGAATGTTCGCAGCTTGTTCTACGGGCTGGCTGGTAGTGGCTGTTGGTGGCCTGAGATATTTCCCGTTAGGGATGTACTGATCATCCCGTGGAAGCATGGCTTTGGTGTCCCTAGCTCTGTAAGAGACTTCGGCTGCTGAGACAAGATCTGAGACCAAGGCGGGAAAAGGTAAGTTGCCCGCAATTTGTACGTGTTCCATGGCATTCCGGATGTGTCTTGGTAGGTTTAGAGGCTGGTCTGTAAGGATGCACCATAGTAGAATGGCCATGTCTGCAGTGAAGGAGGACTCAGGAGTGCTCGAAAAGACGTAATGGGACATAATCTGTGCCCATACGCGAGCCTCCAAGGTAAGTGTGGAAGCTGAAATTCCCTTAGGTTGGGAACGATGGTATCCATAAATCCATCTGCTGCCAGGTTGTGCGATAACTCTGAGAACAGCATTCCAGTCAAATTGGTACGTCTGGCACTTGAGTGCGGCCTCTTGAAATGCGTCCAGTCCTTCTGGAGCAGGGGGGAGATCCAACGCTCGTTTAATGGCCTCTTCTGTAATGAGGATTTGCTTCTAACGGAGATAGACAGACTACAGGGTTGGCAAGTGGAAATTAGAGTAGAACTCGACTACCCATGAGAGATTAACGTGTCGTGGCTGTCTTTGTAGGAATCCCCAGTGTCTTTGTTCGATTCGCGGCTCAACAAATTCAGCAATACGAGTCGGGAGGATAAGCAGGTATTCGTTGTTGTAATTCCTTGCTGCCAGGATGGGGAACATCTTCTCACAGTAGCGGTTGGGAAATCACGCAGTGTCCTTTACTGGGAAGGCTTTCTCTTTTTCATCGACCTTTATAATCCTCTTAATTCGTTTTGTTGAGGGCTTGACTGCAGTTGAAGATGGCTCTGCCACTAATGCTCTTTTTGTTCCTCTCCTTGCTAGTGGTTTGGGGGTAGCTATCTCTTTTCCTTTCTTGGTGGCCATCCTGAAAGGGAAAGAGTAAGGATGTTAAAACTTCAAGGGTTAGAGTAAGGAAGAGAACGGAAAAGGTGGTAATCAAGGCACATTAAAGATGAATGATGTTAACACATGGTCATGACTACATGTGAAAGATCATCAATGGAAATATAGCAAGTGCATATGATGACAGTTAAATGCAAGGTGTTTATTGGCATGCCGGCAAAGGCATGAGTAGCATAGATCAAGCATTCAATGTCCAAGTTAGATTACCAAGCCTTTCAAACTAATAACCTGTTTATAATAACAATTATATATAAATAATATAATATAAAAAGGGTTTTGTGAAAAGCAAGCATTTAGAGTAGTAGAATAAAAGAAATCTAAAAATAGTGGACAATGCCATACCGGCGTTTTCACAAACACATAGCATGCATGGTGAATAAACTATTGAAAGTATTAAATTGAACATGAAAGCAACCCTTAAAAATTAATATATAATTGTCAAACAATTCCTTAACAATCCACAAGCAAAATATAAGAAATAATGACCCAAATAAATTTCCAACACCAATAAAATGAAAAAGAAAGAAAAAGAAAACAAGGATAGTGAAAGTAGAAAGAAAAAGAATAAGAGAACATAAAAATAAGAGGAAGAATACAAAAGGAAGGAGGGAAGAAGAAAAGAAAAACCTTGATAATGGTGGTGAGAGAGAGAAAGTAGAAAGTGAGAAAGAAGGAAGAAGGAAGAAGAAGGGGGGAAAAGAAGATGGGGAAAGAAAAAATATTTTGGTAGATTTGGATGAGATGTACGGCGCAGGCGATGCGGACGCGTGGGTTACGCGTTCGCGCAAAAAGCGCGTATATGAATCCATCCGGACGCGTCGGTCACGCGGACGCGTGACTTGTTCTGTGCTAGTGGCGCGAGGGCAGCCTCGCGCTCGCACAACTCTATGTTCGAAACTCATTGTTGCCAAATTTCAAGGTGACGCGTTCGCGTGGTGGATGCGATCGCGTGAATGGCCAAGACTGGAAAACGACGCGGACGCGTGGGGCACACATTCGCGTGGTAGGGCTTATGCGACTAGCATCATTCCAGCCCCGGTCCAGCATAACATTCTACCATACACCCTTTCTTACGTTGATTTCAGGGCACGCGTTCGCGTGCTTGATGCGGGCGCGTGGGAGGCATTTTTCCCACATGACGCGGACGCATCGGGGACGCGGTCACGTGGATCAAGTTGTGCCAAAGGCACGCCTCCAGCCGCGCTTTTGCGTGACTCTCTGTTAAGTTTGCTTTTTTTCCTAGGGCCAAACGACGCGGACGCGTCGGTGACGCTGTCGCGTCACATGCCGCTTTCCGCCTCTCTCTTATTTTTTTTTATGCAATATGCAAATGGGAACTATATGCACTAGTACGGAGAAGAGTTATTGAAAAAGAAAACTATGAAGAGAGAAAGGAACAATCATACCATGGTGGGTTGTCTCCCACCTAGCACTTTGCTTTAACGTCCTTAAGTTGGACGCTCCACTAGCTCAGTCTTCTGCTGTGGGTGGATCTTCCAAGAGGAAGATCTCTAGCTCCTTCTTATTCTTCATCTTTTCACCATGATAAAGCTTTAAGCGATGTCCATTGACTTTGATGAATTCAGAGCTTGAAGGATGACTCAGGTGGAAAACTCCGTATGGCTCAGCCTTCTCTACTCTATACGGGCCGTCCCATCTTAATCTCAACTTGCCTGGCATGAGCCTCAATCTGGAGTTGTAAAGGAGGACTAAGTCCCCCGGTTGGAACTCTCTCCTCTTGATGTGCTTATCATGCACAGCCTTCATCTTTTCCTTGTAAAGCCTGGAGTTCTCATAAGCCTCTAGGCGAAGACTTTCTAATTCCTACAGTTGCAGCTTCCTTTTAGCTCCGGCCTTCTCAAATCCCATGTTGCACTCCTTCACTGCCCAAAAGGCTTTGTGCTCTACTTCAACTGGGAGGTGAAAGGCTTTACCATAAACTAAGCGGAGGGACTCATCCCAATGGGTGTCTTGTATGCCGTTCTGTATGCCCAGAGTGCATCTTGTAGTCTGGTGCTCCAGTCTCTTCTATAAGGTTTGACTATCTTCTGCAATATACGCTTTATTTCTCGGTTAGACACCTCGGCTTGCCCATTAGTCTGGGGATGGTAGGCTGTTGCCACTTTATGGTCAGCACCACACCTCCATAAATATGGGTCATCCCATATATAATATTTGGACTCATTTTTCAGCTTGTCTCTTTGATGCTTAGTAAAGTCTGTAGGAAAAGTGCGACTGTCTAGATAATTAGCTACTGGCGCATACGAAGGGACTACTTCAGATACTGCTTGTAAGTTGTCTAATGGGAAATTATCATTTATAGGAGTGGAGACATCCGTAATGTGCTCAAGGCGACTCAAGTGGTCCGCCACTAGATTCTGGTTACCATTCCTATCCTTAATTTCTAAATCAAATTCTTGTAGTAGCAGTATCCAACGTATAAGCCTTGGTTTGGACTCCTTCTTAGCTAATAAATACTTTAGAGTTGCGTGGTCTAAGTACACTACTACTTTAGTACCAGGTAAATAGGCTCGAAATTTATCCAGAGCGAACACAATAGCTAAGAGCTCTTTTTTAGTAGTAGTGTAATTAGACTGAGCAGCATCTAAAGTTTTAGACACATAAGCAATGATAAAAGGGTCCTTACCTTCGCGCTAAGCCAACGCTGCTCCTACTGCATGATTGGAAGCATCGCACATGATTTCAAATGGCTGGCTCCAGTATGGTCCTCTCACAATTGGAGCTTGAGTTAGGGCGGTCTTCAGCTTATCAAAAGCTTGCTCACAATCTTCACTGAACTCGAACTCGATATCTTTCTGCAGCAATCTGGATAAGGGTAATGCTACCTTACTGAAGTCCTTAATGAATCTCTTGTAAAAACCTGCATGGCCAAGGAACGAACGGACTTCCCTAACGGAGGAGGGGTAAGGTAAACTAGAAATAACATCCACCTTTGCTGGGTCTATAGAGATACCAGTATCAGAAATAACATGCCCTAGAACAATTCCTTGTTTCACCATAAAATGACACTTTTCAAAATTTAAAACAAGGTTTGAACTAACACACCTGTCCAATACTCTAGATAAACTATCCAAGAAAAGGCTAAATGAATCACCATATACGCTAAAGTCGTCCATAAAAACTTCCATACAAGTCTCAATAAGGTCAGAGAAAAGACTCATCATGCACCTTTGGAAAGTAGCTGGTGCATTGCATAAACCAAAGGGCATTCTCTTATAAGCATAAGTTCCAAAAGGACATGTAAAAGTAGTCTTTTCCTGATCCTCAGGGGCTATATGAATGTGAAAGTAGCCTGTATAACCATCTAAAAAGCAGTAATGAGATTTACCTGACAGGCGATCAAGCATCTGATCAATGAATGGCAAGGGGTAATGATCCTTGCGAGTGGCTTGGTTGAGACGCATATAGTCAATGCAAACTCTCCATGAATTCTTCACTCTAGTTGTCAGAAGCTCTCCTTGCTCATTTCTTACTGTTGTGACTCCAGACTTCTTGGGCACTACTTGTACTGGGCTGACCCATTCGCTATCTGAGATGGGATAAATGATATCTGCTTCAAGTAGCCTGGTCACTTCCTTCTTGACAACTTCTAAGATGGTGGGATTCAATCTCCTTTGAGGTTGACAAACAGGTTTTGCTCCCTCTTCTAAGAATATTCTGTGCTCACAAACTTGAGGGTTGATACCCACTATATCTGCCAAGCTCCATCCAATCACTTTCTTATGTTTTCTCAGTGCACTGAGTAGTTGTTCTTCTTGTTGGGAAGTGAGCTCCCTCGCAATAATAACTGGAAACTTCTGCTTGTCCTCAAGGAAAGCATACTTGAGGTGTGGAGGGAGGAGTTTTAATTCTAATTTCTACTCATGGCCAGGCTCTGGATTATCCGGAGCTGGTGATAATGGTAAAGTGCTTTTCATTGTCCTCTGAAAATGTCCCCACACATGGACCTTGCCCTATGTACTTCTCTTCTAATTCTTCCTGGTGAACTTCAGCTACAGTTTCATCAGCGATGTCACACTGGGAGATAGAATGATCTTTCAGAGGATGCTTCATAGCTTCATTTAAACTGAATTTCACTATTCTGCCATTTATTTCAAAAGAATAAGTTCCTGAAAATGCGTCCAGCTTGAACTTTGAAGTCTTCAGGAATGGTCTTTCAAGTAGGATTGAGGATGGCCTCCCGGAGTCATTAAGGGGGCATTTCTAGGATATAGAAATCAATGGGAAACATGAGCTCCTTGATGCTCAGTAATACATCTTCAGTAACTCCAATCACTGTGATAATGCTTTTATCTGCCAACACAAAATGAGCTGCTGACCTTTTTAAGGGAGGGAGCCTTAAAGCATTATATATAGACAAAGGCATTATACTAACACACGCTCCTAAATCACACATGCAGTCAGAAAATATCACACCTCCAATAGTACAGTTAACCATACATGGACCTGGATCACTACATTTTTCAGGTATACCTCCCATTAAAGCAGAGATAGAACTACCTAAAGGAGTGGTTTCTAATTTATTAATTTTATCCTTATGTATACATAAATCCTTCAGAAACTTTGCATATTTAAGTACCTGTTGAATAACCTCAAAAAGGGGAACGGTTACCTCAACCTTTTTGAATATTTCTACCATTTTGGGATCGAGTTCCATCTGCTTCCTGGGCTTCCTTGTGAGTTGTGGAAAGGGGACAAGACGGTTGTTATCCATAGTTTTAGCATCCTTTGGTGCTTCACCCTGTGGTTGAGTTTCCTCTTCTTCAACTATGTCCTGTATGCCCTCTTCCTCTTTAGCATCTTCCATTTCCGCTGCATCTTCAGTTGGGGTGTGTTCTGGTGGACTTGGCTCCTCTTGGTTCCTCTCCTGCAATGTGGTTCCGAATCTCAGAGTGATGGCATTGATCCCACCCTTGGGATTAGGTAAGGGTTGAGAAGGAAGTCCACTGGAGCTCGAAGGTTGGTTGGTGGAGTTATTTAGTGATCCAATCTGTGAGACAAGAGCTTGCAAGGTAGAGTTCAGACCATTTAGGGTAGAAGTAAGGTTGTTTTCCATGGCCTACTGTCTCCGATCAATAGAGTGTAATAACTCATCGTTAGAAGATGAAGAGGAATAAGTGATCTGAGGGGTCTGCTGAGATGCTTGAGGCTGCCTTAGATGAGGTGCTCTGTAGGCCTGATTCTGATTCTGCTGTCTAATGTTGTTACTGTTATTCCACATCTGGTTTTCATTGTTATCTCTGCCTCCTCTGTTATGATTGTCTCTCCAATCCTAGTTAGAATTATCTCTCTAACCTTGGTTGGAATTGTCCTGCCATCCATGGTTGTAGCTGCCAACTTGATTGTATCCTTGATTAGGGTGGTCATAGAAGTTATGAGTGGCTGCCACAGTGTTGTCTTCCTGTTGGAGTTGTGGGCATTCATCAGTATAATGGCTATAATCAGCACAAATCCCACATACTCTTTGTAGAACCAACTGTTGGCTTTGCTGTGGTGGAGAGGGCTGAGCTTGCTGAGCTTGTTGTTGATTCAACTGCATCTGCTTCAGTAAGTTGGTCATTTCACAGATACTCTGAGTTAGAGCAGCAGTCTCTCTGCTAGAGGATACCTCTGCAACAGCTTTTGACCGGCTTTGTTTCTGCCTATGATTCCGAGTAGATTAAGCTAAATCGCTGATCAATTGCCATGCCTCATCAGTGGTCTTGTACTTTTTCATAGACCCATTGCTAGCACCTTCCAATGTGGTCTTATCTTGAGGCTTCATGCCCTGTGTGAAGTAGCCGAGCAACACTATCTTGTCAATCATATGGTGGGGCATGCTTCCAGAAGATTATTGAAGCGCTCCCAGTGTTCGTAGAGAGTCTCAGATTCGTCCTGAAAAATCATGGAGTTGTCTTTCCTCAGCTTATCGGTAACTTCGGCTGGAAAGAATTTCTCCAAAAATTCTCTTCTAAGCGTATACCAGTTAGAAACAGTTGCTCCGGATTGAGTGTAGTACCACTCTCTTGCCTTTCCTTCAAGAGAGAATGGGAAGGCTTTTAACAGAATAGAAGTTTCATTAGCACCATCACGCTTAACAGTAGAACAAGCTGTCTGGAAATCCCTAAGGTGCTTGATAGGCTCTTGAGCAGGTAAGCCATGAAACTTGGGCATCAAGTTGAGTAGTGCAGTCTTTATTTCAAAATCTATAGCCACCGCTGGGTGATGCGCTTGAAATGCCTGCAGTGTGAAGTCTGGGGCTCCAGCTTCCTGGATAGTAACTCTCCTAGGTGCTGCCATGTTACCTGCACGTGAATCAACTGAATCAGTAGGAAGGGAGCTTGTTTCTTCCTTAAGTGACGTTTCAGATTCATCCTCGGAGAGGACTAACCGACGCCGAGCTTGCCTTATACGTGAAATAGTTCTTTCAATCTCAGGATCAAATACTGGTAAGCTTGGATCAGGAAGTGAACGCGTCATTCAATGGAAGAGACATATAGCTCATGATAACAAAAACAAAATAAAATAAAATGTAAATAAATAAATTCTAATCGATAAATTAGCACCCTATTGCAACTCCCCGGCAACGGCGCCAAAAATTGACGAGGAAAAAATTGGCAGATTAAGAAATTAATATGAGAGATACGTTGCAAGTACAGTTCTTAACCAACAAAAGTCCGCTTATCAATTTAGAAGGGTTGTCACAAAATTAGAATTAAAATACTGAGAGTATGAATCCCAGGTCGTCTCCCAACGAGTTGCAGAAAGATGTGCTACTTTATTAATCAGAGGGTTTTCAAATTGGTTTTGAGTTTGATAAACAGGATATTAAAACAGAAAATTTATGTAATTTAAATAAAGGTCTTGACCGGGAGTAGATTAATCAGAAGTTATATCCTTGTTGGAGTTCTCCCAAGATCAATTAATAATTGAAGGTTGTTCTACTTAGTTATTCTTTACTAGGTAGAGGAAAGTCAAGTAAGTTGGAAGTCTACTTCTATTCACAAGTTCTAATCCTCTCCCTTGGGAAGGATTAGTGTCAGTGACTAGAGAGCCATCTAACAATAAACCCAATTACAATTTTTTTCTTGAACATTCCAACTCAAGGTTCTCCTTTGAATCAACTCCCAATCAAGTTGGAGAACTACTCGCTCATCATGAATGTAAACTTCACAAAATAAGAAAGGGAAATAAAGGAAGACATGATAAGTAATAATCAAAAAGACCAATTAAAAATAAAAATAATTCTTGTATTAATAAATTCTAAAAATAATCAAATGGTGACTCTGAACAAATTAAGGATATGAAAGAGTAAGAAAAAAAATAGAGAAAACAAACTAGAGAGATGAAGTCTTGCGGAGGTAATAGCTCTTCTCTATATCCCAATCTAAAAGGCAATAAAAACGAGATCCTAAGAACTATGAATGTATAGAGAGAAAACCTAGAGGAGTCATAAAGTCAGATCTAAAACTAAAAATTTATGCCGAATGAATCTCTTCCTTGGTCTCTGCATGTTCCTTAGCTCTAATCTGTGTTTCTGGGCCGAAAACTGGGTTGAAATGCGGCCCAGAATCCACGCCAGCGATTTCTGCAAATTCTGCAGATCGCGCACGTCACGCGATCGCGTCATCCACCGTTCGCGTCATCCAGCATTTTTCCTTGCCACGCATGCGCGTCGTCCACGCATTCGTGTCACTCGTGCGACTTCCAATCCACGCGTTCGCGTCAGGCACGCGAGCGCGTCAATGCACTTTCCTCCATTTCGCACGGTCGCGTGAGCCATGCGTTCGCGTCACTTCTCGCGGGTCATCTCCTCAATTTCTTGTGTTCCTTCCATTTTTGCCAGCTTCGTCTCCATTCTCTAAGCCATTCCTGCCCTATGAAGCCTGAAACACTTAACACACATATCATGGCATCGAACGGTATAGAGGAGGATAAAAATATACAATTAAACGATCTTTAGGAAGCAATTTTTCAACCATGGAACAATTTTGGGAAGGACTTGTAATATCATGCTAATCGTATGAATAAGTGGGTGAAGACTTGATAAAACCACACAATTAAACACAAGATAAGTCATAAAATAATGGTTTATCAATACACATGAGTGAAAAATCCTAGAGTTATTTCAGATTTCTTTAGGTAAGCTTGTGTCTTGTATCTAGTACCAGTGAGGTACCCCTTTCTTAGTTGGGTGAGCACTAAGAGTAAAGAGTTAGGTATTAGCATAGCCAATGTCAAGTTAGGTTAGAAGTTGAGTGTAAAATGATTGTGTCAATCCTGTGGAATTGGTGTATGTAATACTTTAACTATAGTGGAAATTCTACCACTGTTGTGGTGGAGACTGGACGTAGGATGCATAGCACAATGCAACTGAACCAGGATACGTGATGGTGTTAGCTTTTCTCTTCTCTGCTCTGTCCTATTTTATGATATTCATGAGACAAAATGAAATTGTTTCAAAAATTTTCTGTTGCCAAGTTCAAACAGATTCATACAGCAAGTTTATATTAAAGGGTTAAGTTTATTAAAGTAAAAGAAGGTCATATGTTCAACCTCCCCTTCTCTAAGCCTTCTACAACCTTCAATTGGTATCAGAGCTAAGGTCTCAAGAATCAAGCTTCACCACTTGGAGCAAAGATCCAATGGCGAACAACTCGGGCACAACCACAGTTGCTTACACCCTCACTGAAGGCCAGTCAAACAATCGACCTCCTTTCTTCAACAGGAAGAACTATGCCTACTGGAAAGAGAGGATGAGTATCTTCATCCAATCCATTGACTACAACATTTGGAAGATTATTATAGGTGGTCCCAAGATCCCAACAAAAACAAGTGCTGATGGAGTGGTAACTCAAAAAGAAGAAGCTGAGTGGAATGAAGATGATAAGAAGAAGATGGAGCTGAATGCTAAAGCCATCAACCTTCTTCACTGTGCTATCAGCTTTGAAGAGTACCAAAAGATGTCTAGATGCAAGACAACCAAAGAAATCTAGGAGAAACTCCAGGTTACACACAAAGGCACTAAACAGGTCAAAGAAACGAGGATTGATATGCTACGAAAAGAGTATGAGATGTTTAATATGAAGGATGGAGAAAGCATTGATAAAGTGTTTGAGAGATTCTCAATCATAATCAACAACCTTGATGCTATGGGTACAAACTACTCAGAACAAACCCTAGTGAGAAAACTCCTTAGAAGCCTCACAAAAGAATGGAAAACCACTGCCACTGTCCTAGCCGAGAGCAATAACCTAAGCCCTATAACCTATGATGAGCTGAGAGCAAAACTTCTTGTCTATGAAACCACACACAAAAACCCGAACTCAAAGAAAAAGGGAATAGCCCTCAAGTCAAAAATAGAATCAAAAGTGAGTGAGTCTAGTGATGGTATTTCAGATCACGAGCTTATGTTTTTTGCTAGAAGATTTAAAAGGATGATGAAGAACAATGGTAAGTACAAGGGTTCAAGCTCAAAGGAACAAAATATGGACTTGAGCAAAGTGACGTGTCATCATTGCAAGAAGGCTGGACATTTCAAGCTAAACAGTCCAAAGCTCAAGAAGGAGGACAAAGGAAAGAAAGAAAAGAAGAGAGTGCTCATGGCAGCTTGGGAGGATCTTAAGAACGACTCCAATGAGGAAGAAGATTCTGAAAGTGAACATAAAGACTGCTTCATGGCTGGAAACAATAATCTTGACGAGGTAAATTACTATGACTTGTCTATAGATGATTTACATGCTATTATTGATGATCTTACTCTAAACACCTCAAAACTGCTAGACAAGTACAATAAGTGTAGATCTGAAAAAGATGTGTTAAAAGCTAAAAATGAATTTTTAAAAGAAAAAGTGAAGGAAACTGAATGTGATTTGGACATTATTGAAGAAAACAGATTTCTAAAATCTGAACTTGAAAAATTAAAAGGAAAGCACCTTGTAGTTCCTTCTCAAGAGTTAATTCATTAAAAGGCTGAATGGTGACCTAGTAAAATTTGCTCAAAGCTCTAGTAACTTGGATAAATTACTTGCAAGCCAAAGACCATTGTTTGAAAAATCTGGTTTAGGTTATATAACCAAGGAAAGTGCAGTTTTTAATGATTCCTCTATAAAATTTGTGGCTTCTTCATTAAATACTAAATCCACATCCAACAAATCTGGTATTGGATATGTTCCCACATTTGAGGAGAAATTTGATGAAGTTTAGACAAGTAAAACTAAGCCTTCACCAAGAACCGAACCTACTTCAAATAGGTCAGGTCTGGGGTACATTTCAAAAAATGAAGTTGTTTTCAAGAAACCATCATCTCACAACAAAACCTCATCTTCGAAAAGCCCAAAAGTTTTAAAAAATTCTGGTGAAAATGCTTTTGCAAAGAGGAATAATTATAACAAAAATCAGTTTGTCAAAAGAAAAGCACATCTTCCAAAAACCAGAAAATATCAGCCCTTTAATCATTTCCAGTATGGTAGCTCATTTCAATTTCAGCAACATGCATCAAAAAATCATTGTATTAATTGCAAAAAATTTGGTCATTGACATTCACAATGCTTCATTGAAAAAAGAATTGTAGGAAACCAAATTTACAATGTTGTGTGTGATTTCAATGCACTTGGGCAGCCAAGATGGATTAACTTCAAAGGATCCAAATTAATTTGGATACCTAAGTTTACTTGAAGTCTTTCATGCAGATTTGCCTAGCATCCATGAACAAAAAGGATATGTGGTACTTGGATAGTGGATGCTCAAGGCACATGACTGGAAGGTCAACTTACTTCATCAAACTAAACAAGTATGATGGAGGTTTTGTGACCTTTGGAGATGATGGTAAAGTAGGTAATGAACACACTACTTCCATTGATGATGTATTTTTGGTATGTGGATTGAAGCACAATCTTTTGAGTATAAGTCAGCTGTGTGATTTAGGATATCTAGTGACTTTCAAAAGACTTGAATGCTGTGTTGTAAATGAAAAGACTAATGAAGCGCTTTTTGTTGCCAAGCCTTGTAATAATGTGTATGGACTTACCCTTGATGAACTAAAGAATCAAAATGTAGCTTGTTTTCATTCTAAAGAATCTGAAAAGTGGCTAATGACAAGTCATCTTATGCTAGTTTCACAAGCATTTTTCATTTGATTCATTAGGTTTTATGCACTTTCTTGCACAATAAGTAAGTTATTGGAGTGGAATTTCATATTTATTTTGATTCAATCAAACATCATTTATTTTATACAAAATCATGAGATTTATGCAAGAATTAGGTGGTTATTATGAATGATGGAAATCCTTATGATTTTGGTGATACTTTGATGGCGTGTTTGATTGATAATAGGAGAAAAGATGATGAAAAGAAAAAAAAGAAGAGTGAGGTGCAGGTGAACGCTACGTTCATTTGATGAACGCTACGTTCATCAGTGACGCGCACGCATACAAGGCGCTTATGCACAGGATGACACTTTTGGAGACCCACGCGTACGCATGCATGGCGCGCACGCGTGGAAGGAGGATCAGCGTTCACCAGCAATGAACGCTACGTTCACTTTGAATGAACGCCTGCAATACTTTTAGAATTGGAATTTGAATTTGGTCACCGATGCGCACGCGTGCATGACGCGCAGGCGTCGATGTGACAAAAGTGATGGTTGGCGCAAACGCGTCATTATGCTGGAGCGTAGAAGTGGTGATTTACCATCCACGCGGACGCGCAAAGGACGCGCACACGTGAGGAGCATTCATGGCGCGAATGTAGCGTTCAATTAATGAACGCTGCCAAGGGACGCGCACACGTGAAGATTGTAACGACCCAATTTTCAATATGTCTTGATCATATCAGAAACTGAGCGCTACCAATTTATCTTCCTAATTATTATCAATTATTTATCATATGAGCCTGATTCGCTATTAAAAATGTAGTTAATTTGCGAGGTATTTTTTTCTTTGAAAATGTTTGGATTAATAGACGGAATCATTCATATTCATTCCACAACTGATAACAGATAAAACAGTTATAAACAACCACACATAAGTACATCGCAAGCAGTTAATAACATTCAGTGATCCAGCCTCTATTTAGGTATAGACTTTTAGTTAGAACACCCCTAGATATAGCTAGATAATAACTATATACACATATATACATACAACATCCCAGGCCCTAATCTGTTCAAGAAGTCCCTAAGCTGGCGCCCAGGCTAGCCTGAACTCTGTACTCACCTAGTCCCTCTAAACTACTAAAGCGAGGGAAAGTACGTTCTAGGTCTTCAAAACTCAAGTCAGGTGGAACATCATCAAAAGGTAGAACATCATCTGCTACTCCTCTGCACGATCAGACATTGCTATAGGACGTCTCTCTGGTACCTCATCTAGTAGCCACACAGTAGGAGTCTCGTACACAGGATTTAGGTTAAAGTTATGTACAAATGAGGTGCAGACATTGGCTGGTCTCACAGTATATACATATAAACAGAGAACGAGATTCACCATAGACTCAGAAGACTATCTAGAGTGGAATCCTCTTTACAGAACCATCATCAACGAACTACGGTAAGTTACTCTTACTTCCATCTGAAGGGGGAAGGGAGAGAGAAGGGGTAAGAATTGGGGAGTTCTTAGTAGTGCCGGGGTTATTATTTAAGTTCATTAATTCTGTGTTGTTTAGCAGATAAATAGCAGAACACGGAGAAGCAGTAAATAGAAGATACAAATAAATAGAGAAAAATAGAAAGAAAAATACAAACAAAAGAATACAAGAAAACAAAACACAGACACAGAGAATAGAATGAAAACAGAGAAAGCATACATTCAAACAAAAATCATAACAGAGGAAATGCGCAACAAAGTATGATGCATGTCTATCCTATGCAGGCCATGAGCTCACGTGTCGGTTTACACCTTGCAGCCCGACATTACCCAGGAACTAGTCCTAGATATGGCTTTATCTCTGTAGGTGAACTTTGGCCTATAGAAACAGCACTCCCACAAGTGAACTTCGGCTTACAGGAATAGTCTAAACACAACAGAACAACTTTCTGTAGGTGAACTTCGGCCTACAGAAATAATACCTCTGTAAGTGAACTTCGGCTTACAGAAATGGTGCCCCTATAAGTGAACTTCAGCTTACAGGAATAATATATACACAACACAATAACTTTCTGTAGGTGAACTTCGGCCTACAGAAATAGCACTCCTGTAAGTGAACTTCGGCTTATAGAAATGGCAACTCTTTGTAGGTGAACTTCGGCCTACAGGAGCAACATCCTGAGATACACAATTGATATTCACTGTAGGTGAACTTCGGCCTACACGAATAACAACTCACTGTAGGTGAACTTGAGCCTACAGGACCTCTAGGGCCAATGGAAAAGCAGCAGATGAACATACAACAGAACATCATGCCACAAGGCTTAACTCTTTATTCTTATACTCTTATCCTCTATTCTCTTTATTATATTACTGTTTTCTCATTGTTTCTTTACTCTGCTCTGATTTCTCTGTTTAACGTATGTATTTAAAGCTTATGTAAATTTTGGAATGAATAGTTAGCCTGTCCCAAGTATAGGTTCATTAAGTCTATACTGAAACAGTTTAACTTTTTATATTATATCTAACCCTAGTCGCAACTCAAGGACTAACTATGTTGCCCTAGTTCGTTCACTAATTTCTGTCTGTTTTTCTGTCATTAGTACTTTACAGACTTTTCCTTGATTTTTATCTCTTCTTTAACTTTTTATCTTTCCTTTATCTTTGCCTCACTAATATGTTTTTACCACTCCCTAAGTGTTTTTTGAAGGTAATTATGAGATTCTGCGCTTAAAATTGTCTTTCTAAAGCTTTTACAGAAAATTGCATTTTTCGCATTATTTTATTATTTTTATTAAAATATTATTTTTAATTAAATATTATTATTTAATATTTTATTATTATTTCTTATTTTATCATTAAATTTTCGAAAATTACCCTACTTTAACTTTTAACCTTTAAAATTCACTTTTTACCACCCGTAACTTTTAATATTTCTACTTTTACCACCCTAACTTTCAGAAATTACCAAACAATGCCTCAAACACCAAAATAATTATAACCTTTCCCCTTTTAAGATCTAAAAGGTGTTCTTCAATGTTCTTCATCACACTCAAAGTGTTCTTCGTGTTCTTCGTAAAATTTTCAGATTCTTTCTCTGTTTTTACCCGTTTTTCAATCTTTTCAGCAACCGATTTTTACCAAAATTCAAAATAAAATTGCAGCCACTAAAGCCCCATCTTTTCCACATGATTTCAACAAAAATTGAATCCCAATTTAAGGGTTAGGGTTTCGTTCTCCAGCAGCCACAAGAACACAAGTTCATAGCTTGAATTCCATCAAATTTCATCAAATTTTCACCAAAATTTCAACAAGAATTACTCATATAAACAATAAATTTCAAGCACAGCTAAACCATATCATATTCACACAACTTAAACACAATCAATCAAGATTAAATTCATTAAACCCTACCTGGTTTTGCTACTCCTAATTCGGTTATACTTTCAGGTGGTCCTTAAGCACTTTTTCCTCCTAAATCACATTAAGAACAACTTTAAAACTCTAAACCATCAACTAAACGAACTTCAGCAGCATCTTAGGAAGGTTATCCTCACCTTAAACATGCAGGAAATCAAAGATCTTTGGCCCACAAGTCAAGCTAAGCAAGAGATCTAAGGAAGAACATCAAGAAAATACACGTTTAAGCATGTTTCCTTGAAAACCAAATTGAAGAGGGACGGAGACAGCCATCTCACCTCATTTTCAGCCTTGATATATTATATGGTTATGTAGAGAAAGAAGAGAGGATCATTTTGGTGAAATCGGAGTTTTGATTTGATTTTTATTTCAGAAGAAATCAAGCTTTGAAGATTAAGTGTTCATGAAGTTTTCTCTCTTTTCTCTCCTTTCAATTTAGGCCAAAGGGAGTAAATGACCAGCCTTGGAGTGTCTTAGGGGTGTAAGGTGAGTTGTGATTGGTTGGCTTGGAGGTGGGTTAAAATAATATTAAAATATCTCAAGTGTATAACTACTAAAACTAGATGTATCGGAACATTTGTGAAAACATCTCTAAAAATTATTTTCTGAGCTACTCGCATAAATGACACTAGTAACATATTTAATATTAGAATAGAACATGTATGATGAGGCATTAGCATTGCTAAAGTCATCAAAGAGTGTTGGTGCTAAGCTACACCAGTAAACTGTGAACCCGGTTAAACTGATTTTCGATTTTTAACTAAAACTGACTAGGTAATCTTATAATATCATTCAAGAAACTTCTAATACCCATATAATGATAATATTATCCTATTATCTCTCTTTTCTCATGAATCGAGTCCGGTTCGTCAAACAGAGACTATTTAGTAAAAATAGAACCAAAACTCCTAACCGATACGATCCAAAAACTTGGTTCTTCGTAATTGCGTTATCGAGCTTGCCTCAGAAGAGGTTCTAGATCAAGGATGACATAATGACAATAAGGATCGAGATACTTGTTGATATAGAAGAGGTGTTCCCTTTACTGATCTTCCGGTGAAATCCGTGCCTTCAGAAAAGATCTCGCGTACTCGAAAATCAGGGTTGTTACAAAGATGGCGCACAAGCATGGCTGAGGCTGAAGACAATGACGACGTGCACACGTATGTGATGCATACACGTCGATGTGAAAAAAAGCAAGGGGACACATGGGCGCGAATCACGCATACGCGTGATGCTGCATTCAGCAAGCGAAGATGCGCACGCGCAGGGGACGCGTACGCGCGGGTTAATGAACGCTGCGCTCAATTTGAAAACACTCCATTCTCCTGGAAGCTGCAACGAAGTACCATCCTAACCCACTGCAACATAGGCCAAAAAAAACCCACTCCAAGTTCTTGATGACAGAATTGGAAAGTGTATAAATAGAGAAGAATTTGATTTCATTAGGGGGCTCTATTTTATTTTCTTCCTTTTGAGAATTTTAGAATTGGAGATCAGATCTGAGTTTGCTTTTTATTTTTCTTTTTCTGGAAATTTTTCTTTTCTGTTTTAGGTGATCTTAGTTTTCTTTTTGTTGTTCTGCTTCCACAATTTTTCATTTCTGTTTTAGAATTTGAGATCAGGTCTGAGTTTTCTTTCTATTTTTCTTCTTCTGAAATTTTCCATTTCTGATTTAGGATTGTAGATTTGATCTGAGTTCTCTTTCTATTTTTCTTTTTCTGCCATTTTTTTTATTTCTATTTTGGTAGTGGAATCCTGATTTATAGATTTTTCTGAATTTCTTCACCTTAGAGTCTCTGATTTACTGCAATTTGCCTTTTCCAGTTTTGTTTTAATTCCCAGCACCTAAATCCCTTTCTCATTCATGCAATTTAAGTTTCCTTACAATTTTAATTTCTTGCACTTTAAGTTTCAGTTATTTACCCTTCTTGCAATTTAAGTTTCAGTCCTTTTAATTTCTTGCACTTTAAGTTTCTGTAATTTACTTCTTCTGCACTTTAAGATTCTGCCAATTTTCATTATGCACTCTAGTTTACTTGCAATTTATTTTCTGTTAATCAAATTTCACCTAATTCATCAAATATTCGCTTAAATAAATTCATCACCAGACTAAAGTTTCTTAATCCATCAATTCCTGTGGGATGGACCTCACTTTTGTGAGTTTTACTACTTGATGCGACCCGGTACACTTGCCGATGAGTTTGTGTGGAATCGATTTTCACTCATCAAATTTTTGGTGCCGTTGCCGGGGATTGATTTAGATTGACAATGATTAAGTAGGTGATAATCTAGATTAAGCATTTTTCTTTGTTTTTGTTAAGCATACTAACTGTTTGAGATTTTGTTTAAGCTAAACTTAACCTCACTCTAGCAATAGAGTGCTTTGTTTTTGGTTTCTGATTTTGTTTGTGTTGTATGCCAGGAGGAAGAAGAGGTGGATCCACCTCCTTTGATTCTGAGCCAGAGAGAATATTTTTGAGATTGAGAAGAGAAGCAATAGGGAAGGGAGTTATTGGAGAAGAAGAATCAGAAGAGAAAGATCAAGAGATGGAGGGTAACCTCCCTAATCCACCAGAGGAAGTGGCCAACAACAATGGCCCACCTCAAAGGAGAGTTCTAGCCTCTTACACCTTCCCCAATCCAAGAAACTGTGGGAGCAGTATACTCACTCCCAATGTTCATGCAAACAACTTTGAGTTGAAGCCTCAACTTATTACACTGGTGCAGAATAATTGTTCCTATGGTGGAGGTCCACTTGAAGATCCAAACCAATCTTCATGAGGATTTGTGAAACTGTCAAAAGAAATGGTGTGCGTCCAGATATCTATAAAGTGCTGCTGTTTCCATTCTCTTTGAGGGATAAGGCTTCTCAATGGCTAGAGACATTCCCCAAAGAAAGCATCAACAATTGGGAAGATCTAGTGAGCAAATTTCTAGCCAAATTCTACCCACCTCAGAGGATCATTAGATTGAAGACAGAAGTGCAAACATTCACTCAAATGGATGGAGAATCACTGTACGATGATTGGGAAAGATACAAGGCCTTGATCAGAAAGTGTCCACCAGAGATGTTTAGTGAATGGGATAGACTTCAAAATTTCTATGAAGGATTGACACTAAAAGCTCAAGAGGCCCTTGATTATTCAGCAGCAGGTTCAGTACAACTCATGAAGACAGCTGAGGAAGCCCAAAATCTCATTGACACCATGACCAATAACCAATACTTTTATGGTCATCAAAGGCAATGCCAACCAGCTCAAAGGAAAGGTGTGTTGGAGCTGGAAGGTGTAGACACTATCTTGGAACAAAACAAAGTGATGCACCAACAAATCCAGCGGTAAATGAAGATGATGGCTAAGAGGATTGATGGTCTTCAAAATGCATTAGTGAGCACTACAAATCAACCATCAGCTGGATGGGGACAAAATGAAGAAATCCATGAAGAGCAGCAGCTAGAACAAGTTAACTATATGTACAACCAAGGTGCTGGACAGAATGAATTTCATGGAGACACCTACAACCCCTCTTGGAGGAACCACTCCAATCTAAGGTGGGGAGACAACCAAAACTCATGGCAAAGAAATTCTAACTCAAGCAACCCCCGCCCAAACCACTAGAATCATCAGCAAACTAACCAAAATCCATACAGAAAACCACAAAACAACTACCCCACTTCTAACTTCTATCCACCCCACAACCCATCAACTAACCAAAATAATTTCCACCAACCATCTTCATCCCACACTCAGCCACAACCACCCCAAGAATCCCAAAGAATCTCCAATTTTGAGATGATGATGGAAAAGATGATGAAGCATCAAGATTTAGCTAATAAAAACCATGAAGCTTCACTGAGAAATCTGGAAAGACAAATAGGCCAGTTGTCCAAACAGCCAAAAAGACCAACCAACACTTTTCCAATCGATACCATTCCAAATCCCAAAGAAGAATGCAAAACTCAGGAGTAGAAGAACATTGAAGGATGACAAGGTTGGCAGTAAGAAGAAAGTGGTAATTGAAGAGAAGAACTAAGAAAAACTCAAGAAGAAAGATGAAGAGCCACAAGCTTCAAAGAAGGGAAAGCCAGTTATGGAGGAGCATTCACAAGAACAGAGGAAGGAAGTGAAGCCTTACACTCCTCCTCTGCCATACCCTCAAAGATTGCAAAGAGAGCTCAAGGATCAACAATTTCCCAAGTTTCTAGAGGTTTTTAAGAAGCTAGAAATCAACATTCCCCTTGCTGAAGCTCTAGAGCAAATGCCACTGTATGCTAAGTTCCTCAAGGAGCTCATCAACAAAAAGAGAAGCTGGAATGAAAAGGAGACAGTGATCTTGATACAAGAATGCAGTGCAGTGATTCAAAAAGGGCTCCCACTAAAACTCAAAGATCCTGGGAGTTTCATCATATCATGCACCATAGGCAATATGACCTTGGAAAAAGCTCTCTGTGACTTAGGTGCCAACATCAATTTGATGCAACTTTCACTGATGAAAAAGCTTGCAATAGATAAAGTCAACCAGAATGTCGCTTCAAATGGCTAATAGATCACTCAAGATACCTAATGGAGTTGTGAAAAATTTGTTGGTGAAAGTAGGAGAATTTATATTCCATGTTGATTTTGTCATTTTAGACATGGAAGAAGAAGGACACAACTCGATTATCTTGGGGAGACCCTTCTTAGCCACAGTAAGGGCCATCATTGATGTGCAGAAAGGAGAAATGACTTTGAGAGCACATGATGAGCATATCACTCTAAATGTCTTTAAGGGGATGCAGCATACTGCTGAAGAGAAAGGTTGCATGAGAGTTGAAGAGGAAGACTTGAACTGGAAGCAAAAACCCAAGGAAGCACTCATCAGCTCACCTTTGAAGCAGAAGACAAATAGTGGAGAAGAACAAAAGGGTAATGAAGATGAGAAGGCTGGAAAAGGATTCCAACCAGAGGCTATAAGATTAATCATTGAGAAGAAAACTTCAGACATAAAGCCTGCTGCCAAGAAGGAAGGGTCACCAAAAGAAGGAAAGAAGAGCAAGAAAAAGGTTCCAAAAGGGTGGAAAAATAAGAAAATACCAACTGAGGGATTCTCAGAAGGAGACAAAGTGAAACTGATCTACCAACAGTTGGAGACATCCCCACAATCTGATGATTATTATACTGTCAATAAGATACTCTCGTTGGAGCATATAGAGATTGTTCATTGAAGCACAAGAAGAAGGCTCACAGTGAGAGGGGACAAGCTGAGGCACCATAATCATCGACCAACCTAAAAAAGAACCAATGTCAAGCTAGTGACAGTAAAAGAGCGCTCCATTGGAGGCAGCCCATGATTTAATATTCTTGCTTTTATTTTAATTTCAATAATCAATGGTTCCTCTAGCATGAATTTGAACTTTCATAGGTAAATTTGATGGCTGCATACATCATTTTTAAAGCATATGTCTGATTCCTAAGTTTTGTGTGCCTAATGGCTTTCCAAACATGATGATCATATAACTATCTTGGGATATAGACTCATTCAATTTATTGAAGTATATAGCCAAACATTAAGTTTGGTGTTCTACATGTGCTATTAGTTTCAAGAAAGTCACATTTGCTCTAAGACTCAAATTCATGAATAGATAAACCATATCTTGCATCATTTTGTGAATTTATTTTGTTAAAGTAGAAAATAAAATGTTCCTTGTGAATTAACTAGTGACAAAAATTCTATTGGATTTTACATGAACCAAGTGAGTTTTTGATATCCATCAAGGCTATACAAGTTCATACAAAGCCCACGGTTGACTACAAGGAACATTTAAACAACATATATATATATAATTTCTCAAATACTGTAGCTATATTAGTTTTGATTGAATTGCCGTCACTTGTATCAATCCAATTTTTGTTGTTTTGCTAAGGTGGGAATATATGAGGAAAAGAAGGGTGAGGGAAAGGACAGAACAATGAAAACGGGACAGCATAGGGAATCACATATTTTGGAGCTTTGTGCCTTGGACAGAGCACTTTAACATGCATTGGCAAGAATAATGGTGCCCCTCATACAAGGACCGAACCTCCACAAAAAATGCCACCACTACCAACCTCAATCCTTATCTGCATTCCATCTCTTCATATGAGCCGTCCATTTCTACCAACACTGGTTCAATCTTCACCCTCCAGTTTAATAAACCTGAACCTCACTTTTATCTTGCTGTACCAACTCATTTCCATGCTTTAAATTGACAAGTGACTTCTCTTTTTGATATTACACTTCTACTTAACTCATCATCTTTCATAACTAACTAGATTGTGCTTCCTTCATAGACCCCAAGCTCTCGTCTTTTCACAATAAGAAACCGTGCTCACAATTGTTCCATCCTTTTCTTTTTAAATCAAGTGTGTCCAAAAGTTCTTCTCAATCCCTACTTCCTAAGTTCCAACCGTGCTCATAATTCCTCTTGTGATTGAAGTTGTGAATTCAGCCCCCCTCCTTCCCTACTTGATGGCTTCATCAAGCTCTAGAAGAAGAAAAAAGAAGCAACCAGTTGAAGCTGAACCACCCACCTATGATGCCAAAAGATTTAAATCTCAATTTTATGAATCACAATATCATGGTTGGATGAAGGAAAAGAAAATAATCCCAGAGGTCAGATTTAGAATGAAGGATGGTGAGTATCTTATGATGAGGGAAATCATTGAAAAGGCAAGTTGGGAACTCCTCTGTGAACTCCTCACAGACATAAGTGCAACTATGATAAGAGAGTTCTATGCAAATACAGTGAGACAAAGCAAAATTGAAGCCCCCTAAAAAAGTTATGTGAGGGGAGTAGAAGTGGACTTCAATCCAGCCAGAATCATGTGGGTTCTGCAAATAAGAACAATACCTTTCAGGGAGCCCAGTTTTGATGAAAGAACAAATGGTGAGAATGACCCTGATGAGCTCATAAATTATATATGTCTAGATGGCAAAGATTGGGTGAAGGATTCAAATGGGGATCCATGCCACTTAAAGAGGATGGATCTCTCACCTGAGGCCAAAGGTTGGTACGAAATAGTGAGGAGATCAATCCTCCCCACTGAAACCCCTCGGAAGTTACCATAAGAAGAGCAATCATGGTACACTTCATACTCAAACGAGGAGAAATAAATGTCCCTCAACTAATTACAGATAGCATCCAAGAGATGGCTGAAGGCAACAGCAAGTCATCCAGACTTTGCCACCCAAGTACCATATTGCAATTGTGCAATAGAGCAGGGGTGCTTTCTGAAGATTCAGACACAAATTGGGTACAGGATGGAAGGGCACTCACCAGGAAGAGAATAGAAGGTTCAACTAATGATCAGAGTGAGAGAAGATCTCAGAGAAGAAGGAGAAAGCCACAGATGTAAGAAGGACAAGCCTCTAGCACCATGGATTTAAGCCAAATGCAAGTTGCCATTGAAGAATTGTCTCATCAATTTATCAGAGCTCAGGAGCAGCAAGTAAATTGGCAGTTGAAAATGATGGAGCAACAAGAGAACTTCCAATTAAAGATGATGGATCAACAAAGGGAATTTCAAGCAAGATCCCTGGATAGGCAGAGGGAACAAGATGCACAAAATCAAGAATCATTCAACAAATTGTTCCAACAACAAGCCAGGCAAGAAGGGTACATCCAAGATCTTCATCAATAGAAGAATCTATATAACAAAGCTGGAGAGGCTAGGCAGGTAGACAGGATGGAGTATGACATAGATACTCAAGCAAAGCTAAACTACCTAGTCTGTGGCATACCAATGATAAACCAAGAGATCAAGCCATATCAACAGTGGCTTGAGCTAGGAGAAGCACAAAGAGTAAAGGCCAAAAGAAATATAGAGAGAATGGAGAAGGCATTGAAGGACGCTGATCTTTGGGATCAAATAGACCATTCCTAGGCTCCGATAGAGACTTTTGAAGAACAAGTAGAACTAAAAAAGAAGAAGAAGCATGAGCTAAAGAAGAAAGGAGAATCCAGCAAAGGAAAAGAGCACAAAAATTAGAGGTGGTAGAGTTCTTTCATAATCTTAGTCAATAAGGAAGATGCACATCTGAAAAATGATATGCCTTCCAAGTTTCCATCTTATGCACTTTTATGATTAAGCTTATATGTCTACACTTTTATGTTTTTGAATAAGTTTTCATGTTCTGCATTATGATGATAGTTTACTTGTGCATCACTCATCCTACTTGAATGTATGTCTTGTTTCCCTCTGCATGAATAAAAGAAAATATTAAAACAGAAGTGAAATTGTCCAATTTGATAAGGATGATAATAAAGTTCAGTGGTGGTATATATGTTTGATTGTTAAAGTAAGCTCACTAATAAAGGATAAAGGTTAGGATGTTCCTTTATAGTATGAACTAGATTGCTGTTTGTGAATTCTTAATGAATAAATATCATTAGGAAAAGAGAAAAAGTAAGAAGGAAAGGAAGAAAAGCCATGAATTGGCAACAAAAATGAAAGAAACAAATAATAAGGCTAGACACCAATAGCTTGGACCTTAGGACATATGCTTGTGGTGCTTTTTGTACTAGGATCTGCTTGGACAATTAGGTTCTAAGGAGTATTTTAAAACTTGGTAACTTGGGTTAATTAATCCGGGATTATTAACCGAAAGTCCATTATCAAGAGCAACCTAGTTACAAGGCATTTAGTAACCCAAAGAGGTGCTGGGCATCAATGTCTTAGGATGAATTGTGAGCCAAGTGTCTGTGGTGAAGATGTGTTAACTGAAAAATAAAGCTAAAAAGCTGCTGCAACATATAACACCTAGATGTGAATAAAAGTGTAAGCTTCTCAGCAGAAAAACAAAAGAAAATCAAAACCCCAAGGATGAATGAATAACAAAGTTCACATCAGCAACTTTGGTTATCACTTAAAGGGACATTTCAATCCTGAAATCTAATAAAAGTAGAGCTTCAATTACATCTGCATAAAATCCCATGAATCAAATTCAATTACCTGCTAATAAGGACATATATGCTTTTCTGTTTTCTCTCCTTTCTTCTCATGTTTTAGTGCTTGCTTGGGGACAAGCAAGATTTAAGTTTGGTGTTGTGATGACAAGTCAACTTATGCTAGTTTTACAAGTATTTTTCATTTGTTTCATTAGGTTTTATGAACTTTCTTGCACAATAAGTAAGTGATTAGAGTGAAATTTCATGTTTATTTTGATTCAATCAAACATCATTTATTTTATACCAAGTCATGAGATTTATGCAAGAATTAGGTGGTTATTATGAATGATGCAAATTCTTATAATTTTGGTGAGACTTTGATGGCATGTTTGATTGATAACAGGAGAAAAGATGATGAAAAGAAGAAGCAAAAAAAAAAAAAGAAGAGTGAGGTGCAGGTGAATGCTACGTTCATTTGATGAACGCTACATTCACCAGTGACGCCCACGCGTACAAGGCGCTTACGCGCAGGATGACACTTTTGGAGACCCAAGCGTACGAATGCCTGGCACGCACGCGTGGAAGGAGGATAAGCGTCCACCAGCAATGAACGCTACGTTCACTTTGAATGAACGCCTGCGATACATTCAGAATTGGAATTTGAATTTGGTCACCGACACACACGCGTGCATGATGCGCACGTGTCGATGTGACAAAACCGATGGTTGGCGCAAATGCGTATATGATGCTGGAGCATAGAAGTGGTGATTTACCATCCATGCGCACGCGCAAAGGACGCGCACGCGTGAGGAGGGTTCATGGCGCGAATGTAGCATTCAGTTAATGAATGCTTCCAAGGGACGCGCACGCGTGAAGATGGCGCGCAAGCATGGCTGAGGCTGAAGACAATGACAACGCGCATGCGTATGTGACACGTACGCGTCGATGATCAAAAATGCAAGGGGACGCATGGGCGCGAAGCACGCGTACGCGTGATGAATCATTCAGCAAGCGAAGACACGCACGCGCAGGGAACGCGTACACGTGGGTGAATGAACGTTGCGCTCAATTTGAAAACGCTCTGTTCTCTTCAAAGCTGCAACGAAGTACCATACTGACCCACTGCAACAGAGGCCAAAAAAAAAAGCCCACTCCAAGTACTTGATGACAGAATTGGAAAGTGTATAAATAGAAAAGAATTTGATTTAATTAGGGGGCTCTATTTTATTTTCTTCATTTTGAGGATTTTAAAATTGGAGATCAGATCTGAGTTTGCTTTCTGTTTTTCTGTTTCTTCCACAATTTTTCATTTCTGTTTTAGAATTTGAGATCGGGTCTGAGTTTTCTTTCTGTTTTTCATCTTCTGAAATTTTCCATTTCTGTTTTAGGATTGTAGATTTGATCTGAGTTCTCTTTCTGTTTTTCTTCTTCTACCAATTTTTTTGTTTCTATTTTGGTACTGGAATCCTGATTGATAGATTTTTCTGAATTTCTTCACCTTAGAGTCTCTGATTTACTGCAATTTGCCTTTTCCAATTTTATTTTAATTCCCAGTACCCAAATCCCTTTTCTCATTCATGCGATTTAAGTTTCCATGCAATTATAATTTCTTGCACTTTAAGTTTCAGTTATTTACCCTTTTTGCAATTTAAGTTTCAGTCCTTTTAATTTCTTGCACTTTAAGTTTCTGCAATTTACTTCTTCTTCTGCACTTTAAGATTCTGCCAATTTTCACTCTGCACTCTAGTTTACTTGCAATTTATTTTCAGTTAATCAAATTTCACCCAATTCATCAAATATTCGCTTAACTAAATTCATCACCATACTAAAGTTGCTTAATCCATCAATCCCTGGGGGATCGACCTCACTTTTGTGAGTTTTACTACTTGATGCGACCCGGTACAGTTGCCGGTGAGTTTGTGTGGAATCGATTTTCCCTCATCAGTGGCTATGGCACAAGAGATTGGGCCATGCAAGTATGTTTCAAATAAACAAAATTGTAAAGAAAGGGTTAGTAAGAGGTCTTTCTTTGATAAGGTTTGACAAAGACATCACTTGTGATGCTTGCCAAATGGAAAAGCGAACAAAAAGTTCTTTTAAACTAAAGGAAGACATCTCTACTAAAAGGCCACTTGAATTGCTACACATTGATTTATTTGGTCCAACAAGAACTCAAAGCCTGGGTGGTAAACACTATGGTTTTGTGATTGTGGATGACTATACTAGGTTTGGTTGGGTTTTATTTCTTGCACATAAAAATGAAGCCTTTTCGGCCTTTAAACCTTTTTGCAAGAAAATTCAAAATGAAAAGGATTTAAAGATCTTTTCTATAAGAAGTGATCATGGAACTGAATTTGAAAACAATTTATTTGAATCCTTTTGTGAGGAATTTAGAATATATCACAATTTTTCTTGTCCAAAGACACCACAACAAAATGGTGTTGTTGAAAGAAGAAGTAGAAGCATACAATAAATGACAAGAGCTATGCTTTGTGAGAGCAATGTTCCAAAATTCCTTTGGGCTGAAGCGGTTAACACAGCTTGCCACATTTTGAATAGAACTATCATAGGGAAATTTTTGAAGAAAACTCCTTATAAACTTTGGAAAGGTTATGATGGGTGGAAATCAGAATTCCACACAAAACTTACCGGCAAGTATACCGGGTCGCATCAAGTAGTAAAACTCACTTAGAGTGAGGTCGATCCCATAGGGATTGATGAATCAAGCAACTTTAGTGAGTGATTAGTCTAGTCAAGCTAACATTGAAGTGAATTAGAGTGAAATTGAAGCAACAGAATGTAAATAGCAGTGAATTTAAAGTTGCAGAAAGTAAATGAGCAAAATCTTAAAGAGTAAGAAATGTAAATTGACAAAATCTTAAATGACAAGAAATGTAAATTGCATCAAATATAAAGGGGGACTGGGTACTGGAAATTAAAGAAAGCAATGAAGCAAGCAATCAAAGAGATCTTGCCAATGTAAATTAAATCAAGCTCACAGCAAATTCAAATGTAAGTTGCAGAGGAAGAAATCATGACTTAGAGCAATTGTAGGAAATTAAACTTGCAGGAAGAGTAAATCAGATTTGAACCATGGACAGAAATGTAAAGTTGCAGAGAAGTAGAAGTGTAGAAGAGTAAATTAAGCTCAATGAAAATGAAACTGTGAAATTGAATTGCAATACTTGAAATGTAAAAGTGCAGAAAAAGTAAAAGTGTTTCAAAGAGGACTTTCTATTCTACCCTACTCCTAATGCTCTCTAACAGAGCCAGCCTCTCTAATGAAATGGAATTGATGCCTTTATATAGACTTTACAAAATGAAAATAAAAATGAAATTAAAAACAAATTACAAAATAAAATTCCTAATCTAACTGATCCCTGTGCTTTTGAGTGATGTCAATTGAGCCTTGCTTGCTTTGGATTTAAATGAGCGTAGATCTTGATGCATTTGGTTAATGGCATGGGTCAGGAGTGGCTTAGTGACACTCTCAGGGGAGCGTTCAGTTGGGTTAATGAACGTAACATTCATCCCCTTTAGTGCGCCCTTCACGTGCCAATTCTCATTGCCCACAGCATAGCGCTCACTCTTTGAATGCTACGCTTAAATTGTGAACGCTGCCTTGGTTTCCTCTTCGATCCCTGGATCTACCATTTGTGCCAATTTCCTTGTAGCAATGGCGCTCAGTGATGTGAACCAACGTAGAGCTCCTTTGATGCGCTTGTCCCCCTCTTCAAGTTTTGGCCATTTCAATTGTGGATGTCACGCCTTGCTTTTATTTTGGTGGAAACCACGAAAACGTTAAAATGTTTTAACGTAGCGCTCCATCCAATTTGAGCGCTGGCCTTGGTGTTGACATTTTTTTTATGAGCGCTCCGTTGCTTCATTTAACGTTACATGCATTCATGAATGGCTTTAATAACTAATGCATGCTTTTATTATATTACTTAGTTAATAAAGCCAATTGCATTACGTTAAAGCATTCATTCATTTTTGGCATTAATGATTTAAATGCTTTATACATGCATTAATTTTTATTAGCCATGCCAATTAATGAACTTTAGCGTTCATTCATGTAACGCCATGATTCATTGGCTTGAATAATTAAATTCATGCATAAGGCATATATATATCATGCCATGGCTTCATGGTAATGGGCCACGCTTTTAAAAGCGTGGCCTAAAGTCCAAAGCGTGCTCAATCTTCAAAGCGTGCCCCAAAATTCTTCTTTTCTTCTTTTGAGTTGATTTTGTGCTATTTTGCTTCTTTTTTCACTTATTTTCTACAAAATTTACAAAATCAAAAGAACAAAGAACTATACAATTTAAGCACAAAAGCATTCAATATTTAAGCACTAGTCATCAATTTCTTGTATGAAAAAGCATAGAAAAACATGACATGATGACATGTCATCAGGTTACCCACCAAACTTGGACTACTTGCACATTTTTGGATGTAAATGTTTTGTTCTTAATAACAAGGATAATTTGGGTAAATTTGATCTAAAGGCGTATGAGTGCTTGTTTGTAGGATATTCCACAACTAGTAAAGCATATAGAGTTTATCATCAAGATGCTAGGATTATTGAGGAGTCCATACATGTTACATTTTGTGATACTAACTTGGTGCAAAGTATTTTGGAAGACTGTGATGCAGGGAATCAAGCTAAAAAAGATGATGAAACTGTGCAAAATCATGAAAATGGAAATTGATGTGCGAAAAATGATCCGACACAAAACTCACCGGCAAGTGCAACGGGTCGCATCAAGTAATAATAACTCACGGGAGTGAGGTCGATCCCACAGGGATTGAAGGATTGAGAAATTTTAGTTTAGTGGTTGATTTAGTCAAGCGAATCAAGATTTGGTTGAGTGATTTGTGATTTGCAAAATTTAGATTGCATGGAAAGTAAAGGGAATGGGTAAATTGCATTGAATTTAAAGAGAACTGAAATTTAAAGTGCTGAATCTTAAAGAACAAGAAATTAAATGGCAGAAACTTGGAACGCAGGAAATGTAAATTGCAGAATCTTAAAGTGCAAGAAATGTAAATGGCTTGAATTGTAAAGGGAATTGGGAATTGGATTTGCAGAAATTAAACAAGGAAAAGTAAAATTGCAACAAGCAGAGAAGTAAAGGATGACTCGAATTGAACCGGATCTTAAAACAGAAATGTAAATGAGTTTGAAAGCAGTAAACAGAGAATTGAAAATGGGAAATCCGGATCTCAGGACCCAAGAGATTAGATAACCAAGTCTAGATCTCAATGCCTTCCTTGATCCAACAAGAATAATTGCAGAGGAAATGAAGAATTGTAAATTGCAGAGAAAGTAGAAGACAGAAGCAATTAACCAAATGGAAATTCAATTATGCAGTAAAATGAAACGGAGAGATCTCAGGATGAGATTGAAACAGATTTCCTTCAATTCTCCAACCAAAGATCCAAGACAAGGAAAGTAAAGAGTGCTGGGCAAGAACAAGGAAGAAGAGAGATCAATTCTCCTCCCAAATTCTCTTGAATTAAAACAACAATGCCAAGAAATGTAAAGTGAGCTCTCTACTAAGTGTACTAATCAAAACCGAAAAGAAAGCTCCCCTAAAAACTTAAATCCTATGCTATTTATACACTTTCTTCAAATGGTCTTCAAGCCTTCAATTGGGCCTTTGCTCTTGATGGAATTGGGTTGATAGAGGCCTTGGTTGATTGCTCTTAGAGTTTGGAGAAGAACCGAATTGAACCGGGTTTGGAATCATGAAAGCTTGAGTAAAAGTTTGAGTAAAAGTTTGAGACAAACTTTTACTCCAACTTTTCACATCAGCCACCCTCTTTTGCTGATACCAACGTTGGGGCAAAAGTTTGGGGTCAAACTTTTGCTCCAACGTTGGCCTCCCCTTGCACACTCATTGCGCCAACGTTTGCCAAAAAGTTAGAGGCAAATGTTGGCGCAAACTTTTGCTCTCCAGGGTGTGTTGTTCATGCGCCAACGTTTGCCAAAAAGTTTGAGGCAAACGTTGGCGCAAACTTTTGCTCTCCAGGGTGTTGATTTGTGATGCCAAAAGTTTGCCAAAAAGTTTGAGGCAAACTTTTGCTCAAGATTTTTGCCCAAAAGTTTGCACAAAAGTTTGAGGCAAACTTTTGCTCCAGCTTTTTGCCCAAAAGTTTGCACAAAAGTTTGAGGCAAACTTTTGGTCCAGCTTTTTGCTCAAAAGTTTGCCCAAAAGTTTGAGGCAAACTTTTAGTCAAGCTTTTTGCTCCCTAGTTCGTTTTCAATTAATCCAAAAGTTTGAGCTAAAGTTTGAGGCAAACTTTTGCTCAAACTTTTTGTCCTCTCTTCCTCCTAGCCATTTCTTCTTGCTTCAACCTTTCTCCAAGCTTTCTTCACCTATCATTAATCAACCAAACACATCAAAGCTATGCTCAAAATCATGAGATATTCATTCTTTCATAATATGTGACAATTATAGCATAAAACCTCATGAAATAGCATGAATTCATACATGGTTGATTAAATCAAAGGAAGCATGAAAATCTACCCAATTGGCTTGCTTATGGCTCAAGAAAGTGCATAATTCAATTGAAAACAAAAGAAAAAGGCTAGTGAAACTAGGCTAAGATGACTTGTCATCACAACACCAAACTTAAAGCTTGCTTGTCCCCAAGCAAGAAATGAATTATGCTCAATGGTTCTTTCATTTAAAATGGATTGAAGAACAACTTGTAAAGTCCTGTGAGTGAAGTGATCAAGTAACAGTGGGGTGAACTCTAAATTATATGCTCATACAAGGGCTTCAGTGCTTACTAGTCCTCACATATTGGGAGTCTTAGGTCTTAGGATTTTCATCTAAATGGTATCATGGAGATCTCTTTATATGTAGTCACCTTGAAGCAGCTTATAATTTCTGTGCTTTGGCCTCGACTCTAAGTGTCATGTCTCAAAGCGGCTCTTTAGATAAGCTTTCAATCAATACTCCTAAACCAGTTGGTTTTAAGGTATTAGGTGTTAAAGCACCCCTAAGGATTTACTTGCTCAAGCCTCTTTCTTTGACACAACTCAACCACAAGCATTTACTAGGCTAACAACTCTTTGAGTTTTGTTTCTTCTTTCTTTTTCTGCCTAGTAATTGATGCTCAGAGCCTTGGGCCATGTTCTTTTTGCTTTTGTATTTTCTTTATTATCTTTTGTTTTGTTTGCTGCTTCTTGGATCAATAGATTTTTGAGAATCTCCACAATACTTCTTTGAACTTCATGTCCTGCCTTGAGCTCCCATGCAAGTTTTCACAAGCATGCAACCTCAATACATAATCATACAACTAGAACCACCACTTCTCCTAATCTTTTGCTTGCCTCAAAATTGTTTAATTCCTCAATCCTTCTTTTCAAAGAACTTTCATGTGATGCATTTTTGAAGTATTGAGTGCAAAAAGTGTGAAAAGTGTAGTGTTGTGAATAATCAAGCATCTTAATTATTGAATTACAGAAAAACTATACTATGCAGACAAGCAGGGGTATTATATCACTTTCAATCGTAGCAGTATCTGATATAAAACAATTACTGAACAATACAACCTTTTGGAATCTACTTGCTGTCCTCCTCCTCATCATCCTCATTGCTGGTTTTAGCATTCCTCTTTCATTTCTTTGGGTGATGATGCTTAATCCTTCCAAAAGCTTGTATGACACTCTGCAATGATATTAAAAGTTGCTTGTTCCCCAAGCACTTGAAAAATGGTTAGCTTGCATGATTTATTTGTGGGCTTTTGTACTTACTTTGGTGCGGGAACACCAAACTTAGTACCTTGCCAATGGTCCTTGTGCATCAGATTAACCATGTATAAAACTCTTTTTCTTTTTCAAAAGTAATAAACTGAAAACTTAGGAAACAGCAGAACAGTTAACTAGTTTATCTAAATGCTTGAAGCTAGCATTATGCAGAAAGTGAGAATGTGTGTTTATGATGGGATTTTGGTGGAACACCAAACTTAGAATTCTTCATTCTCCCTTATAGTGTTTTGGTGTGCCACATCAAACTTAGCTTCTTGCAATATAGATAAAACTAATTAACCTTTTTATTAAAATGGCTATGAAAAGAAAATTACCTCAGGTTGGGTTGCCTCCCAACAAACCGCTTCTTTATTGTCACTAGCTTGACATCCTTCATTCTTTGATCATGGAGGCTGAAAATCATAGTGCCTCAGCTTTTCTCTTCTTACTGTGAACTTCCTTCTAGTCTTCTCTTTGATGATCTCTAGGTGTTCATGTGGAAGGATCCGGTTCATAGTATAGTACTCAGATAATTGTGGAGGCACCTTCATTGGTTGGGTATTTAATATCACTTTATCCCCTGGTGAGAAACTCTCAGTGGGGATTTTCTGAATCCCAGCATTTCTCCCCTATATCTCTTGCCTCTTTCCTCAACCTCCAAAATGTTTCAGGATCAAAAGGTGTGGATTCATCGCTCTTTCCTCCTATCACAAAATCAAAAACACAAATAGAACCAGAAACTAAAACAGAGCACTCTGTAACTTGAGTGCAGTTAGAGTTAGTAGAGACAAAGTCTCGAACAGTTAGTGGGTTAGTCAAAATTAAAGAAAAAGTGCTTGATCTAAACTACCACCTCACTTAATCATTTTCAATCTAATCAATCCCCGGCAACGGCGTCAAAAACTTGATGTGCGGAAAACGATTCGACACAAAACTCACCGGCAAGTGCACCGGGTCGCATCAAGTAATAATAACTCACGGGAGTGAGGTCGATCCCACAGGGATTGAAGGATTGAGCAATTTTTGTTTAGTGGTTGATTTAGTCAAGCGAATCAAGATTTGGTTGAGTGATTTGTGATTTGCAGAATTTAGATTGCATGGAAAGTAAAGGGAATGGGTAAATTGCATTGAATTTAAAGAGAACTGAAATTTAAAGTGCTGAATCTTAAAGAACAAGAAATTAAATGGCAGAAACTTGGAACGCAAGAAATGTAAATTGCAGAATCTTAAAGTGCAAGAAATGTAAATGGCTTGAATTGTAAAGGGAATTGGGAATTGGATTTGCAGAAATTAAACAAGGAAAAGTAAAATTGCAACAAGCAGAGAAGTAAAGGATGACTTGAATTGAACCGGATCTTAAAACAGAAATGTAAATGAGTTTGAAAGCAGTAAACAGAGAATTGAAAATGGGAAATCCGGATCTCAGGACCCAAGAGACTAGATAACCAAGTCTAGATCTCAATGCCTTCCTACATCCAACAAGAATAATTGCAGAGGAAATGAAGAATTGTAAATTGCAGAGAAAGTAGAAGACAGAAGCAATTAACCAAATGGAAATTCAATTATGCAGTAAAATGAAACGAAGAGATCTCAGGATGAGATTGAAACAGATTTCCTTCAATTCTCCAACCCAAGATCCAAGACAAGGAAAGTAAAGAGTGCTGGGCAAGAACAAGGAAGAAGAGAGATCAATTCTCCTCCCAAATTCTCTTGAATTAAAACAACAATGCCAAGAAATGTAAAGTGAGCTCTCTATTAAGTGTACTAATCAAAACCGAAAAGAAAGCTCCCCTAAAAACTTAAATCCTATGCTATTTATACACTTTCTTCAAATGGTCTTCAAGCCTTCAATTGGGCCTTTGCTCTTGATGGAATTGGGTTGATAGAGGCCTTGGTTGATTGCTCTTGGAATTTGGAGAAGAACCGAATTGAACCGGGTTTGGAATCATGAAAGCTTGAGTAAAAGTTTGAGTAAAAGTTTGAGGCAAACTTTTACTCCAACTTTTCACATCAGCCACCCTCTTTTGCTGATACCAACGTTGGGACAAAAGTTTGGGGTCAAACTTTTGCTCCAACGTTGGCCTCCCCTTGCACACTCATGGCGCCAACATTTGCCAAAAAGTTAGAGGCAAACGTTGGCGCAAACTTTTGCTCTCCAGGGTGTGCTGTTCATGCGCCAACGTTTGCCAAAAAGTTTGAGGCAAACGTTGGCGCAAACTTTTGCTCTCCAGGGTGTTGATTTGTGATGCCAAAAGTTTGCCAAAAAGTTTGAGGCAAACTTTTGCTCAAGCTTTTTGCCCAAAAGTTTGCACAAAAGTTTGAGGCAAACTTTTGCTCCAGCTTTTTGCCCAAAAGTTTGCACAAAAGTTTGAGGCAAACTTTTGGTCCAGCTTTTTGCTCAAAAGTTTGCCCAAAAGTTTGAGGCAAACTTTTGGTCAAGCTTTTTGCTCCCTGGTTCGTTTTCAATTAATCCAAAAGTTTGAGCTAAAGTTTGAGGCAAACTTTTGCTCAAACTTTTTGTCCTCTCTTCCTCCTAGCCATTTCTTCTTGCTTCAACCTTTCTCCAAGCTTTCTTCACCTATCATTAATCAACCAAACACATCAAAGCTATGCTCAAAATCATGAGATATTCATTCTTTCATAATATGTGACAATTATAGCATAAAACCTCATGAAATAGCATGAATTCATACATGGTTGATTAAATCAAAGGAAGCATGAAAATCTACCCAATTGGCTTGCTTATGGCTCAAGAAAGTGCATAATTCAATTGAAAACAAAAGAAAAAGGCTAGTGAAACTAGGCTAAGATGACTTGTCATCACAACACCAAACTTAAAGCTTGCTTGTCCCCAAGCAAGGAATGAATTATGCTCAATGGTTCTTTCATTTAAGATGGATTGAAGAACAACTTGTAAAGTCCTGTGAGTGAAGTGATCAAGTAACAGTGGGGTGAACTCTAAATTATATGCTCATACAAGGGCTTCAGTGCTTACTAGTCCTCACATATTGGGAGTCTTAGGTCTTAGGATTTTCATCCAAATGGTATCATGGAGATCTCTTTATATGTAGTCACCTTGAAGCAGCTTATAATTTCTGTGCTTTGGCCTCGACTCTAAGTGTCATGTCTCAAAGCGGCTCTTTAGATAAGCTTTCAATTAATACTCCTAAACCAGTTGGTTTTAAGGTATTAGGTGTTAAAGCACCCCTAAGGATTTACTTGCTCAAGCCTCTTTCTTTGACACAACTCAACCACAAGCATTTACTAGGCTAACAACTCTTTGAGTTTTGTTTCTTCTTTCTTTTTCTGCCTAGTAATTGATGCTCAGAGCCTTGGGCCATGTTCTTTTTGCTTTTGTATTTTCTTTATTATCTTTTGTTTTGTTTGCTGCTTCTTGGATCAATAGATTTTTGAGAATCTCCACAATACTTCTTTGAACTTCATGTCCTGCCTATGAGCTCCCATGCAAGTTTTCACAAGCATGCAACCTCAATACATAATCATACAACTAGAACCACCACTTCTCCTAATCTTTTGCTTGCCTCAAAATTGTTTAATTCCTCAATCCTTCTTTTCAAAGAACTTTCATGTGATGCATTTTTGAAGTATTGAGTGCAAAAAGTGTGAAAAGTGTAGTGTTGTGAATAATCAAGCATCTTAATTATTGAATTACAGAAAAACTATACTATGCAGACAAGCAGGGGTATTATATCACTTTCAATCGTAGCAGTATCTGATATAAAACAATTACTGAACAATACAACCTTTTGGAATCTACTTGCTGTCCTCCTCCTCATCATCCTCATTGCTGGTTTTAGCATTCCTCTTTCATTTCTTTGGGTGATGATGCTTAATCCTTCCAAAAGCTTGTATGACACTCTGCAATGATATTAAAAGTTGCTTGTTCCCCAAGCACTTGAAAAATGGTTAGCTTGCATGATTTATTTGTGGGCTTTTGTACTTACTTTGGTGCGGGAACACCAAACTTAGTACCTTGCCAATGGTCCTTGTGCATCAGATTAACCATGTATAAAACTCTTTTTCTTTTTCAAAAGTAATAAACTGAAAACTTAGGAAACAACAGAACAGTTAACTAGTTTATCTAAATGCTTGAAGCTAGCATTATGCAGAAAGTGAGAATGTGTGTTTATGATGGGATTTTGGTGGAACACCAAACTTAGAATTCTTCATTCTCCCTTATAGTGTTTTGGTGTGCAACATCAAACTTAGCTTCTTGCAATATAGATAAAACTAATTAACCTTTTTATTAAAATGGCTATGAAAAGAAAATTACCTCAGGTTGGGTTGCCTCCCAACAAACCGCTTCTTTATTGTCACTAGCTTGACATCCTTCATTCTTTGATCATGGAGGCTGAAAATCATAGTGCCTCAGCTTTTCTCTTCTTACTGTGAACTTCCTTCTAGTATTCTCTTTGATGATCTCTAGGTGTTCATGTGGAAGGATCCGGTTCACAGTATAGTACTCAGATAATTGTGGAGGAACCTTCATTGGTTGGGTATTTAATATCACTTTATCCCCTGGTGAGAAACTCTCAGTGGGGATTTTCTGAATCCCAGCATTTCTCCCCTATATCTCTTGCCTCTTTCCTCAACCTCCTAAAAGTTTCAGGATCAAAAGGTGTGGATTCATCGCTCTTTCCTCCTATCACAAAATCAAAAACACAAATAGAACCAGAAACTAAAACAGAGCACTCTGTAACTTGAGTGCAGTTAGAGTTAGTAGAGACAAAGTCTCGAACAGTTAGTGGGTTAGTCAAAATTAAAGAAAAAGTGCTTGATCTAAACTACCACCTCACTTAATCATTTTCAATCTAATCAATCCCCGGCAACGGCGCCAAAAACTTGATGTGCGGAAAACGATCCGACACAAAACTCACCGGCAAGTGCACCGGGTCGCATCAAGTAATAATAACTCACGGGAGTGAGGTCGATCCCACAGGGATTGAAGGATTGAGCAATTTTAGTTTAGTGGTTGATTTAGTCAAGCGAATCAAGATTTGGTTGAGTGATTTGTGATTTACAGAATTTAGATTGCATGGAAAGTAAAGGGAATGGGTAAATTGCATTGAATTTAAAGAGAACTGAAATTTAAAGTGCTGAATCTTAAAGAACAAGAAATTAAATGGCAGAAACTTGGAACGCAAGAAATGTAAATTGCAGAATCATAAAGTGCAAGAAATGTAAATGGCTTGAATTGTAAAGGGAATTGGGAATTGGATTTGCAGAAATTAAACAAGGAAAAGTAAAATTGCAACAAGCAGAGAAGTAAAGGATGACTTGAATTGAACCGGATCTTAAAACAGAAATGTAAATGAGTTTGAAAGCAGTAAACAGAGAATTGAAAATGGGAAATCCAGATCTCAGGACCCAAGAGACTAGATAACCAAGTATAGATCTCAATGCCTTCCTAGATCCAACAAGAATAATTGCAGAGGAAACGAAGAATTGTAAATTGCAGAGAAAGTAGAAGACAGAAGCAATTAACCAAATGGAAATTCAATTATGCAGTAAAATGAAACGGAGAGATCTCAGGATGAGATTGAAACAGATTTCCTTCAATTCTCCAACCCAAGATCCAAGACAAGGAAAGTAAAGAGTGCTGGGCAAGAACAAGGAAGAAGAGAGATCAATTCTCCTCCCAAATTCTCTTGAATTAAAACAACAATGCCAAGAAATGTAAAGTGAGCTCTCTACTAAGTGTACTAATCAAAACCGAAAAGAAAGCTCCCCTAAAAACTTAAATCCTATGCTATTTATACACTTTCTTCAAATGGTCTTCAAGCCTTCAATTGGGCCTTTGCTCTTGATGGAATTGGGTTGATAGAGGCCTTGGTTGATTGCTCTTGGAGTTTGGAGAAGAACCGAATTGAACCGGGTTTGGAATCATGAAAGCTTGAGTAAAAGTTTGAGTAAAAGTTTGAGGCAAACTTTTACTCCAACTTTTCACATCAGCCACCCTCTTTTGCTGATACCAACGTTGGGACAAAAGTTTGGGGTCAAACTTTTGCTCCAACGTTGGCCTCCCCTTGCACACTCATGGCGCCAACATTTGCCAAAAAGTTTGAGGCAAACGTTGGCGCAAACTTTTGCTCTCCAGGGTGTTGATTTGTGATGCCAAAAGTTTGCCAAAAAGTTTGAGGCAAACTTTTGCTCAAGATTTTTGCCCAAAAGTTTGCACAAAAGTTTGAGGCAAACTTTTGCTCCAGCTTTTTGCCCAAAAGTTTGCACAAAAGTTTGAGGCAAACTTTTGGTCCAGCTTTTTGCTCAAAAGTTTGCCCAAAAGTTTGAGGCAAACTTTTAGTCAAGCTTTTTGCTCCCTAGTTCGTTTTCAATTAATCCAAAAGTTTGAGCTAAAGTTTGAGGCAAACTTTTGCTCAAACTTTTTGTCCTCTCTTCCTCCTAGCCATTTCTTCTTGCTTCAACCTTTCTCCAAGCTTTCTTCACCTATCATTAATCAACCAAACACATCAAAGCTCTGCTCAAAATCATGAGATATTCATTCTTTCATAATATGTGACAATTATAGCATAAAACCTCATGAAATAGCATGAATTCATACATGGTTGATTAAATCAAAGGAAGCATGAAAATCTACCCAATTGGCTTGCTTATGGCTCAAAAAAGTGCATAATTCAATTGAAAACAAAAGAAAAAGGCTAGTGAAATTAGGCTAAGCTGAACCAAAAACTACAATTGTTGAAAATTCAAGAGACAATTCCATTTTGTCTTATAAATTTGAAGGAAATCCTGAAACCACCAGTTATCAAAATCTATTGGTAACTGAATCTGCCTCCAAGTCCACCATACCTCGTGAATGGAGATTCTTCAAGAATTATCTTGAGGAATTTGTCATTGCAGACGTCTTTCACGGGGTTAGAACTAGGTCTTCAACTAGAAAGGCAAATAAAGGAACAAACATTGCCCTTCTCTCTCAAATGGAGTCTCAAAATGTCAAGGAAGCCCTTGGTGACCCTTTCTGGGTGAAGGCAATGGAAGATGAGCTTCAAGAGTTTGAGAAGAACCAAGTTTGGACATTGGTTCCAAGGCCAAATGGAAAGAAAGTGACCGGAACCAAGTGGATTTTTCGGAACAAGCTAGGAGAGGATGGTAGCATTGTAAGAAATAAAGCAGGGCTGGTGGCACAAGGATATGACCAAGAAGAAGGAATAGGCTTTGATGAATCCTTTGCCCCTGTTGTCCGAATGGAAGCCATAAGACTTCTGCTAGCTTATGCTGCATTTTGTGGTTTTAAATTATATCAAATGGATGTGAAATGTACTTTTTTGAATGGTGTGATAGATAGAGAAGTGTACGTGGAGCAGCCACCTAGTTTTGAAAACAAAGAGCTTTCTAACCATGTTTTCAAATTATCAAAAGCTCTCTATGGTTTAAGACAAGCTCCTAGAGCTTGGTATGAGAGACTTAGCTCTTTTCTTTTGAAAAATAGTTTTCAAAGAGGCACCACAGACACTACTCTATTTATCAAGAATTCTAATGATTCTTTCATTCTAGTCCAAATATATGTTGATGACATTATTTTTGGATCAGCCAATGAATCCCTTTGTACTGAATTTGGAAAACTCATGACAAGTGAATTTGACATAAGTATAATGGGTGAACTTAATTTTTTCCTTGGGCTACAAATTAAACAAACAGAAAAAGGTATTTTCATTCTTCAAGAGAAGTATGCCAAGGAACTAGTTAAGAAATTTGGTATGGAAAATTCCAAACCCATGGGAACTCCCATTCACCCTAATTCAAAATTAGATAAGGGAGAAACTGAGAAAGATGTTGATGAGACTAGGTATAGAGGAATGATTGGTTCTCTTATGTACTTAACTTCTTCTAGACCCGATATTGTGCAAAGTGTTGGAATGTGTTCAAGATTCCAATCTAAACCAAAGGAGTCTCATCTTTCTGCAGTAAAGAGGATCATTAGATATGTTCATGGCACATCCAATTTTGGTCTTTGGTATCCTAAGATTGATGATTTTTCTGCAGTTGGTTATTGTGATGCAGATTTTGCCGATAATAGAGTTGATAGAAGGAGCACATCAGGCTTATGTTGCTTCCTTGGAAAGTACTTGAATGTTTGGTGAAGTAAGAAGCAGCCAACAGTGGCATTATCCACTGTAGAGGCTAAATATATAGCTGTGTCTTCATGTTGTTCACAGCTTTTATGGTTAAAAACACAGCTTGCTGATTACAAATTAAATGCTGAAAATATTCCCTTGTTGTGTGATAATATGAGTGCTATTAATATCTCAAAAAATCTAGTTTTACACTCTAGGACTAAACATATTGAAGTGAGATTTCACTCAATAAGAGAACATGTTCAAAAAGGGGATATTAGCATGCTTAGGACTAGTCTAGGAATTTTAAGCTACGATTCTTTGTTTGAAAGTTGCTGGTGTATTTGTTGGATTTTTTGTCTCATAAACAGGTATGAGACAATTTTGGGCAAGTGAAGAACATTCTCTTTAATCAGCATGTTCTGGACTTGTTGCATGTGCAGATTTATCTGGGCCAACCTCAAAAATCAGATCATGGGTGGTCCAATATGTTTCCTTAATTCAAACCACCTCTGGGCCTAATATGAATGCTACATAATTTTTTGATGTTTGTTTTTGTTGGCTTGTGTGTTTCAGATTTTTTGTCCAAAAAGGTTTTTATTTTGGTTTAATTTTATTTTGTCTTTAAGTCCAAAAAGGTTTTTCAACTTTTGAATTGATTTCCTTTATATTTTTTAAATAAAATCAAATCTTTCTCTTTTATGATGTTAAGTCATTTCAAGTCAAATCAGAAGGTGATACAGTTGAATGGTTTGAGAAACTTTCTTTTGGGTACGGTTACCAACACTCCTTCTCTTCCCTCCATAACTCCTCCTCAAACCTTTCGGGTTCTCCCCACTAACTTTACTGCTTCTCTTCCCTCAAAAATCTGAAACCAACCAAATGAGGAAGAAAACCATAGCTAAAAGACCTACACGTGAAAAGGTTTACACGCTTCCTACTAAACCCTCAACTCACTCCCAAGACCGAACCTTCACACCCTCTCTTTCTCCTCCTACCTCACCTCCTAGGACTGACCCCATGGCTCGCACTAAGAACCCTTCAAGGATCCCTCCTTCAGCTAAGCCGACACCACCTCCGAAGGAACCTCCATCAAAACCAGGGTCGTCGAAGCCAAGTTCATCAAAGGGGAAATGACCAGCAGCACCTGAACCTACCTCTGAGCCCACACAACCTAGGACAAGGTCTGTTCCCTTGCGTTCACAGAGAGGTAATACTCCTATACCCCTTAAATCAGTTAGAGAACCAGACATTGACCCCTTTGCACATAAATCCCATTTCATGACATCTCACTCCAACTATAACCCTCATAGATTTAGGTCTACCATGAACAATGACTTTTATGAAGGAGTTATTAAGGACTGTACCCTGTGTCCCTCTTTTCTTGCTGATTTACTAACTTTGAAAAAGAAAGGTTTTCCTTTTGTTAAAAATTTAGAATTTATGGACTGGAATCACCTTTTTAACATAAAAAAGCCTGTGTATCCTCTTTTGGTCAAAGAATTTTATGCAAACATGACATATCATGAGGGCAGTGCTCATTCTTATATTAAGGGTAGAGACATTGTTTTAAATGATGAAACAATCAGTGATTCTTTGAAGTATACTAATGTTAGGCTGTGTGCTTATATTTCGGTAAAGTGGGATGAAGGAGTTTGTATTTCTTACAATGATGCTTTGGCTCACATTTGTGAACATCTTTCCTTAATTGATGGCATCACACCCACTCACAAAGTCCTAGGATATGAACGTGCTCAGTTGCACCGAATTGTCAACCACATCATACTTCCTCAATGTGGTTCATATCAAAGGGTTTCTTACACTGACACTCTTGTTTAATATGCCCTACTCACCAAAACAGAAATTTTTTTTGCCTATTTGATGGTTAGATACATGTTTGATTCTGTTAGAAGTGAGAAAGACAAAGCCCTTCCTTATGGAATGTTTTTAACTTGTATTTTTGAGTATTTTGATGTTGACTTATCTAATAAGGATTATGAAAATAGACATTCATATTTAAAGGGAGGTGGTGCAGTGAAATAGTAAAAAGGACCTACTCGATCTGAGAGAGTGGTTCTAGATGATGGAGATGATGAGTTCATTCCTGAGGAATCTCCTCCACCTTCCACCGAAGGTACCTCAATCTCCACTGGACAAAAATCTGCTCTGTTTAATGTTGTCAAGGATGTGGTCTAAGAGTTTGTCTCCCAATCCAATCACATGATTGCAATGAGTAAGGAACAATGGAAGCTAGCAAGCAAGCATGAGAATTTCCTTCGAAAATCAAGGGATAGAGTGGCTGTATTTATGAAATTCATTGACAATCTTCAATGAGATGAAGATCATACCACTGATGCTGAAGAAGAAGCTGATTCGGAGGGAAATGGTTCAGATGTTTAGAATTGTCTCGTGAAGCTGCTGCTGTCTGCTCCTTTTTGTCTCATGAAAACTGTCTCTTTTGATAGTTTGGAACTTATGTTTGTTATGTTAAATTGTGCTCTACCTTAACAACTACCGTACATACTTTAAATCAATTTGTTATGTTAAATTATGCTCTAACACTTTCTTTCAGGATTTAAGGTGCTGTTTTTTGTTGATCTTGCATATTGTCCACCCTTGATGACAAAAGGGGGAGTAATAGCACGGAATTTTTTGGATGAACTTAATTGCTGCTACTGAATTTCATTGTGCATTTTGATTGCAGTTGATGTGGTCAATTTTTTTGTGAAATAAACCTGATACTTGCTGCTGTAAAGGCTTGATAAGGCTGTGATTAGGCTAACTTAACCTTACTCAACAAGCTTTGTTATCTTATCATGCCTTGGTTAAACTTATTGCTCTGTTTTGTTGCTGACATGACATGTTTTATACTGGGCTGAATCTGTGTTGCTGGTTATGTAGTATCCCTTAGTCAAGTTACTTTTTGAATAGCTCTTTATTGTACTTCCCATAAGTAAAATGTAAACAGGAACAAAAAGGGAGAGCATAAATCTAGGGGGAGCTACTCTTGAAAAGGAAGGGGGGAGCAACATAAAAGCAAGTAACATCATTCAAAGGGAAGTTTCTTAACTTATATAAATTCTTCTTCTTTTGATCATTATTTTAATTATGTTTGTCATCAAGGGGGAGATTGTTGAGTTAAGAAATTAAATAGATTAATTAATGATGACAAACATTAATTTATTGGAAAAATTAACTAATTAGTTGTGATTATTTTGGTTGAAGTGATGCAGGCCACAAAATCAATATTCAGCTGCAACCCAAATTAGATGAAATTAAAAAAGACTGGTGGACTACAAATAAATAGAAGCCCAAAGAAATACAAGTAAGGAATCAGACGGGTCAAGCAAATCAAACCCGATCCAATCCCGTTAGTAGCAAATTCCCCCAATTTGCTCTCACACCGAAAGCAACGTTCACTTTTGTATTTTGGCCAGAAATCAGAAAAGTGATAGAGAGCTTCTTCCCTAAGCTATTCACCAAAGAAGCAAGAAAGAGAAGGTTAAGCAAATGGTAGAAGTCTAATCATCCACATCAATATGTATCAAGAAGAGGTCAGAAGTTAAAGGTGATTTTATATCCTTCTACATGCATCTCATTTTCTTCCCTTCATCTTCAACGTTCTGCCTATCCATTCTGAGATACATGGGAAAGATGATCTCTGCTCCCACTGCTGTGCATCTACGGTCACAAGTGAGTCTTAGAGACCAAGTAGCTTCTCAATGGCCAAGATCTGGGTTTACCATTGAGGATATCTATTTTCTGCTTTCCTATGATTTTTGGTCAACAAGAGAAGGTCAGAACTAAAGTTTCTATTCTGAGGATTAATGGAAAAAAGTGAGTTGTTGGGTTGGTAAAGCACAAAGCTCAAGAAGTTGACCTAGGGAGAGCAACCCAGTAACATGCAAGGAGATAAAAGAAGATTTTTCTTCATTCAGAAAACAAGGAGAGATAACCTAGTGAATTGAGGTTTTGTTCCATGCAGTGCTCTCTGAAGAAGTCCATCTACTTGGACAGTGCTTCCTAGTCCAATGAGCATTCCACCAGAATGAAGAACTGAATCAGAGGCTAGCAAATCTGGTTTATCACATAGCAAAGAGTCTATTGTATAGTCAATCTCCTTCATGTTTTACAGATTATAATTTACTTTTCAATGTTTATCGTTCTGTGATTTCTTGAGTAAAAAGGCTGAATGAGAAAGTCATTAAAAGAGCGTAAGAGAGAAAAAGGCTGAGAGATACACATGAGTGAAAAAGTCTAGAATTATTTCAAATTTCTTTAGGTAAGTTTGTGTCTTGTATCTAGTACCAGTGAGTTACTTCTTTCTTAGTTGGGTGAGCACTAAGAGTGAAGAGTTAGGTATTAGCATAGCCAATGTCAAGTTAGGTTAGAACTTGAGTGTGAAAGGATTGTGTCAATCCTGTGGAATTGGTGTATGTAATACTTTAACTATAGTGGATATTCCACCACTGTTGTGGTGGAGACTAGACGTAGTTTGGATAGCACAAGGCAACCGAACCAGAATACGTGATGGTGTTAGCTTTTCTCTTCTCTGCTCTGTCCTGTTTTCTGATATTCATGAGAGAAAATGAAATTGTCTCATAAATTTTCCACTGCAAAGTTCAAACAGATTCAGATAGTGGTGCATGACAGAAGTTAACCAATTAAGAGATTCCAAATAAGAGAATAGCGTTGCACGTATAGCTCTTAACCAGCTAAGATCCGCCTCACTAATTTAGAAAGGATTGTCTCGAATTTTAAAAATAGAAATACTGGGAGTATGAGTCCCAGGTCGTCTCCCTACGAGTTGCAGGAAAGAATGCTAATTTATTAATCAGAAAATTTCCAGAAAGTTTAAGTTGGATAATGAGTAATTAAAGGTAATTGTAAATTGAAGCAATTAACTAAGAATTATTATTAATATTAAAAGGTCTTGACTGGGGGAATAACTAATTGGAAGTTCTATCCTTGTTGGAATCTTCTCAAGTGTAGTATAAAGAGGTTGTTGTTTTCACTTGGTTAACCCTTACTGAATAAGGAAAAGTATAGTGATTGAACTAACTCTTACCCACAATTCCTAATCCTCTCCCTTGGTGGAGTCTAGTGTTAGTAGGTACAAAATTAGCCTATAACGTCCAATGTAACCAAGCACTTGAGCATTCCAACTCAAGTGTCTCCTCTTAATTAACCCCCATGTCAAGTGGGATTTCTACTCCATTGACATGGATTTAATAATCATAAAAATATAAGAAGACATCAATGAATAAAATAAACTAGAGAGATTTAAAACTAATTAAAAATAAAAATAACTCTATATATTAATAAACTCAAAATGTAACATACTTAATTGAATAGGGTCAATAAGCAGTGAATAAAAGTAAAGGAATAAGGAAACAAACTAAAGTAATGTCTTCAACGGAGGTAATGACTCTCAGCATCCAAAATCCAAGCAAAAGCATAAACTATGAATGTAATGCAGATCTAGATTCAGATCTAAAAACTAAGAGTAATCCTAATATCGATGAATCTAAATGTGTGTGGATGCGTCATGAGTCTCTGCATGTTTCCTAGCTTTAGTCTATGTTTCTGGGCCGAAAACTGGGTCAAAACGCAAACCGAAATCGCCCTAAGCATATTCTGTTATTTTAGCAGATCGCGCAGGTCATGCGTACGCGTCGCCCACACGTTCGCGTCATTCGGCGATTTTCCTTGTCACGCGTTCGCGTCGTCCACGCGTTCGTGTCATTCGTGTAGATTCCAATCCACGCGTTTGCGTCAGGCACGCGTCCGCGTCGCTGCGATTTTTCCATTTGGCGCATTCGCGTGATCCATGCGCTCGCGTCAGTGTTCGCTGGTCATCTCCTTAGTTTCTTGTGTTCCTTCCATTGTTGCAAGCTTCCTCTCCCTTCTCTAAGCCATTCCTGCCCTATGAAGCCTGAAACACTTAACACACGGATCACGGCATCGAATGGGATAAAGGAGAATTAAAATACATAGTTAAAAGATCTCTAGGAAGCAAATTTTCAACCATGGAGTAATTTTGGAAAGGAATTGTAATATCATGCTAATCATATGAATAAGTGGGTAAAGACTTGATAAAACCACTCAATTAAACACAATATAAATCATAAAATAATGGTTTATCAGACAACAAGTTTGTATTAAAGGGTTACGTTTATTAAAGTAAAAGAAGGTCATAGATTCAACCCCCTTCTCTAAGCCTTCTACAACCTTCACAATCCACTAGTTAATACAATATAATAATCTAATCTAAATCACTATATTCAAAATGGCAATGATACATTGGCTTTCTAGAACTAACACTACAAGAAAAAATATTTTTAGCTACAAATTTTTAGTGGCAATAGTATTATTGCCACAATTTCTTTTCTTAAAACAATTTTTTAATGGCAATTATACATTTGTCATTAATACTATATCTTATAATAGCCATTTAAACTATTGCCACAAAAAAAATGCTAAAATATTTAAAATAACAAAACCAACTAAATCTTGAAATTATGGAACATTTCTCCTCTCAATGTCAATGCTTTCCCTCACTCAAACACTACTCTCTCGGTGCCTCATTCTCGCTAGATTCTGTGAACCACACATCGATCTCTTTCTTCTTTTTCTCAATCTTTCTATAATCTCCATCATTCCATCTTCTTTATCGCTCGAGTCTCTTCCTAGTTTTCATCTCAGTCTTAATTGTGATCTGAATCCTTTTCTCGAACAAGCTTGTGCTGAGTACGATTGAAATCTGAATTGCTCTCTTGGCATAAGGTACAAGTTCCTATGAGTAGTAGTAGCAGCAGCTTCTTCCTTCTCTGATTCTAGGGAAAGCCTCAACCATTTGGCTACCCCACTTATAGGAAGAGAATTATTCATTATGGCTTCTACGTTGTACCTACTCATCTCAAAATTGATTACTGCATTTAACCCATATAATCAGAATTTATTTGCATATATGGGACCTGAACTGAATTTATTTGCATACACAAACCCCAGAAACTGTAAGATCAGTTATTGAAATAAAAAGTAAAGGAGCTATGCGCAAAGTTATTTACATGCTTATGATTTATATAACAGTATTTTTTTAATGTTCACAATAACTTTGCCTGTTTCAAATTGCTCATGATGATTTGAAATTCTTAGCATATATTTGTTGTTTTACCTGCATCAAAATTCTTACTCAATATGTTTGATGCAAGTATTTATATGGCTATAATTTAATTTAATTTGACTGAATCCTTCTGTTCCTAGATTTCAAGCCTTTGGTGCATATTTGTGTCAGACATTTTGTAACATTTTTATATTTCAGTTCAGCTAAACACTGGCCAAATCATGGTCTAATTTGTTTTATATAGGCTCTGTCTGTCTGGAGGGAAAGAGGTTCATACTGCCATAGTAAGCATTTTACAAGATTTTGCAACAGCATTTCAGGCTATCAAGATGAAGTATTGGTAAGTATGATAGTTACACTTGCATCTATAGATAGAATTATTCTCTAGTACCAAAATGTTGCTGGAACTATTTGCAATTCTCACCACTTATTTGCTCTAGACAATTTTGTTCTTTCTTTTTAGCTTTACATGACATTATTATATATGTTTTGCCGGTTTTTCAGGTGAAGCGAGAAGAATTACTTCAGTTTGCACAGGGTTCCATTACTGGGTTGAAAATTAATTCTCAAGCTATTAGGTCAATATGAATCAAGGTTTTGTTCCTGTTGTCATTTTTGTCATACAATTTCTGCTACAGATCGTGACGTTTTCTCTCTGGATAAAAGTCACATTCTATTGGTGTCACATAAGATCAAAGCTATATAAACTTCATGAATTCCCATGATATAATGAAAAATGGGAAAAATAGGCTGCAATATTTTTAGTTATAGGCTTGTAGCAATTTTTGTTGTTTAGATTTGTAACATGATTTATTACTTTTCAAGAGAAATTTGTGTATTAATATTTTGAGTTTGGTGAAATATCTCATTTTATAGTAATTAATTTTAGTATATTTATATTATACATAATAATAACAATTATTGTTAAAAATAATTGAGATTCTAGAAAAAAAAGATAGTTCGTTGCTTCTAAAAAAATGAGTATAATCTAACAAAAAAAGTCTTAAGATTTTAGCGGCAATAGTAATAGCAACTAAAAGTAAATAATATTACATTTTTAGAATTATTTTTAGTAGCCATATAAATTGTCAGTAAAATGGATTTTGGTGGCAATAGTAATGGCCGCTAAAAATGAATAACGTTCTAATTTTAGAATTACTTTTGATGACTATATAAATTGCCAAGAAAATGGCCGCTTAAAGTTATATACTTTTTGCGGCCATTAGAAAGGTTTTTACCGGCAAATGTTATGATTACCGCTAAAACCTTTTAGCGATAAAGTATAAGACGACTAATGTCTAATTGCCGGTAAATGTGTTAGCGGCTATTTTTATTGCCGCTAAAAGCAAAATAAATGGCCGCTAAAAGTGATTTTTCTTGTAGTAAGAGATAAGATGATAATTTTATTACAATTAAAGATCTAAATACTAAAAAAATTATATTATACTGATTTTGGATATTGAAAAGATTAAGAATTTATTTTAAAAATAATGATACTAAAATGACAGTATTCATAAAATCTTTTAGATTAAGTTAGGACAGTAAAAAATTTAAGAGTGCTCTTTAAGATTGTGTTTTTTTGTTGAGACATGGACACTAATTATTAGATACGGTGATACACGTCTACCGATTGTTTACTGAGACATGAATTTGGATAGATACGATAGTACACAAATACACACAAAATACATATTTTTAGTGTTACTCCTTAAAGTTAAGACATGGAGACACAATACATAAGATTCAAAATTTGACCATTCTATTACCAATTATTTTTTTAAATCATCAATACATAAGACACAATACATAAGACACAGAGGATAAAATTGACATTTGAATTATACATGTGTGTCTTGTATATTATTACCAAATACATTATAAAATTTATGTATCTTTATATGTTTATATATCTTTGTGTATTTGTGAATGTACATCTATGTGTCTCAAAGGCACTAATCAAATGCAGCATAAATTTATTGGGAGACACAAATTTAGTATTAATTTTTGAAATTATTTAGTCCTTATTTCAGGTTGATTTGTTGTTAAAATTTTTTAAAAGACTTGATTTGATTTTGATTTGTTTAGTAGTATTTTTAAGAGGTTAAAATTTAAATTAAATCTGATTTAAATTGGTTATCATATTTTTAGGATTTTAAACTTAAAACAAATTTTATTTAAATTTAGTTATAGTTAATTTTAGAATCATATCTTTTATTTAATGTAAAATTTTATTGCTTTATTCTAGAAAAATTTAGTCCGTTTTTGTATGGATTAATTAGGAATCTATTTAAACAAATTTATAAGATATTTTATATATTTTTTCATGAATAAAATTTTTTAGTTATTTTATGCATATTTTTTTATATGTGATCAAGTGAGGTGGGTGATTTATTTTGTTTATTGCATAAAAAAATTTAAAAGATTCAATCTAAAATAATTTTTAGTGTTAATTCTTTCCATTTTAACTTTTTAATCTAAATTGTTAATAAGAGATTCTTTAAAGATCTAATTAAAAAAAACCTTTCGCTATGTCATTCATCTCTCGTTCTTACTATTTTCTTTATCAGGCAGTGCCTATCAATTTGCTTCTTTTGAGGTGTTTAATTTGTAAAGTGCATAGTGTTTGTGCCTGTCTCGATTAATTCCCCTCCATTCCATAATACACTTTTACTTTTGTTTTTTAAACGACTCATTGGTTTCTTTTTTTTTTTTTTTTGGGCCTGGAATCATTGTTTTCTTTGTAAACCTTTTCAACTATCTGTGTTTCTTGGACTTAACTACCTTGTTTTGTTATTCTATTTTAAGCCCATAATGATTGTTTTAGTCTAAGAAGCCTACAATTTTTTTGTTTTGATCCATTATCCTTAAGAAATAAAAAACTAAAAAAGTGGATAAGTTCACCCAAAAGGAAAAAGTTGACAAATATTTCTTTTTTTTTCATTTACGATGATTAAAAATAAGCCTTTTTATAAGACATATAATCAAGGATAAAACACTTATATAAACTTAGTACCAATTTATATTATACAAAAGTCTAAAAACAAATAATATTTACATGTATGTCTTCATTCATATTTCTATATAAATAAAATTGATTGAATTCGATTTATATATTCTAATACTAAATTGAATCAATATGATTTGAATTAGTAAGCTTTCATGTAAATTGATGTTAATAGATTCAATTTATCTAGGAATGAAATTTGAAATTTAGTAAATCAATAATAAATCGAATCAACTTGATTCGATTTCTAGATACGCTATATCAATAGTAAATCGAATCTAGTTGATTCAATTTATTACTTCTGTAGCATATATAGTAAATCGAATCTAGTTAATTTGATTTACTACTTGTACAGATTATTGACGTTTACTACTTTTAAGTTAATTATATTAACTTTAAAACATAAATGTCAATAAAAAAATACCCTCTATTTGGATTCAAATAAAATACCAAAAAAAATCAAAATGAATAATAATAGAAATTCAAATTGTGTGATTTAGCTCAAATTCTAAAAAGGACAATTAAGAAGGAGAATGGTATGAAGGTAAGTGGAAGTAAGAAAAGGATAAGAGGAATGAGAAGAGAAGAGAGAAAAGAGGAGGTGGGACCGCTGGTGGTGGTCGCTGGTAGTGTGATGCACGGAAAACTTGTCTCGCAACAAATTTCTTTCGGCAAGTGTACCGAATTTGTCGTCAAGTAAAAACTCACAATAGAGTGAGGTCGAATCCCACAAGGATTGATTGATCAAGCAACTTTAATTAGAGGAATGTTCTAGTTGAGCGAATCAGAATTTGAGTTGAGAATTGCAGAAAATTAAATGGCGGGAAAGTAAATAACAGAAAAGTAAATGCTAGAAATAGAGCTGAATGTAAATGACGGAAAGTAAATTGCAGAATCTTAAATGGGGATGGGTAATTGCTCATAAAAGTAAATGACAGAAATTAAAGAGAATGGGTAAGATCAGAAATGGGGAGTTCATTGGGCTTAGGAGATGTTGCATTCTCCGGATCAATTTTATTTTCATCTCTTCCTCAATCAATGCACTCATTGATCTCCTTGGCAATCTTAAGTGATTGAATTACAATTTCTTGTAATTCAATCTCTCAAATCTTGATCAATAGCCAATTCCTTGGTCAATTGCTCATGAGAAGAGATGAAGTATGGTTACTAATTATACCACATGCATTTCCCAAATCAAGTGTTGAGAGGATTATAGTCACATATCCATCCAAACCCAATTTGGTCCAGCATGAGAAAGCATTTCTAGCATGATCCCTTCATTCCTCTTTCAAGGTTTAGAAGAGATCCAAGTATGAATAGCTTCTTTTCCAAGATAACTACCCAATTGGATGAAGATCAAAAGCTTTCAAGTAAAATCAAGAGAAAAGATAGAAGAAGAATAATGAAAACTAGTATTGATCCATCAAATTACAACAGAGCTCCCTAACCCAATTAAAGGGGTTTAGTTGTTCATAGCTCTGGAAAATAAAAACAAAGATGGAGAATACATGATGAAACTAGAAGTGTAGAGAAAGTAAATACAGAGAGTAATTCTATGCCCAGAGGCTCCCTATAATTTCCAACTCCTTCAAATAATTCAAAGCTACTCCTATATATACTACTCTTCTGTTCTTCTAGTTAATTCTCCAAGTCTTGGGTGTGGGCCTTTGGATCTTGAGTTTGAAGCAGTTATCTTCTTCATTGGGCTTGGCTTTGCTTGCAGAGAGAAAGTGTGAAGTGGGCAGAGACTTTAGCTCAGGACGTTAGGGGTGTTAACATTCAGTGAAAATATGGGTTCGAGAACATTAGTGACAATCACCTTTTTTACTAACGTTCCTCACCCAAGTAAGAGCCACGTTAACTTCAACGTTAGTGACATAAACGTTGCCATTAACGTTGCCTCTATGCCCTTCGCACACGTTACTGGGACTTACCTTTCCCAGTAACGTTGAGAAGTCTCCCCCTTCCTTACGTTAGAGTCCACGTTAACTTAGTTAACGTGGCTCTTTTAACGTAGGCTTGCCAATCTTCGAGAACGTTAGTGACACTTACCATTGTCACTAACGTTCCAATGTGCCCCTATTTCTCACGTTAGAGTCCACGTTAACTAGGTTAACGTGGCTTCTAACGTGGCCATGCTAGCCATCTCCAACGTTAGTGACAAAGTTGAGTGTCACTAACGTTGGCTCAACATTCCCTTATCTACGTTAGCTTCCACGTTAACTAAGTTAACGTGGGAGTTAACGTATAACGTGGAAGCTAACGTGGCTCATGGTGGCATGTGTGGGCTCCTTCCAACGTTAGTGACAATGTTGGGTGTCACTAACGTTGGCATCACCTCCCTTCTTCACGTTAACTTCCACGTTAACTAAGTTAACGTGGGAGTTAACGTGGCTTATTGGGGCTTGTGTGGGTTCCTTCCAACGTTAGTGACAATGTTTGGTGTCACTAACGTTGTCGAACACTTTGTCATCTCACATTAGCTTCCACGTTAACTAGGTTAACGTGGGAGTTAACGTGGCTTAATGTGACTTGGCCAACGTTAGTGATAATGTTGAATGTCACTAACGTTGGCTTCCCCCCTTTCTTCTTAACGTTAGAGTCCACCTTAACTAAGTTAACGTGGTGACTAACGTGGCCACTTATGAGCTTGGTCCAACGTTAGTGATAATGTTAAGTGTCACTAACGTTGGCTCCATTTCCTTTCTTCCACGTTAGAGTTCACGTTAACTTAGTTAACGTGACTCTTAACATGGGCAATGATGGCTTCGAGAGCGTTATTGGCAATTACTTTTCTCATTAACTTTGCAAGTTACTCCCATTCCACGTTAGTGTTAACGTTAGTGTAACTAACGTAGCCACTAATGTGGTTCTTCTTTGCTTCCTTTGTCCTGAAATCAAGCAATAAAGTGCATCAAAGTTCTAGTCCAAGTCATGGGAAATGCAACATCCAATTTATCATTAAATTCATGCAAAATCCTCATGAAATCATGTAAATTACACAATGCATGCTTGAATCAAGATGTAAGTGAATATCTACCCAAAACCAGCTTATTTCCTAAGGAAATGCATGAAACTACCCTAAAAACAGTAAAGAAAAGGTCAGTGAAACTGGCTAAAATGCCCTGGCATCACAACACCAAACTTAAAGTTTGCTTGTCCCTGAGCAAGTACTGGAGCAAGAGAATGATGAATGGAATGCCAAGAGAAATGAGTCATTCTTGTGGAAGTCATGTCCCTGGTTTTATGGTGGTTTCATGCATAGCAACTTAGGTTCATTCCTGGCTTTCAGACCTTTATCATGTCCTAGAATACTCACTGTGATTGCATCCCATGAGACTTTTATTGATTAATCCTTTTGTTGTCATTTCAGGGCTTATTTTTGTTCTTAAGCTAAGTGCTCTGTAAGGGGGCAACTCTTTAAAATAAGCTTTCAGCCAACACTCCCGAACCAGTTGGTTCAAGGTGCTAGGTGTTGAAGCACCCCTAAGGACTTACTTGCTCAAGTCTCTCCCCCATACATACACACCACAGGCACATAGTTTATTTATTTTCTTTTCTTGAGACCTTGGTGTCCAGCACCTCTTTGGGTTACTAAATGCTCTATATTGAGGGTTACTCTTGATAGTGGACTTTCAGCTGATAATCCCGAGTTAGTTAACCAAAGTTACCAAGTGATAAGGCACCCCTAAGAGCTTATTCATCCAAGTAGATCCCTCACACAGGAGCACCACAGACACATGCCTCAAGCTTAAAAACCATTAGTGCCTAGCCTTATTGCTTGTTCTTTTTCTTTTATTCCTCAACTTTGATTGTTCTTTCCCCTTTTCTTATTAGGATCTTCTTATTTAGTTAGTCTCATGGGGTGTGTCTCAAGCATAGTATTCATGACAGATAGTTGTCCTCCCACCTTACGGTTGAACCAACTTAGCTAACTTATGACTATACCCTAAACTCATGAACTTATTCCATAGTATGAACTCCTCTCTGGTCTTTTGTAAACACTCATTCTCTTTTTTATTTGATTCAAAGGGACAAGAATACAAGTAAGCAAAGTAAGGATGCGGTAACATAAAGACTAGCACACATAGACCTCTTCAACACAAAAACTTAAAAGACAGAATTTAAAAAGGTTCAAACATAACATGGAAGCAAGTTCTATTTCATACAAGATCTTCCTTATTCAAAGCATAGAAGAAGATGGACCAAAGAAGGAACGTCACCACCTTTTACTCTTGTGGATGCCCATGCTTTCCTCCTTGTTTGTCTTCTTTGTGTCCTCTTGCATTCCCTCGCATCCGTGCCAATCTTGCTTGCTTCCAATCCTCAAGTGCCTTCCTCACTGATTCATGACTCTCTTCCACCTTTTGTCTTTCTTCTCGTGCTAATTCATCCCTCATTTCTTCATACCTTGTGATTCCTGGATGCAATATAGGCAGCTGTCCTACCAAGTAACCGAGCCTGGCTTGAGTATTTATATGATGCCCAGTCTCGCTCAGGTAAACTCCTTCTGCGAATGCCCTTTGCTCGTCCAATAGTTCTGCCTGTTCTATCTGTCTTCGATGCATCTCATGTATATGTGCACCTTGATGTGCTTGGATGTTGATTAGCCTCTGGATGGATTCTTGTTGCTCGTTTTGCCTTTGTTCCATCCTGTAGAATATTTCACCCCATTGTTGCCCTTGACTCAGTTGCTGATCCATCATTTGCTTTTGTCACTCCCCGTGTTGAGTCATCCATCTTGAGAGTGACTCCTCTTGCTGCCCCATCATCTGTAGTTGAAGCTCTCTCTGTGCTCCTTGGCTTTCCAAATATTGTCGAGATAGTCCATCAATGGCTTCCTGTAATTCGTGCATATCCAAGGTGGCTGGTGCTTGCCCCTCTAAGACTTGTCCTTCCACTACTTGAGGGGCTGTCCTCTTCCTTTGCTTCCGTTGAGGCAGGAGGGATGCGGTAGTATGCATTCGTCGAACGGTTATTGGAATGCCCTCTTTTATCCATACGGGGTCCTCATCTTCAAACACCACCCCAGCTTTCTTGCACAGTCGGTAAATAGTGCTGGGGTAACCTAACGTTCCTCTTGAGTCACTTTTCTCTGCCATTTTTCTAATGCCTTCTGCTATGAGTTCATGAACCTTGATTTCTCCTCCTTTGAGTATACAGTGTACCAGTGTGGCTCTCTTGAGATTCACCTCCGAGTTGTTCGCTGCTGGGAGGATGGACCTCCTTACAATTTCGAACCACCCCTTTGCTTCCGGAGTGAGATCTGCTCTTTTGATGAACCTTGGTTTCCTATCTGCATATCTTTCCCAGTCAGCTCCTGGTACACAAATGTCTTGCACAATCTGGTCATGATTAGGGTTGTTGTCCATTCTTGAATGATAACTCTCTTCTTCAAACGGTATGGACCGCAGTTTTAATGCCTTCATGACACTCATGGGACCAAAATCCACAATCTTTCCTCTCACAAAGCTTGTATATGACTCATCTGCCTTATCATATCGGACCGCATTTGCATAAAACTCTCTTATAAGATTTGTATTCACCTTAATGGCCGGATCAGTGAGGAGCTCCCATCTTCTCTTTTATACCTTCTTTGTGATTTCGGGACACTCAGTTTTCCTAACTTGAAATCTCAGCTCATAAATGATCTCCTTATCCACCATCCACCCGTATTGTAATGCATGGTGCAAGTTTCTAAATCTCTTTTCATCATACGGGTGTTACTCCATAGGTTCCTTTCCCTTCCTTCTTTTAGAGCTCGAAGATGCCATGAATGAGGGTTAATGTGTGAAGTTGGCAATGGTGTGGAGACTTTTGGTTGTTTAGGGTTGAGTGCAATGAAGGGAGTGAAGGGGAATCCGAAATGGAGAGGTGTGCAGAGTGGGGTACGGAACAAGGATCACTTATATAGAGAGGTTATGACTGAATGGAAGGTGTGGATTGATGGAGTGGTTGTTTGATGGACGGTTGGGGTTGTGCATGGAGAAAGGACAAGGATCATCACTTTATGATGGAGATTGCTCGGTCTTCAAGGGTCCCATCCTTTTCAATGTTGCATGGCAACATTTTCCAATGCCTTCCCTTTTTAGAACAAGTGTGTAGCTTCTCCTCATGAAGTGGCCGAATCCTTCTCATTTAGTTGTCCAATCAATCTCCTTCAATGTTCCTCTCCTTTTCCCTATAAATAAGAAAAATTAATGTCCTAAAAAGTATTTAAACTTTATGGCTAAACTAATAAAAAGAAGAAAAGATTTTGTTTATTCATGAACTCCAACTAACTAACTAACTGTGTATCCTGATATGCACATTGGTGGCACCATGGGGTGACACCAAACTTATTTTGGCGCACTGTGATGAAAAGTTCTGTTCAAAGCTCCAAGACTAGCATGCTCTCAGTTGCATTCATGCTTTCTTGGCACGCTTTGAACACCAAACTTATTCTTCACTATATACTGCAATATAAGGATTTCACCAAGTGTTTGTCAAGTTTGGGTTGGAATTCATGAATATTGACTTATTCACTAGTAAAAGCTAATAAAACATGGGTTGCCTCCCATGAAGCGCTTCTTTAGCGTCACTAGCTTGACGTTTCTCCTTCATCAGGGAGGTTGATAATGCTTCAAGTCCTCCCCTCTTGCCTTGGACTTATATCCACTGGTTGTATCAATGATCTCTACATGTTCCAAGGAGAGAACTCTGTTGATAGTGAAGACTTTAGGTAACTGAAATGGTATAGTGGGGAGATTAGGGAGGATATCTTGGAAGTAAGCTGAGATCACTTTATCTCCTAGAGAGAAGTCTTCCGTAGGGATCTTCTTGTTCTTCCATCCCCTTGGTACCTTCTTCTTTGTCCCTTTTGATGTTGCCTTGCTCTTGGTGACTTCTTCTTCTAAGGGAATTTTGTTGTTGTCTTCACTTGTCTCTGGTGGTTTAGGTTCCTCCAGCTTTTCCTTGAGTTGTGACAACTACTTATTTCCTTGTTCATCAACCCAGGGCTTTCCCAGATGGGCTGGTTGTGCTTCAGTGCTTGATTCCTCTGTCAGCATCTCATTATGATCTTTGCTTGGTTCTTTGTTTTCTTGGTCTGCTTCTTGCGAGAGTTTGAAGACATTAAAGCTGAGTCGTTCATCATGGATCCTCAATATTAGCTCCCCTCACTCCACATCTATGAGTGCTCTGGCTGTAGCTAGGAATGGTCTTCTCAATATGATTGGGTGAGTGTGACTCTCTTCCATGTCCAAGATGACAAAGTCTGTGGGAAGAAAGTATTTTCCAACCTTTAACAACACATTTTCCACCACCCCTATTGCTTGTTTTGAGTTTTGTCAGCCAGCCTGATGACTACATCTGTGGGCAATATCTCATTGATCTGCAGCCTCTTCACTAGGGATAAGGGCATTAAGTTGATGCTTGCTCCCAAATCGCAGAGTGCTCTATCAAACATTGTTTCCCCTATGGCACAGGGGACATAAAAACTCCCTGGATCTTTTCTTTTTGCCGGCAACTGCGGTTGAATGAGGGCACTGCACTCCTTGTTCATCACTATAGTTTGGCCTCCCTTGAGTGAGCTTTTCCTGGGAAGCAGCTCCTTCATATACTTGATGTACGCAGGCATATGTTGGATAGTCTTGATGAATGGTATGTTCACATGCAGAGATGCAAACAAGTCAAGAAATCTTGAGTATATTCTCTTCTCCACAGCACCATTGAGCAGTTGAGGAAAAGGTTCATAGAGTCTCAGCAGCTCCTGTTGTGAGATTTCTGGTTCTTGATGATCTTTTTCCTTCTTCTCTACTGAGGTATCTTCAGGTTGTTCTGACATATTGCTTGGCTTGTCCTCAATCTCTTTATCACTTATAGTGACCATCTTACAATCTTTCCATCTTACTTTCTTTGTTTTACCTCTCGGATTCTTCTCCGTGTTACTTGGAAATCCATCTGTGGGTTTGGGAATCTGCTCAGAGAGATACCCCACTTGGGATTCCAGCCTCTTGATTGTCTCTCCCTGGTTTTTAAAGTTGGTTTGCACTTCCTCCTTGAACACCTTGTTGTCTTGAATCTCTTTTCCTATGCCTTCAAGTAGATTCTCAATCCTTGAGAGTCTTTCATCAAATGATGATAGGTCAGGCTGAGGAGGGTTATTTTGGCCTAGATATGAATGTGGAGAGGTGTTGTTATGGGGGTGTTGATATGGTCTAGATGTGAAGTGTTGGTGGGCTGCATTGTTTGGATTTGGGCGTCTTTGATCAAGGCTTTGGTCTTGTTGATTTCCCCACCCAAAGTTTGGGTGATTCCTCCATCCAGGGTTGTAGGTCTTGCTTGGAGTATGGATCATGGTTTTGCCTAGGTGAATTCCCAATGTAGTTGGCTTGCTCCTGACTTCCCTCTGCTTCTTCATTCACTCCTTCTTGGGTTGTTGATGAAGTGGTGATTGCTGCTACTTGGTTCCTTTCCATCTTCTTGGTGAGGTCAGCCAGCTGTTGGGTAATGAGCTTGTTTTGGGCCAGCAGAGCATCTACACTGTTTAGCTCTATTACTCCTCTTGTGTTCCCTCTTTCAGAAGCATAGAAGTAGTCGTTCTCTGCTACTATTTCAATGACATCTATGGCCTCCTCAATGGTCTTCTTCTTGTTCAAAGATCCTCCGGATGAATGGTCTACGGCTTTCTTTGACTCATAAGAGAGCCCTTCATAGAAAATGTGCAGCTGCACCCATTCATTGAACATATCTGGTGGGCACCTCCTTGTTAGGTCTTTAAACCTCTCCCATGCTTCATATAGAGTCTCACCATCTTGTTGCCTGAAAGTTTGGACCTCAGCTCTCAGCCTATTGATTCGTTGAGGGGGGTAAAATCTTGCTAAGAATTTATTCACCACATCTTCCCAAGTTGTCAAGCTCTCCTTCGGAAAGACTCCAGCCACTTGGCTGCCTTATCCTTGAGTGAGAATGGAAATAAGAGCAGTCTATAGGCATCAGGATGAACACCATTAGACTTCACTGTGTCACATATTCTCAGGAAGGTGGTTAAATGTTGATTGGGGTACTCTTGGACACTCCCTCCGAACGAACAGTTGTTCTGAACAAGGGTGATGAGCTGTGGATTCAGTTCAAAATTGTTGGCATGGATGGTTGGCTTTTGAATGCTACTTCCACAATTTCCTGGGTTTGGATTGATGTAAGAGCCTAAAATTCTTCTATCCTCCCCAGCATGATTTGCTTGTCCTCTTCCGCCATGGTTGTGAGCTTCTTCTTCACGATGGTTTTCCATGTTTTTTTCCATGTTTGGTTCAAAGTATTCCTCAAAGTGTTCCTCTTCTTCTTCAGCACCAACTACACGTTATTCTCTTGCCTCCCTCCTTAGTCTAAGGAAGGTCCTCTCAGGTTCAGAATCAAAGGAAGTTGAAGCCCGCTTCTTCTCCCTGTCATACAACTAACAAGTACAAGCAAGGAAAATAGATGCAGAAAGTATTTCTATCAGAATTACTGTTAGTGTGAGTGATGCAATATATCAAACAGTTAGTGGGTTAGTGAAATGAATTGTAAATAACAAAAAAAAGTAGGGGAAAGGGAAACAAAATTAACTAAAACAGAAAGTAAATGACTCAAACAAAAAATTAAATCAAACAAAAATAAAATGCTCAATCTAGTTATCCTCCAATTTAATCATTGTTGATGCACAATCAATCCCCGGCAACGGCGCCATAAACTTGATGCACGGAAAACTTGTCTCGCAACAAATTTCCTTCGGCAAGTGTACCGAATTTGTCGTCAAGTAAAAACTCACAATAGAGTGAGGTCGAATCCCACAAGGATTGATTGATCAAGCAACTTTAATTAGAGGAATGTTCTAGTTGAGCGAATCAGAATTTTAAGTTGAGAATTGCAGAAAATTAAATGGCGGAAAAGTAAATAACAGAAAAGTAAATGCTAGAAATAGAGCTGAATGTAAATGGCAGAAAGTAAATTGCAGAATCTTAAATGGGGATGGGTAATTGCTCATAAAAGTAAATGACAGAAATTAAAGAGAATAGGTAAGATCAGAAATGGGGAGTTCATTCGGCTTAGGAGATGTTGCATTCTCCAGATCAATTTCATTTTCATCTCTTCCTCTATCAATGCACTCATTGATCTCCTTAGCAATCTTAAGTGATTGAATTACAATTTCTTGTAATTCAATCTCTCAAATCTTGATCAATAGCCAATTCCTTGGTCAATTGCTCATGAAAAGAGATGAAGTATGGTCACTGATTATACCACATGCATTTCCCAAATCAAGTGTTGAGAGGATTATAGTCACATATCCATCCAAACCCAATTTGGTCCAGCATGAGAAAGCATTTCTAGCATGATCTCTTCATTCCTCTTTCAAGGTTCAGAAGAGATCCAAGTATGAATAGCTTCTTTTCTAAGATAACTACCCAATTGGATGAAGATCGAAAGCTTTCAAGTAAAATCAAGAGAAAAGATAGAAGAAGAATAATGAAAACTAGTATTGATCCATCAAATTACAACAGAGCTCCCTAACCCAATGAAAGAGGTTTAGTTGTTCATAGCTCTGGAAAATGAAAACAAAGATGGAAAATACATGATGAAACTAGAAGTGCAGAGAAAGTAAATACAGAGAGTAATTCTATGCCCAGAGGCTCCCTATAATTTCCAACTCCTTCAAATAATTCAAAGCTACTCCTATATATACTACTCTTCTGTTCTTCTAGTTGATTCTCCAAGTCTTGGGTATGGGCCTTTGGATCTTGAGTTTGAAGAAGTTATCTTCTTCATTGGGCTTGGCTTTGCTTGCAGAGAGAAAGTGTGAAGTGGGCAGAGACTTTAGCTCAGGATGTTAGGGGTGTTAACGTTCAGGGAAAATATGAGTTCGAGAACGTTAGTGACAATCACCTTTTTTACTAACGTTCCTCACCCAAGTAAGAGCCACGTTAACTTCAACGTTAATGGCACAAACGTTGCCATTAACGTTGCCTCTATGCCTTTCGCACACGTTACTGGGACTTACCTTTCCCAGTAACGTTGAGAAGTCTCCCCCTTCCTTACGTTAGAGTCCACGTTAACTTAGTTATCGTGGCTCTTTTAACGTAGGCTTGCCAATCTTCGAGAACGTTAGTGACACTTACCATTGTCACTAACGTTCCAATGTTCCCCTATTTCCCACGTTAGAGTCCACGTTAACTAGGTTAACGTGGCTTCTAACGTGGCCATGCTAGCCATCTCCAACGTTAGTGACAAAGTTGAGTGTCACTAACGTTGGCTCAACATTCCCTTATCCACGTTAGCTTCCACGTTAACTAAGTTAACGTGGGAGTTAACGTGGCTCATGGTGGCATGTGTGGGCTCCTTCCAACGTTAGTGACAATGTTGGGTGTCACTAACGTTGGCGTCACCTCCCTTCTTCACGTTAACTTCCATGTTAACTAAGTTAACGTGGCTTATTGGGGCTTGTGTGGGTTCCTTCCAACGTTAGTGACAATGTTTGGTGTCACTAACATTGTCGAACACTTTGTCATCTCACGTTAGCTTCCACCTTAACTAGGTTAACGTGGGAGTTAACGTGGCTTAATGTGACTTGGCCAACGTTAGTGATAATGTTGAATGTCACTAACGTTGGCTTCCCCCCTTTCTTCTTAACGTTAGAGGCCATGTTAACTAAGTTAACGTGGTGACTAACGTGGCCACTTATGAGCTTGGCCAACGTTAGTGATAATGTTAAGTGTCACTAACGTTGGCTCCATTTCCTTTCTTCCACGTTAGAGTTCACGTTAACTTAGTTAACGTGACTCTTAACGTGGGCAATGATGGCTTCGAGAGCGTTATTGGCAATTACTTTTCTCATTAACTTTGCAAGTTACTCCCATTCCACGTTAGTGTTAACGTTAGTGTAACTAACGTAGCCACTAATGTGGTTCTTCTTTGCTTCCTTTGTCCTGAAATCAACCAATAAAGTTTATCAAAGTTCTAGTCCAAGTCATGGGAAATGCAACATCCAATTTATCATTAAATTCATGCAAAATCCTCATGAAATCATGTAAATTACACAATTCATGCTTGAATCAAGATGTAAGTGAATATCTACCCAAAACCAGCTTATTTCCTAAGGAAATGCATGAAACTACCCTAAAAACAGTAAAGAAAAGGTCAATGAAACTGGCCAAAGTGCCCTGGCATCATAGTGTCGCCGGAATTGGAGAAGGAAAAGAAATGGTAAGGAGAAGAAAGGAAGAAAGAAACAAAGAAACAAAGAAAGAGGTGATAAACCACTATTTTACGGTTTATTTTGTACTGAATTGAGTGGGTTTTGTCAACTATTCTCACACTTATTCATGTAAATTGCATATTTTTATGTTTCCCTCCTAATTTTGTGCTATGATTGAAAACATGCTTCTTAGGCCTTAAAATCACTAATTTTTAATCCTCTCTTGTTACCATTCGATGCCGTGATATGTTTGTTAAATGTTTTCAGGGTTTATACGGCAAGAATGGCTTAGAGGATGGAAAGGAAACATGCAAAAGTGGAAGGAACACAAGAAATTGAAGTTTTGGGAAGCTGGCCTCGACGCGCACACATGGACGACGCGTACGCCTGACCGGTGCAGCAGATAAATGACAAGTACGAGTGGATGATGCATACACATGACCAGGAATTCGTTCAGCGATGTGTACGCGTGGCTAATGTGTACGCGTGACAAGCGTCACGTGCCTCTGTTATGAGAAAACGCTGTGGGCGATTTATGGGCTTTTTGACCCAGTTTCAGGCCCGAAAACTTAGACAAAAGGATGTAGAGTGGGACGAATGGGGGAATTCATTCATTCATTTTTCATTCACACATTAGGGTTTCTTCTTCCAATTTCTCCTTAGGTTCAGATTTCAGTCTTATTTTAATTTAGCTTTCTCTTACTTTTATTTGTTCTAGCACTTTAGTTATCTACTTCTCTTATAGATTCCTTTATTTTGCCCATTTAGTTTATGAACTCCTCTTGTTAGATTTAATTTTCTTTTAATGTAATTTGAGATATTTCTGTTTATTGCTTCTTCTTCACTTGTTGTTATTGATTCCTTACAATTGTTAGTCTTAGATTTTACATTCTCTTATTACTTTTCTATGCTTTTATTTTGTGCCTTCCAAGTGTTTGATAAAATGCTTGGGTGGATTTTAATTTAGATTTTTTATGTTCTTAACTTGGATTGATCAATTAGAGACTCTTGAGTTATCAAAACTCTTTTGTTGATTGGTAATTGAAGATTACTAGTTAGCTTGAACTTCACTAATTCTAGTCTCTCCCTATGAGTTGACTAGGACTTGTGAACTCAACTTGATTGTATGCACTTGACTTTCCTCTATTTATTAGAGGTTAACTAAGTGAGAGCAAAACGCAATTACCATCACAATTGAGGATGATAATGAGGATATGACTTCTAATTCTCTTTCCTTGCTAAGAGCTTTCTTAGTTATTAGTTTATTTTCTTGCCATTTTACTTTCTGTTTCTTATTACAAAATCCTAAAAATATACTTTCCCATAACCAATAATAAACTACACTTCCCTGCAATTCCTTGAGAGACGAACCGAGGTTTAAATACTTCGGATAATTTTATTGGGTTTGCTTAAGTGACAAACAATTTAAACGTTGACTGAGGATAATTTGTTGGTTTAGAACTATACTTGCAATGCGATATTTTTGTGAAATTCTTTACCAACAACTTTCTTCCGTCAAGAGGAGAGGGAAAGAAATAGGGTAGCGTGCCCCTGTAATTGAAATCGCAAAGTGACGTGTATACATCAGGCACGCGTGAGCGTGAATAGCAAAAAAAGAAAGGTGATGCGTATGCGTCCGTCACGCATATGCTTGAGAGGGCATCGTGCCCTTCGCACAGTTTCTGCATGGTCGCGGCACAACTCACTATCTAAACCATGCGGCCGCACAAACCCATCACCAAAAATATCACAATCTAGGATTATAGGGCAATGCATATGCGTTCGTCACGCATACGCATGGGAGGGACTTGTGCGCCTCGCATCACAGTAGCACGGTCCTGGTACAACTCACTGTCCAAGCCATGTGGTAGCTTGGTTTTAGCATGGGTTAGGCATCATCGGAATTTAGGCGTCGACGCGTACGCGTGGATCACCCGTATGAGTGACCAGTGCCCATGCCTACAGCACCTTTCCCGCATGGCCCCAGCACAACTCGCTTTGCAGGCCATGCAGTAGCATCACCCATGCACCATTCTCGCATGGTAAATTTTTGACGGTCACGTGTACGTGTGGGCCACGCTTATGCGAGACAAGCTTCTTTTTTTATATATAAAAAATAAAAGCAATTATAGCAAAGTTTTGATATCTATGCATGCAAAATACTTCAAAAACACTTAGAATTTCATGGAAACAACCAAAATTGGCAAATTAACCAAACTAACAACAAAGAAAATCTCATGAAACAATGATAATTCAAACACATCTAATCAAACTCAAGAAATTCAACCAAAGAGATAAAAACTAAGGGAAACAAGATATGAACAAGGAAGATCGTACCATGGTGGTGTCTCCCACCTAGCACTTTTCTTTAACGTCCTTAAGTTAGATGGTCATGAGCTTATGGTCATCTCTTTGGGACATCCTTAAGGACATCCATCTTGTCCTTCTTGTTGCCCTTGGTAAGGGTGTCCTTCAAGGGAAGATGCTTTCACTTGTCAATTGAACCATGATTGGGTGTGATGTGTGGAAAATGATCCAACACAAAACTCACCGGCAAGTGTACCGGGTCGCATCAAGTAGTAAAACTCACTTAGAGTGAGGTCGATCCCACAGGGATTGATGGATCAAGAAACTTTAGTGGGTGATTAGTTTAGTCAAGCTAACATTGAAGTGAATTGAGTGACAATTGAAACAACAGAAAGTAAATGACAAGAAGAATTAAAGTGCAGAAAGTAACATTGGACAGAAACTTAAAGAGCAAGAAATGTAAATTGCAACAATCTTAAATGACAAAAAATGTAAATTGCATGAAATATAAAGGGGAGTGGGTGCTGGAAATTAAAATTCAACAGGAAAGTGTAAATAGCAATCAAACATAGAAGTAAAAGGTGAAAAATCATGCAACAGATCTAAACAAAAAAGGGAAATTGCTTGAAGAATTCAAAACAGAAAAGCAGTGCTTAATTTGCAGCAATTTAAAAGTGGTTCAAGATCTCAGGAGTGGAAGATACTAGAAAACAAGTCTAGATCTCAAATCCTTCCTTGATCCAACAAGAACAATTGCAAAATGAAAATGGAAGAGTAAATTGCAGAAGAAGAACAAGAGAAGTTACAGATGGAGAATGAAAACAGAATTCCTTCCAATCTCAATCCAAAAATTCAAAACAGAGAAGAAAACTAAGAAAGAAAGCAAAATAAAAACTAAAGAGTGCACAACTCCCTATTGGAGCTAGCCTTTTTTCTCCTCGAGCTCCCCTAGTGAATTGAAGCAGATGCCTTTTTATAGGCTTTTCACAAAATGAAAATAAAATTGAAAAATAAAATTCTAAACAAATTACAATTAAAAATAAATTCCTAAGCTAACTTGTTCTTGTGCCTTTGAGTTAATGGGCCTTGCTTGCTTTTTATTTGAAGAGTAGTAGATCCGGATGTTGGCTCTTTAATTTGGTGAAGAATTGAATTAATTTGATTTTTGGACCATGGGTCACACTCCCAGGGCAAAGCCCTCCCCAAGAGTTTTAAAGCTCTCCGTAAGAGCTCTATTAGAAGCACCCCTTTGTTTTGGAGAGAAACTCCAAGTTCGAACCATGATGGAAGCATTTTGTGAGCCTTTTTCTTATATTTTCATGAGGAGACCCACGATAAAGCTCTCAAGAAGAGCTTTAAAGCTCTCAAGGAGAGCGCTACTTCCTTGCTTCCCTTGGTCTCCCTCTTCGAATCCTGGTGGAAGCACTTTGATTCATTTTTGCTTATTTTTGGCCCTTAAAGATGCCTTTCACTCGTGTCTTAATTCTATGCCAAATATGAATTACCATATATTGTTGGAAAGCTCTAAATGTCAGCTTTCCAATGCAACTGGAAGCACATCAATCGGATATCTGTAGCTCAAGTTATTGCCCTTTGAAGGAGGCATGGTCATGCTGTGAGCGCCCAAGTTTAACTTAGCCAAAATTTTTGCTTCCAAGCTCATTTTCCTTGATTTTTCCTTGAGGCAAGTCCGAAAAAGCTCTTGGCAAGAGCTTGGCTTTTGATTATTTGAAGTAAAGCTCTCCACAAGAGCTCTAAAGCTCTTGGCAAGAGCTTTGTGCTCTTGCTCCTTGTTTTGAGCCACGCTTTTCTTCGTTTGGGCCACGCTTCTCTTCCTTGATTTGGTCATGGGCCACGCTTTTAAAAGCGTGGCCTAAGCCTCCAAAGTGTGCTTCAACTTCAAAGTGTGCCCAAAATTCCTCTTTTCTTCTTTTTAGCTTATTTTGTGCTCTTTTTGCTTCTTTTTCTTCTTATTTCCTACAAAGTTTATCAAATCAAAAGATCAAAGAAATATACCATTTAAGCACCAAAGAATGCAATATTTAAGCACTAATCATAAATTTCTTGTATGAAAAAGCATAGAAAAATATGACATGGTGACATCCTTGATAGCGTGGAAGTTGTGGATCATTTTCCTCTTCTTTGCTAACTCCTCTTATACCCAAGCCTTTATCGACACTTATCTTATCATCACTTCCAAAGTGGACTTCAACTACATCATCTTCAACGATGTCACAACCAAAAATGGAATGTACCTCTAGGAGTAGCCTCATGGTTTCCTCCAATTTAAACTTCACCACTTTTCCTTTGGCTTCAAACAAATAGTCCCCACAAAATGTGTATAGTTTAAACTAGGATGTCTTCAAGAAAGGCCTCCCAAGTAAGATGGAGGTTAGCCTATCCGAGTCAATGGGAGGTGTCTCTATGATATGGAAATCCACCGAAAAAAATAAGTCCTGAATTCTCACCAACACATTCTCAGTAATACTCACAATCGAAATTATATTGTTGTTTGCTAACTGACAAAGGAAAAATATCGGTAAAGAATTTCTCAATAAAATCGCGTTGTAAGTATAGATCTAAACTGACAATTAAACCTCAATCAACGTTTAATTTGTTTGTCACAATGCAAACCAATAAAAATAATCGAAGTATTTAAACCTCGGGTCGTCTCTCAAAGGAATTGCAGGGAAGTGTAGTTATTTTTGGTTATAGGAAAGTATTTTTGGGGTTTTTGAATGATGAACAAGGAATGTAAATAACAGGAAAATAAATTAACAACTAAGAAAAGTCCTAGCAAGGGTTGAGAGTTGGAATTCTTATCCTCATTATCATCGTCAATTGTGATGGTAATGTATTTTGCTCTCATTTAGTTAACCTCTAACAATTGAAGTAAAGTCAAGTGAGCAAAATCAACTTAAGTTCACAAGTCCTAATCAAAGACTAGATTTAGTGAAGCTCAAGTCAACTAGCAACTTTCAATCACCAATCAACAAGAAACTTTGACAATTCAAGAGTCTCCAAATTACTCAATCCATGCCAAGAACACAAAAATCTATTTTAAAATCCAACCAAGCATTTTATCAAACACTTGGAAGACACATAATAAAAACATAGAAAATTAACAAGGAATAGTAAAATCTAAGACTAACAATTGCAAGAAATAATAACCAACAATTAAAGAAAGAAGCCATAAACATGAAATACTTCAAATTGCATAAAAAGGAAATTAAATTTAACAAGAAGAATTCAAAAACTAAATTGGGAAAATAAGGAAATCAACAAGAGAAAGAAACTAAATTAAAACAAGATGAAAATCTGAATTTGAGAAGAAATAAGACTAAAAACCCTAAAACCTAGAGAGAGGAGAGAGCCTCTCTCTCTAGAAACCTACATCTAAAAACCTAAAGTGTGTGTGAATCAATGATGAATGAATGCCCAGCTCCACTCCCTAGCCTCTTGTCTTCATTTTTGGGCCTGAAACTAGGTCAAAAGCAGCCCAAAAATCACCCCCAGCGTTTTCTCTTTACTGAGGCACATGACACTCATCATGCGTACGCGTCAGTCACGCGTGCGCATCCTTTTGACAATTCATTGGCCACGCGTATGCATCAGTCACGCGTACGCGTCATTTGGACTATGGCTTGGTTACGCGTACGCGTCATCCATAAGTATGCGTCGACATCAGCTTCTCAAATCTTCAATTCTTTGTGTTCCTTCTAGTTTTGCATGCTTCCTTTCCATCCTCTAAGCCATTCCTGCCCTATAAACTCTGAAATCACTTAACAAACATATCACGGCATCGAATGGTAATAAAGAGGATTAAAAATTAGCAATTTTAAGGCCAAAGAAGTGTGAGAATAGTTGACAAAATCTACTCAATTGAATCCAAAATATACTACAAAATAGTGATTTATCAATCTCCCCATACTTAAACATTAGCATGTCATCATGCTAAGCTTAAGAGAAGCTATAAAGGGGTGAAAAGGGATGGTAGGATTTATGAAATGTAACCTATCTATATAAATGCAACTACATGCTAAATGCTTCTACCTACTTGGTTAAAGGTAAATCAATCTTTCAAGAACAAATATGAACTGAATTCCACTAATTCAAATCATAAAATGAAGTACAAATAGACTTGCAAGAAGAAAGCTTGTGAAAGCCAGAAACAAGGAATCGAGCATCGAACCCTCACCGAAGGTGTATACACTCTAATCACTCTAGTGTTTGAGGGTCGATTCTCTACTAATCCTACTTTCTAAGACTTGCTCTTCTACCAATCAACAAAAATTTAATGCATGAGAACACATATCAAAAGGTCTTTCCAAGGGTTATAATGGGGTTAGGGTCAAGGTAGGAATGCATTTGGTTAAGTGGACTAAAATCCGAATCCCTTATTAACCTAAACTTCTACCTAATAACCTAAGACACTCCATGTAATCAAAACGCAAGCCTAGCTACCCATTAACTATCTTAGCCACATATTGATGCATACCAATTTTGAGTTCAACACATATGCATTGCTACCACCATTTACTTTGGGGCATTTTGTCCCCTTTTATTGTTTTCTTTTTCTCTCTTTTTTTTTGTGTTTTATATATGGTGGATGATGTAAGATCCAAAACTTTTGAAAAATCTTATTTTGAGATGATTCCAAATTTATTTATTTATTAGCGATTTTATTTTCAGAAATTATTTCATTGAGAATAATTAAATCAAGTTTTGGTAATTAAAATAAAAATTTTACTTAATTTCATAATCATTGAATAATTTTCTATATTTAAATTATAAGGCTTAGTAGTCGTAAAAGAAAAAGAATTTTATACGATTTAGTTTAAATAATTGAGATTTTAGAATTTAATACTTTAATTTTTATCGTTAATTATATTATCTTATATTTTAAATCAGAATACTTGATTGAGAGTTAATTAGCAAATTGATAATTTAATTAATGTTTTAAAGTAGTTTAAAGGGATTAAATTAGAATTTTAATGAAATACTCTATTCCCTAATTTAATCAAAATCACAAACCCTAATTTTCTACCCTAACCCACCAAGCCCCACGCACACCCACACGAAAGAAACAGAAGGAAAGGGAGGGGGAATGTTGCAAAGAGAAGGAAGAGAAGAGAAGGGGGACTGTACTAGCGGGCATCACTGCTGTCACACCGTTGTGTCGTCGTTACCGCCCAGTTGCCCATCGTCGCTGGCGCCAACGAAGAGAGGAGAAGAGAGAAAGGAGAGCGCCGTCGTTGCTATGGGTCGAATGCTATCGAGCTCAAAGGAGAAAGGGAGAGTGACGCCGAGATTGAGGGAGACAGAGATGGTGCGATGCGAGGAGGGAGGAGAGCCACCGCATCCTACCACTACTACTGCTGGGCCGCCGTCACTATGAGGAACAGAACATGTGAGTGAGAGAGGACAGGGAGCTTCGCCGGAGCTCCGTCACTGCCCAGCTGTCGCCGTCACTGTGGGTCGCACCGCCAAGTTTCTGTTGTTAGGATCCACTGCTGGTAAGGGCGTACTTGCTTCTAGTTTTCATTCTTCTGAATTGCTGGAACCTTATTGTCACTACGTAGCTATTACAGTTGATGTCATCAGAGATTTAGGCCGCTGCCGTCACTTGAGGTAGTTGCTGGAGCTGCTGCCGCTCTGTTGCCTCATTTCTCTTTAGCTGCAGTGAGTCATTCTTGCCTTGAAACACTTATCGCTATTATTCAGCTATAAATTATTGAGAATTTCACGATGTTAATATCCCAGGTTCGAGTTTCGGAAATTGTATAATTAAAATAAAAGCCGATGCGGTGTTATCTTGCTTCATTTCTCGCTGTGAGACTATTTGGTTCCATTTCTATTTACTGCAATACTCTATTAACAATTATGTTGTAATTTCATTTAATATCCATTTCGCGTTAATTCCAATTTTATGTCAGATAAATTGTCATTGTTGTGAAACTTGATTGTCGCTGTTGATATTGTCTGGGAATCAATGAGATTGCTGCCGCGAGTTAAGGATAGAAAGAGGAATCTTGATGCGTTAATGATGCACCACTATTTTATGATATATTTTGGATTGAATTGAGTGGGTTTTGCCAAATATTCTCACACTTATTCATGTAAATTGCATGTTTTTCATTTCCTTCCTAATTTTGTGCTATGATTGAAAACATGCTTCCTAGGCCTTAAAATTGTTAATTTTTAATTCTCTTTTATTACCATTTGATGCCGTGATGTATTTGTTAAGTGTTTTCAGGTTTACAGGGCATGAATGGCATAAAGGATGAAGAGGAAGCATGATAAAGTGAAAGGAACACAAGAAACTAAGGAGCTGAGAAGTGAGAAGCGACATGCACGCAATGGCTAACGCGTGCGCGTGATTTGGAGCATTTACAGCGACGCGTACGCGTGAATGACGTGTATGCGTGACAAGCGCAGAAGTCCAGCGACGCGTACGCGTGGCCGACGTATACGCGTGACAGAGCGTCACATGCTACACTTATCAGAACTCGTTGGGGGCGATTTTTGGGGTGATTTGGACCCAGTTTCAAGCCCAAAAACATAGACTAGAGGCAAGGGTGTAGCTGAGACTGAGGACACTTTCACTTTCAGTTAGTTTTAATTTTAGTTTTGAATTCTGGAGAGAGAAACATACTTCTCTTAGGGTTCTTAGCATTCTTAGTTCATCTTCACTTTGGATCTTGAGAGAGCTGCTACTAACTTCAAGTGAAGTTATTATCGTCATAGTTTACCTTTCTATTACTTCTACTCCTTTGTTTTTCCATTTAGTTACTTGAATTCATGTTTAGTTTTTGTTACTTTTGAATTTATTAATACAATAGATTATTTTTATATTTAATTCTATTGCTTGTTTAATCCCTTTTAATTAATCGTCATTACCAATTTAGAATTTATTAATTTATAATAATTGCCATGTCTTTTATTTACTCCCTTTACATGTTTGTGAAACTGGCATTCGTGTTAATGGAGTAGATATTCCAACTTGGCTTGGGAGTTGATTAATTAGAATCCCTTGAGTTGTAATACTCGAGTATCAATTTGTAATTGGAAATTGCTGGTTGACTCATTTTCACCAACTCTAGTCCTTTCCTAGGAAGTGACTAGGACTTATGAATCAGAGTAAGTGTTACCCACTTGATTTTCCTTCATTAGTTAGAGGATAACTAAGTGGAAGCAATAAACTTCTACTATTATACTTGGAAAAAATTAACAAGGATAGGAACTCTAATTTTCACTTCTAGCCAAGATATTTTTATTAAATAGATAACACCTCTTGTTATTATTCAATGCTTCAACTCCTAGTCATTATTTTTCCGTTCTCAAACTTCAAAAATATTCAGAAAATTCCTAACCAATAATTTACATAATTGTGTCAACTCTTTGTGAAACGACCCAGGATTCTACTCCTGGTTATTTAATTTTAATTGTGACACACTTCTAAATTGATAGTGGAATTTTCGTCGGTTAAGACTGTACTTGCAACGCTACTTTTATAAGAATTTCTTAACTGGCATTTTTCCACCAATCAATTTCTGGCACCGTTGCCGGGGAGTTACATGTGTGCTAAATTATTGGTTGGTGTAAATATTTTTATATTTACATAATTGTATTTTTTTATTTTTATTGGTGTGTTTTTTGTTTATTAGTAATAATTATTATTTATTTTTTCTTAGTTTATTTTGTTACCATGAACTTTATGTTTCTTTCATTGAATGATGCGTTCATTACCGGATCCGAGCTTAGCCGCATTTGATCCTGAGATTGAAAAGACTATTTCATGTTTTAGGTGAGCTCGGCGTCGGTTAGCCTCTGAGGATGGTGAAGGGGTTTTGCCCAATTCACCAGTCTTATCTGAGGTTGAGTCTGAAGTGTCATTTGAGGAAGAAACTAGTTCCTCTCCAACTAATTCTATTGATGCCTCTTCTATTGAATTAAGTGCAGATACTATGGCAGCTCTTAGGAGAATTACTCTTAAGGAGAATTATTCTATTGATGCCTCTTCTGTTGATTAGCTATTTCTGCCAAGGCATGAAGCCTCAAGACAAGACCCTCTTAGATGCTGCGAGTAATGGCTCTCTGACGAAGTACAAGACGACGACAGAAGCGTGGCAACTGAACACCGATGAGTTTACCCAAAATTCAAGACAAAGAAATAATCATCCCAAGGCTATTGCGGAAGTTTCCTCTAGTAGTAAGACTGCTGCTCTCACCAAGACTCTGGGAGAGATGACCAATATACTTAAGCAGCTCCAGCTCAATAAACAACAACTTCATCCTCTTCCTCAGAGAGTGTGTGAAATATGCGCTTGCTATTTTTACTACACCGATGAATGTCCAAAACTCCAAGAGGATAACACCTTGGTAGCTACGAATGCTTATTACAGCCGTCCGAATCAAGGGTACTATCAACAAGGCAGTAATTATAACCAATAAGATAACTATAATCAAGGTTGGCAAGACAATTCCAACCAAGGATGGAGAGACAATTCCAACCAAGGATGGAGGGACAACTACAACCAAGGAGGCAGAGACAATGGTGAAAATCAAAGATGGAACAACAACTATCAACAAAATCGGTATCAACAGCAAAACCAAGGCCAAAGTTACCGACCACCTCACCAAAGGCAAGCCCAAGCACCTCAATTCAACTAACCACAAGACCCTCAAATTACCTACCCTCCTTCTTCCTGCAACCAAGATGAAACACTCTGTTCTATCCTTCAAGGACAAAAAGAGCTTCAAACTTCACTTACCTCTAGCCTCAACGGTCTTACCTCCACTCTACAAGCTCTCATATCCCGCATGGAACCATCCTCTACCTCCAACAATCTACCTCCAACAATCAACCTTCAAGCTCTAGTGCACTTCCCTTTCAACCTTTACCTAACCCCATGGGTGGAATTAATGCCATTACTTTGAGGTCTGGCACTACATTGCAAGAGAGGAGTCTCGAGGAGCCAAGCTCAGGAAAAGACATTCAAGTTGAAGATGTTGTTGAGGTAGAAGATGTTGAAGAAGAAGATGAGGTACAGGATGCGGTTGAAGAAGACGTTGCTCAACCAAAGAATGGAGTATCTAAGGAAGATGATGTTGTGAGAGAAGCCATTCCCATTCCTTTTCCACACCTTGCTAGGAGGACTAAAAAGCAAGTGGAGCTAGATCCCAAGATGGTGGAGATTGATAAACCCTGATTTTGTGGTTTATCTTGTGCTTAATTTAGGAGATTTTATCAACTTTTCTCACATTTATTCAATGAAATAACATAGTTTTGTAATTCTCCCTAGATTTGTGCTTAAGTGTGAAAACATGCTTTTTAGGCCTTAAAATAGCTAAATTTAATTCACTTTAATTCCATTCTATGCCTTAATATGTTTGTTGAGTGATTTTAGGTTCATAAGGCAAGTATTGGATGGAAGAAGTGAGGAGAAAAGCATGCAAAGTGGGAGAACTCATGAAGAAATGAAGGAACCGTAAAGCTGTCAAGCCTGACCTCTTCGCACTCAATCAACCATAACTTGAGCTATAGAGGTCCAAATGAGGCGGTTCTAGTTGCGTTGGAAAGCTAACATCCGGGGCTTCAAAATGATATAAAATTTGCTATACGTTACTTCGCGTATAGGGGCGCGCATGCACCATATACGCGTGTGCACTGACGCTGCTGGTGGCCCACTAAAGTGAAATCGCCCTAGCGATTTCTAAAGCACTTTGGGCCCAACCCAACTCATTTCTGATGCTATTTCATGCAGAATTCATGCTTGGGCAAGGGGGAGCAATTGTTTGTAGTATAACATCATGTAGGTTAGTTTCTAGAGAGAGAAGCTCCCTCTTCTCTCTAGAATTAGGTTAGGTTAGGTTAATTCCATCTTAGATCTAGGTTTTGATTATTGTTCTCAACTTGTTTCTTCTACATTTTCATGCTCTAGTAGTGTAGTTCTCTTATTCTATCTTGTTAATTTTACTTTTATGCTTCTTTTATGTTCATGCACTCATGTTGAATTTGTTTCACATTTAATGAAATTTGATGTTTAATGTTCTTTTAATTGATGATTTGAGTTGTTGATTTACTTTCCTTGTAATTTGTAGTTGGTAGATTTATGATTCTTGCAATTTATGATGTTTACTTTTCTTGTACTCTAGATGTTTGATAAAATGTTTCCTCTAGTTTGTGAGTAGTTCTCTTGACTCTTAGCCTAGGCTAAGGGAATTGAGTGACCTTGAGTCATTGGATCTCATTAAATTGGTGATTTGAGAACCCTTGGTGATCAATTTGATACTCATTGATGCTAACCCACTACTAATCTAATTAGTAGGTAGGTTGGGACTTGTGGGTTGATGTGATCAAAGCCTATTTGACGTACTTCAAGCTTAAGAGTAGATATTACGTACTTAAAGCTTTTGGATGTAGACTTAATAGGTTGGTACCTCATAATTATCAATATTTGGTTTGTAGACAAGGATGGTGATCTCAATTACCTATGTCTAGCCAAGAGTACTTTCCACTTTCTTTTATTTAGTCAATTGTTCTTTTACTTTCTAGTCATTTATATTTTCTTGTCAAATATCAAATCAAATCCCCCTTGCATTTTCATAGCCAATAATTGAGCACTTCATTGCAACTCCTTGTGAGACGACCCGGAGTCTAAATACTTCGGTTAAAAATTTATTGGGGTTTGTACATGTGACAAAACCATATTTTAATTTAATGTGAGAATTGTTTGTTGGTTTGGAGCTATGCTTACAACGAAGGAATTCCTTTCTTTAGGAAGAAAATCTAGACCGACAACAAATTTCAACTATCAAATTAATGGCGCCGTTGCCGGGGAGTTGCAATGGTGTTATGTTATTGACTATTGTGAATATTGTGAATATGTTTGCCTTTTTTCTTATTTGTTAGTTTTTGTTAGTTTTAGGACTTTGTTACTTATTTTTGTTAGCTTTTATTTTTATTTGCTATTATGAATTTTCATCCTCACTTTGGCTATGAGTCTGGCTCAAATTATGTTGTAGGAAATGGAAGCTACAATGAGGATGTGCATTAGGGATGGAACAATCAAAGATGGGAGGAGCCTTAAGGGATTGATCAACCTTCTTGGCAACAACAACCTCCGAATTCTTATGGGTATATTTCCAATCCTAATACATATCAATCTAATGGATGTGGTGACCCTTATTGTGATTGTCAACAACCACCACCACATGCCTATGAACCACCCCCTCAACCTAATTTTGAACCACCTTACTCACAAGCCCCCTACCACCAAACACCTCATTATGACCCTAATTTTTATCCACCATACCAACCACCTTATGAACCATATGAACCACACATGGAACCACCACCATTCCAACACAAATACTCTCAAGAACCACCTCAATATACACCACCTCTATACCCTTTCCAAGATTAACCAACTTTCAATTATGAAACCTCCTTCCCAAAAAATGAACCTTCTTTTTCCACACCACCTCCAATGGATGATCCTCTCCAAGAATGTGTTAGTTCTTACATTCAAAGGCAAGAAGAGAACCAAAAGGAGTTCAAGGAGTTAGAAGCCAAGATAGCTACCATAGTGGAAGCCGTTCACAATACGGTCTCCTCCCAACTAAGCCTAAGCAACCAAGGCACTCCCATTGACGAATGTGTAGAAGCAATCAAGTAGCATAGTGAGGGAGTGAGTTTGGTGCTTCAAAGTGTAGAATAAGGGGTGAAACAAGGATTGTCACAAGGGGAGGAAGTCGAGATTATTGAATCGGAAGAAGTGGTTGAAGCCTTTGAAGAGGTTGACCAAGAGATGGATTCAATCATTGAGGAGTTCCTATCTACAATTGAATCCTCTCCCATTGGGCTTGACATAGAGGGTAAGTGATGAGCGGATAATTTATACGCTTTTTGACATTATTTTTAGTATGTTTTTAGTAGGATCTAGTTACTTTTAGGGATGTTTTTAATAGATTTTGTGTTAAATTCACATTTCTGGACTTTACTATGAGTTTGTGTGTTTTTCTGTGATTTCAGGTATTTTCTGGCTGAAATTGAGGGACTTGAGCAGAAATCAGATTCAGAGGTTGAAAAAGGACTGCTGATGTTGTTGGATTCTGACCTCCCTGCACTCAAAGTGGATTTTCTGGAGCTACAGAACTCGAAATGGCGCGCTTCTAATTGCGTTGGAAAGTAGACATCCCGGGCTTTCCAGCAATATATAATAGTCCATACTTTGGCCAAGAATAGATGACGTAAACTGGCGTTCAACGCCAGCTTTCTACCCAAATCTGGCGTCCAGCGCCAGAAAAGGATCCAAAACCAGAGTTGAACGCCCAAACTGGCACAAAACTTGGCGTTCAACTCCACAAATGGCTTCTGCACGTGCAACACTCAGGCTCAGCCCAAACACACACCAAGTGGGCCCTGGAAGTGGATTTATACATCAAATACTTACTCATGTAAACCCTAGTAGCTAGTTTATTATAAATAGGACCTCTTACTATTGTATTAGGCATCTTTGAACGCATTGTTCTTAGACCAAGGGGGCTGGCCATCTCGGCCATGCCTGGACCTTCACTTATGTATTTTTAACGGTAGAGTTTCTACACTCCATAGATTAAGGTGTGGAGCTCTGCTGTTTCTCAAAGATTAATGCAAAGTACTACTGTTTTCTATTCAATTCTTCTTATTTCGTTTCTAAGATATCCATTCGCACCCAAGAACGTGATGAAGGTGATGATTATGTGTGACGCTCATCATCCTTCTCCCTTATGAACGCGTGCCTGACAAACAATTCTGTTCTACATGAAATAAGCTAGAATGAATATCTCTTAGATCTCCTAACCGGAATCTTCGTGGCGTAAGCTAGAATGATGGCGGCATTCAAGAGAATCCGGAAGGTCTAAACCTTGTCTGTGGTATTCTAAGTAGGATTCAATGATTGAATGACTGTGACGAGCTTCAAACTCGCGATTATTGGGCGTTAGTGACAGACGCAAAAGGAGGGTGAATCCTATTCCAGCATGATCGGGAACCGACAGATGAATAGCCGTGCCGTGACAGGGTGCGTGAGCATATTATTCACTGAGAGGAGGGGATGTAGCCACTGACAACGGTGATGCCCTTGCATAAAGCCAGCCATGGAAAGGAGTAAGACAGATTGGATGAAGATAGCAGGAAAGCAGAGGTTCAGAGGAACGAAAAGCATCTCCATTCGCTTATCTGAAATTCCTACCAATGATTTACATAAGTATCTCTATCTCTATTTTATTATATCATATTCGAAAACACCATTATCACTTTATATCTGCCTGACTGAGATTTACAAGGTGACCATAGCTTGCTTCATACCAACAATCTCCGTGGGATTCGACCCTTACTCACGTAATGTATTACTTGGACGACCCAGTGCACTTGCTGGTTAGTTGTATCGAAGTTGTGACAATTATGAATTAAGATCAAAGCACCAAGCTTTGGAGCCACTACCAGGGATTGTTCGAGCCTGGACATCACAATTTTGTGCACCAAGTTTTTGGCGCCGTTGCCGGGGATTGTTCGAGTTTGGACAACTAACGGTTCATCTTGTTGCTCAGATTAGGTAATTTTTCTTTTTGTTTTCTTTTCAAAAAAATTTTTTCAAAAACCTTTCAAAAATTCCTCACTTGTTTTTGAAAAAAAAAAAATTTACTAAAAATAATGTTTTCAAAAATAAATTATTCTATGGCTTCAAAATTTTTAAGAATGAATTCTAGTGTTTCATGAAGCATGTTGAAGCCTATCTGGCTATAAAGCCATACCCAAACTGCTTTGGGATTGGCTAATCACTTCAGTGGAGTCATGCCCAATCCTTCTGGATAGGGTATGTCAGGCTTGTCATGTCTGAATTACACTCATATTTTTTTTAAAAAGCTTGGCTGGCTATTAAGCCATGCCTGACCCTTTGATTGGAGCTTTAAGACTAACATGGCAAGATTCCTGGAATTCATATTAAAAATTTTGAAATCCTTATTTTTATTTTTCACAATAATTTTCGAAAAAAAAAATTATAAATAAAAATACAAAAAAAAATTAGAAAATCATAAAAATCAAAAATATTTTTGTGTTTCTTGTTTGAGTCTTGAGTCATGTTATAAGTTTGGTGTCAATTGCATATGCATCTTGCATTTTTTCGAAAATATCATGCATTCATAGTGTTCTTCATGATCTTCAAGTTGTTCTTGGTAAGTCTTCTTGTTTGATCTTGATGATTTTTTGTTTTGTGTCTTTTCATGTTTATCATATGCATTCTTGAATCCTTAGTGCGTAAGCATTAAAGAATTCTAAGTTTCGTGTCTTGCATGTTTTCTTTGCATTAAAAATTTTTCAAAATTGTGTCTATGATGTTCATCTTGACATTCAAAGTGTTCTTGGTGTTCATCTTGACATTCATAGCATTCTTGCATGCATCACATGTTTTGATCTAAAAATTTCATGCATTGCATAATTTTCACGTTTTCATAAAAATTCAAAAAAAAAAATCAAAAAAATATCTTCCCCTTTTTCTCTCATCAAATTCGAAAATTTGAGTTGACTTTTTCAAAAATTTTTAAAATCAAGTTGTTTCTTATGAGTCAAATCAAATTTTCAATTTGAAAATCTTATCTTTTTCAAAATTCAAAATCTTTTTCAAAATTCATGATTATTTTCGAAAATTCCAAAAAAATAATTTTCAAAAACCTTTTTCTTATTTTATATCATAATTTTCGAAAATAACATAATCAATTAAAGTTTTGATTCAAAAATTTGAAGTTTGTTACTTGCTTGTTAAGAAAGATTCAAACTTTAAGTTCTAGAATCATATCTTGTGATTTCTTATGAATCAAGTCATTAATTGTGATTTTAAAAATCAAATCTTTTTCAAAAACTAATTTCTATCATATCTTTTCAAAAAAAATACCTTCTTATCTTATCTTTTTCAAAATTTGATTTCAAAATATCTTCTCTAACTTCCCAACTTCTTATCTTTTCAAATTTGTTTCAACTAACTAACTAACTTTTTGTTTGTTTCTTAATTTTTTCAAAACTACCTAACTAACTCTCTCTCTCTAATTTTCGAAAATATCTTCCCTCTTTTTCAAAAATTTCTTTTTTATTAACTAATTATTTTTAGTTTTTATTAAAAAAAAATTTTTTTCGAAAAAAATACTAAACTTTTTCAAAAACTATTTTCAAAAATCACTAACTCTTTTTCAAAAATTGTTTTCGAAAATTCACTTCCCCCTCTCATCTTCTTCTATTTGTTTATTGATATACTAACATCTTTCCTTCAACTCTCCAAAAATTCGAACCCCCTCTCTCTCTGAGTTCAGATTTTCTTCCCTTCTTTTCTTCTACTAACACAAAGATCCCTATACTGTGGTATAAAGGATCCATATTATTATTACTATTTTTTCTGTGCCATCTTCTTTGTCATATGAGCAGGAGCAAGGACAAGAACATTCTTGTTAAAGCAGATCCAGAACCTGAAAGGACTCTGAAGAAAAAATTAAGAGAAGCTAAAATACAACAATCCAGAGATAACCTTTCAGAAATTTTCGAACAGGCAGAGGAGATGGCAGCCGAAAATAATAATAATGTAAGGAAGATGCTTGGTGACTTTACTGCACCTAATTCCAATTTACATGGAAGAAGCATCTCCATTACTGCCATTGGAGCAAACAACTTTGAGCTGAAACCTCAATTAGTTTCTCTGATGCAGCAGAACTGCAAGTTTCATGGACTTCCATCTGAAGATCCTTTTCAGTTCTTAACTGAATTCTTGCAGATATATGATACTGTTAAGACTAATGGAGTAGATCCTGAAGTCTACAGGCTCATGCTTTTCCCTTTTGCTGTAAGAGACAGAGCTAGATTATGGTTGGATTCTCAACCCAAAGACAGCCTGAACTCTTGGGATAAGCTGGTCACGGCTTTCTTAGCCAAGTACTTTCCTCCTCAAAAGCTGAGCAAGCTTAGAGCTGATGTTCAAACCTTCAGACAGAAAGAAGGTGAATCCCTCTATGAAGCTTGGGAAAGATACAAACAGTTGACCAAAAAAGTGTCCTTCTGACATGCTTTCAGAATGGACCATCCTGGATATATTCTATGATGGTTTATCTGAGTTATCAAAAATGTCACTGGACACTTCTGCAGGTGGATCCATTCACCTAAAGAAAACGCGTACAGAAGCTCAAGAACTCATTGACATGGTTGCTAATAACCAGTTCATGTACACTTCTGAAAGGAATCCTGTGAGTAATGGGACGCCTATGAAGAAGGGAGTTCTTGAAGTTGATACTCTGAATGCCATATTGGCTCAGAATAAAATATTGACTCAGCAAGTCAATATGATCTCTCAGAGTCTGCATGGAATGCAAGCTGCATCCAACAGTACTCAAGAGGCATCTTCTGAAGAAGAAGCTTATGATCCTGAGAACCCTGCAATAGCAGAGGTAAATTACTTAGGTGAACCTTATGGAAACACCTATAACTCAACATGGAGAAATCATCCAAATTTCTCATGGAAGGATCAAAAGCCCCAACAAGGCTTTAATAATGGTGGAAGAAACAGGTTTAACAATAATAAACCTTTTCCATCATCCACTCAGCAACAGACAGAGAACACTGAACAAAATGCTTCTAATTTAGCAAATCTAGTCTCTGATCTATCCAAGGCCACTGTGAGTTTCATGAATGAAACAAGGTCTTCCATTAGAAATCTGGAAGCACAAGTGGGCCAGCTGAGTAAAAGGATCACTGAAATCCCTCCTAGTACTCTCCCAAGCAATACAGAAGAGAATCCAAAAGGAGAGTGCAAGGCCATTGACATAAGCGCCATGGCCGAACTTGTAAGGGAAGGAGAGGACGTGAATTCCAAGGAGGAAGACCTCCTGGGACGTCTAGTGATCAATAAGGAGCTTCCCTCTGAGGAACCAAAGGACTCTGAGGCTCATCTAGAGACCATAGAGATTCCATTGAACCTCCTTATGCCCTTCATGAGCTCTGATGAGTATTCCTCTTCTGAAGAGAATGAGGATGTTACTGAAGAGCAAACTGCCAAGTTTCTTGGTGCAATCATGAAGCTGAATGCCAAATTATTTGGCATTGATGCTTGGGAAGTTGAACCTCCCTTGTTCATCAATGAACTAAGTGATCTGGATCAACTGACATTGCCTCAGAAGAGACAAGATCCTGGAAAGTTCATAATACCCTGTACCATAGGCACCATGATCTTTAAGGCTCTGTGTGACCTTGGTTCAGGAATAAACCTCATGCCCCTCTCTGTAATAGAGAAACTGGGAATCTATGGGGTGCAAGCTGCTAAAATCTCATTAGAGATGGCAGACAGCTCTAGAAAACAGGCTTATGGACAAGTAGAGGACGTGTTAGTAAAGGTTGAAGGCCTTTACATCCCTGCTGATTTCATAGTCCTGGATACTGGAAAGGAAGAGGATGAATCCATCATCCTAGGAAGACCTTTCCTGTCCACAGCAAGAGCTGTGATTGATGTTGACAGAGGTGAAATATTCCTTCAATGGAATGAGAACTCCCTTGTGTTTAAAACTCAAGGATCTCCCTCTGCAACCATGGAGAGAAAGCAAAAAAAGCTTCTCTCCAAGCAGAGTCAACCAGAGCCCCCACAGTCAAACTCTAAGTTTGGTGTTGGGAGGCCACAACCAAACTCTAAGTTTGGTGTTGAACTCCCATATCCAAACTCTAAGTTTGGTGTTGGAGAGTCTCAACAAAGCTCTGCACATCTGTGAGGCTCCATGAGAGCCCACTGTCAAGCTATTGACATTAAAGAAGCGCTTGTTAGGAGGCAACCCAATGTTTATCTAAATCTTATTTTTATTGTTTTTCATGTTTTCTTAGGTTCATGATCATGTGGAGTCACAAAATAAACAAAAAATTCAAAAACAGAATCAAAAACAGCAGAAGAAAAATCACACCCTGGAGGAGCATCTGTCTGGCGTTCAAACGCCAGAACAGAGCATAGTTCTGGCGCTGAACGCCCAGAATGGGAGCATCCTGGCGCTGAACGCCCAGAACAAGCATGGTTCTGGCGTTCAACGCCAGAAATGGCAGCAAAGGGGCGTTGAACGCCCAAAATGGGCACCAACCTGGCGCTGAACGCCCAGAGTTGTGTGCAAGGGCATTTTGTATGCCTAAATTGGTGCAGGGATGTAAATGCCTTGACACCCCAAGATCTGTGGATCCCACAGGATCCCCACCTACCTTCACTCACTCTCTTCTCTCTTCTCAATCATCCTCTATTCCCAATAAACACTCATCCCTTCTGTCTTCCATTTACCACTCACACCCATACACCCACTTACCTTCAAAAATTCAACATCTCTTCCCCACCCAATCCCACCCATATGGCCGAATACACACAGCCATCCATCTCCTCCATATCCTCTTCTTCTTCTATTCTTTCTTCTTTTGCTCGAGGGCGAGCAACATTCTAAGTTTGGTGTGGTAAAAGCATAGCTTTTTTGTTTTTTCCATAACCATTGATGGCACCTAAGGCCAGAGAAACCTCTAGAAAGAGGAAAGGGAAGACAGAGGCATTTCATCACTTTGGGATGTGTTTCCCGACCTCTGACACTGATGGCAAGACACACATAACCGGTTAGCATCCTTGAATAAGGTTGGCCACCAGAATCCACAATCCAACACTTTTTTTAGCGGTCCTTTGTGGGCCAAAGTGGCCACCACATTCGGACGAATGACAAGCTTCAAGAATTGGTTGGGTTTCAGATTCCGGGATACATCTTCGAATTACTTGGTCCACGCCTCTCTTCCACAAGTGAGGATCATCCCAAATATAGTATTTGGAATCACTCCTCAACTTGTCCCTTTGATTTTTTGAAAAGTTGGGAGGGAAGATTTTCGCAACCAAGTAGTTCGCCATTGGGGCAAACCAAGGAAAGCTATCCGACACAGCATGCAAACTATCCAATGGGAATGAGTCATTGATTAGAAATGGATCAAATTTTAAATTCTCAATGCGGCTTAAATGATCCGCAACCAAGTTTTGAGATCCACTCCGGTCCCTAATCTCAATGTCGAATTCTTGCAAAAGCAAGATCCAACGTATGAGTCTAGGCTTTGACTCATTTTTTGTCAATAAGTACTTTAAAGCTGCATGATCCGTGTATACCACTATCTTTGACCCTAGCAAATAAGATCTGAATTTATCTAAAGCATGAACAATAGCTAAGAGTTCCTTTTCAGTAGTGGTATAGTTGGATTGTGCTGCATCTAGTGTCTTAGAAGAGTAAGCAATGACATAAGGGAGTTTACCATCGCGCTGTGCAAGCGCGGCACCTATAGCATGGTTTGATGCATCGCACATTATCTCAAATGGCAACGTCCAGTTGTGGCCTCACACAATTGGTGCCGTGGTAAAAACTCTCCTTAGCTTTTCAAAAGCTTTCACGCATTCACTATCAAACTCAAAATCCACATCTTTTTGGAGTAGGCGCGACAATGGCAAAGCAATCTTGCTAAAATCCTTGATAAAGCGCCTATAGAATCCTGCATGTCCTAAAAACGAGCGGACCCCCCTCATAGATGAGGGGTGAGGTAAAGTGGTGATAACATCGACCTTGGCCAGGTCTACAGAAATGCCTTCATGAGATACTACATGTCCTAACACTATGCCTTGTCGTACCATAAAGTGACATTTTTCAAAATTTAAGACAAGGTTAGTGTCAACACATCTAGCCAAGACCTTGGCCAAGCTCTCCAGACAACAATCAAATGAAGTACCGTAAACACTGAAGTCATCCATAAAGACTTCCAGAAAAGTTTCCATTAGATCGGAGAAGACACTCGTCATGCACCGCTGAAAAGTAGCGGGTGCGTTACATAGTCCAAATGGCATCCTTTTATAGGCAAAGGTGCCAAACGGATAAGTAAACGTAGTCTTCTCCTGATCTTCAGGAGCAATATGTATCTGAAAGTAACCAGTAAATCCATCAAGGAAGTAGTAGTGAGATTTACCTGCTAAGCGGTCTAGCATCTGATCAATGAAGGGTAAGGGATAATGGTCCTTCCGTGTAGCGGCGTTCAGTCTTCTGTAATCAATACATACTCGCCACGCATTTTGTACTCTTTTAGTGACCATTTCACCGTCGTCCTTCTTGACCGTTGTGATGCCCGACTTCTTGGGGACAACTTGAACTGGGCTCACCCACTCACTGTCGGCTATTGGGTATATGATACCCGCATCCAGTAATCGGGTGACCTCTTTCTTCACTACATCGAGGATGGTCGGGTTGAGCCTCCTTTGCGGTTGCCTAACCGGCCTAGCTCCATCTTGGAGATATATCCTATGCATGCACTTGCAGGGGTCAATTCCCACAATATCTGCTAGGCTCCATCCTATTGCTTTCTTGTACTTTCTTAGAATATCTAGGAGCCTTTCTTCTTCTTCACTTGAAAGCTCACTAGCAATAATGACCGGAAACCCTTAGTTGTCCTCTAAGAAAGCATACTTCAAATGAGATGGAAGGGGTTTCAGTTCACTTTTTACCTCAAGCTGGGGTTCCTTTTCATCAAGCTCATGGAGTTCATTCTTGACAACTTTCTCATGTTTATCCTCTTGGTCATCCGTCTCCTTAACAATAGGGTAGCACAACTTGTTGTGGTCTTCTTCTTGCACTTTCGCTACTACTTCATCAATTACATCACATTGGAGCACGGAATGTTCTTCGGGAGGATGCTTCATGGCTTCCTCTAAATTGAACTTGATAGTATTGTCTCCAACCTCAAACGAATATGTTCCGGTGAAGGCATCTAACTTGAATTTAGAGGTCTTGAGGAATGGTCTACTAAGTAGAACAGAGGATGAGCTTCTATTTTCTGTTGGGGGCATTTCAAGGATGTAAAAGTCAACCGGAAAAATCAAATCCTTGATCGCCACAAGTACATCTTCTGCTATTCCCATCACTATGATCACACTTTTATCGGCTAAGGCAAACTTTGCCGTCGACTTCTTTAATAGAGCTAAATTCAACCGTACATAGATAGAAAGTGGCATGATGCTTACACAAGCTCCCAAGTCACACATAAAATCATGAAAAGTGCGTCCACCAATACAACAAGACACTAGGCAAGGTCCAGGGTCACCACATTTCTTTGGAATAGGTTCCATCAAGGAAGAAATTGAACTACCCAAGGATAATTTCTCCAATTCTCCTATCCTATCTTTGTCTGTACACAAGTCTTTCAAAAATTTTGCATACTTCAAAATTTGTTGGATAGAATCAAGAAGGGGTATGGTTACCTCAACCTTCTTGAACACTTGAAGCATGTTCAAATCAAATTCCAGTGTTTTCTTCGCCTTCTTCACCATGGAAGGGAATGGAATAGGAATGGACTCGTCCAATATAGCTTTCCTCTTGGGTTCCTTGCGGTTTACTCCTTCTTCCTCATGGCTTTTGTCCACCACCTCCTCTTCATGTGTAGCTTCAACAACCATTTCTTCCTCATGAATGTCTCCCATGACTCTTGGAGGTATCTCCTCTAATATAGTTCCCGACCGTAGTGTAATGGCGTTGAGACTTCCCTTTGGATTTGGTTCGGGTTGGAATGGAAGGTTGGAAGAACTTGAGGGTTGGTTGGTGTTGTTGTTGGGAGTTGGTGTTTGGTTAGACATGGTCATCTTTGAGAGCATGTTGGAGAGGTTAGCCAATTGAGCGCCCAAGGCATCGAATTGAGCCTTGTTGCTCTCATCTCGCTTCTCCATAGCGGCTCTAAGCTCATCAACTTGATTGGTGGAAGATGGAGGAGTTTGGTTTTGGTTTTGTTGTCTATGGTGTGGTGCTTGGTACTTGGTGTAGTTGTTTTGATTTTGGTTGGAGTGGCCTTGGTTGGCATGGTAGTTGGTGTTGTTATGGTGGTATTGGGATGAAGATTGGTTGTTGTTGTGGGGAGAGGAAGAGTTGTTCCATCTTTGGTTTTGATTGCTTCCTTGTGCATTATCCCTCCACCCTTGATGTTGATTACCACCTTGATGGTAATTGTTTTGGCCTTGAGAAGGGTAAGGTGGACGGTTGTTGTAATTCACATTGGCTACTACAAGATCATGTTCCTCTTGAATTTGATGGCATTGATCGGTGTAATGTGTGGTGCTAGAGCACAAACCACAAATCCTAGGAGGACCTTCAAGTTGAGCAACCGGAGGTGGGGCTTGGATGGCTTGGATGGAGTAGTATTCCTTTTGATCCTTTTGTATTTGGGTAAGGATGGTAGTCATATCGCAAGTGCCTTGGTTAGACTTGACTCAGAAGGAGATGGTTCTACCACACCCTTGAGAGGATTACTTCTCACCCTTGTGTGTTGTGTAGCCTCGGCAACATTCTTTATCAAATTTCAAGCTTCTCCCTCCATCTTATTTTTTGAAAGGGAACTACTGCTAGAAGCGGTAAGCAATCTTCTATCTTCCACACAAAGACCTCCGGTGAAGTAGCTAATGAGCAAGTGAGTGTTCATTCCATGATGCGGACAAGATTCCAATAGCCTCTTGAACCGAGACCAATACTCATACAAACTCTCTTGATCTCTTTACATTATGCCCGAAATCTCTTTCTGGATGTAGTCGGTCTTCTCCGGTGGAAAGAATTTGTCTAGAAACTCTCTTCTCAAGAAATCCCAATTAGTAGCAATCTCATCCGGTAGCGAATAAAACCATGTCTCTACTTGCCCTTCAAGAGAGAAAGGGAAGGCAATAACCATGATAGCCACCTCATCGGCTCCATGCCTTCAAGCCGTAGAACAAGCAACTTGAAAATCTCTTAGATGTCGGATGGGGTCTTGGCCCGGCAACCCATGATATTTAGGAAGTAGATGTATCAAGCTACCCTTCAATTCAAAGTTTGGATCAAGGTTAGGATACCTTGCTTGCAACGGTTGAAGTATGATATCCGGAGCTTCTTGCTCATGCAAAGTGATCCGTCGTGGCTCTGCCATGTGTGGCTCACCTGTAGGATGTAAAGATGTGTTATTAGTGCCAACAGAAGAATAGGAAGTAGCGAACTCCAAGTCACTCTCGGTACTGCCTAGTGATTCGGTATGTTCCTCAAGAAAGGCCGAAGTACTAGCCGTATAGTCCAACCGCCGTCTAGCTTGCCGAGTATGTAACAAAGTTCTTTCAATCTTGGGATCAAAATTGGCTAAGCTAGAATTCGGTTGAGACCGAGTCATCAAACTCGAGAGTCATAGCACAAATATAAAAGAAATCTAAACTATAGCTAAGTATTGAAAACAATTAAAATATCTACAATATTCACATATTCACATAACCAATATCAAGGCATATGTTGCAACCATTCCCTGGCAACGGCGCCAAAAATTTGACGGTCCTCCAAGGGTGTATTAGTAAAGATTTTCCTTTAATAAAACTGCGTTGCAAGTATAGCTCTACCAACAACAATCCTCGGGCATCAAATTTAGAAGAGGGATTTGGTTGTCACAAGTTCAACCCCAATAGAAATAACCCAAGTATTCAAACCTCGGGTCGTCTCACAAGGAATGGGCAAACATGTGCTTCAACATTAGTTAGAAATCCGGGGTTGTGAGTTATGAGCATAAAAATAAATGGGAATCTTAACAAGCAAGTAATCGTAGATTGTAAGAAACTAATTTAAATAACTAAGCAAGACATAAGTGGTTTCAAACTAACAAAGTAACATTCAATATGATTCTATTCTAAGCTAAACAAGTAACTATAACTAAGGCAAGTGATTGGGAATTTTGGTTTTTAAGTATGAATAATAAAAGCAACTCTTGGCTAGGCATGGAAATTGGGGTCACCATCCTTGTCTAATAACCATATCATGACAATTATGAGAAACCAAACTCATTAAGTCTACTTTTATACTTGAAGTACGTCAAATGGTTTGGTCAACATGAATCCATAAGTTCTAACCTCACTACTAATTGACTTAGTAGAAGGTTAGCGTCAATGGTTATCAAATTGACCACTAAGGGCTCCCAAATCATCAAATCCATTAGACCCAATGACTAAAGTTTACCCAATTCCCTTGGTCTAGGCCAAGAGTAAAGAGAACTACTCCATAATCAAAGTAAACATTTCATCAAACACATGGTAAGCATTAACAAAAGACATGTTCAAAATAGCAATTAAATTGAAATCAACAAGTACCCACTAACAATTATCAACATACAATCATCCAAACAACACAATTAAACATAGAAATCATCAATATAACATCAACAAGTCAAGATTCACAACATTCATGAAATGGGTATAAAATGACAATTGACAAGAATTCATAAAACTATCACAAGATATAAGCAAAATTAGACTAGAAAATTCAAATTGAACAATTAAAACTAGTAATTAACAAGATCCAATTCACAATTCAACAAGGGAAGATCAAATTAAAACTAGATCTAGAGAGGAACAAGGGTTTCTCTCTCTAGAAAAACAAAAAGAAACAAAAACTAGCTAAAATTCTGTCTTAGTGTAAAATGGTTGATCCCCCCTTTCCCCCTAGCATCCTTGGGTCTTTTCCATGCAGAAACAGCTTGAAATTGGGCCCGATGAGCCTCAGAAATCGCCTGGCATGATTTTCTTTAATGAGCTCACGTGCAGCTTCCCACGCGTGCACGCCATGCGTGCGTGCGCGCCAATTACTTTTGCGATCCACGCGTCGCGCCAAGTGCACGTGCGCGTCGATAAGAATCTTCTGATCCACGCGGATACGTCCATTCTTGTGCGCCGCTTCCAGCCAACCTCATCCACGCGTGCCCGTGGAGTGCGCGGACGCGCCAATGCTGCTTTTTCCATAATTTCAAGTCTTCATGTTCCTCCCTTTTGTACATGCTTTCTTTCTCTCTTCTAGGCCATTCCTACCCTATAATTCCTGAAATCACTCAACAAATACATCACGGCATCGAGTGGCAATAGAAGAGGATTAAAATATGGCAATTTTGAGGCAAAATAAGCATGTTTTTTATCATGGGGCAATATTAGGAAGTGAACACAAAACCATGCATTTCTTGTGAATAAGTGTGAGAAATATTGATAAAACTCCCCAAATTCTACACAATATGAACCACAAAATTGGGGTTTATCACTCTTCTTTGCATGCACCGAGGACGGTGCAAATTTCTAAGTGTGGGGAGGTCGTCCAACCGATCTCCATGGGTAACAATTTCTTTCTTTCAACACCAATTCTTGATTTCCCTTGTTAGATTAGTTGTTGCATTGCATGATAGATTGCATGTTAGTTAGAATTTGTACATATTTTTACCACTTCCTTTTTATGTTAGGACTACTTGGTTAGGGTGATGATTTCTTTTCCAAGAAAACTGTTTTTAGGGCACCCCACCAATTTAAAAAAAAAAATTATTGAACTTGCTTGAAGAATTTATTTTGGAACATGGATTTTGAGCTAAGAACACAAGCATGTGAGTTTTGTGCATTATTCTCCTTCTATGATTGTAATCTTTGATTTGTTTGATTCTTTATGTCCATTATTCCATGTATACATGCATTTATATGATTGAGGTCATCATTTTATTTAGCTCACTTACCCAAATAGCCTACCTTTCATCAACCATTGTTAGCCAACTTTGAGCATATTTAATCCCTTTTGTTCTTAATGTTACCACACCACTACCCCTAAGTGAAAAATAATAAATATCCTTAATTTAGATCTTTGATTAGCTTAGGATAGTGAGGGTGTGTATCAATTGGGTATGGAAAACTTGGTACATTGGTTGAGAGAAAAGTGTGTTTTTATATTTTTGGGAATTGGGTACATGCTTATGCATTAAATATGTAAAACCACCATATGCATTGATACATTTGTATATACTTTGAAAAAAATGTGTGAAAAAAATGAAAATATATATATATATATATATATATATATATAATTTGCAATAAAAAGGGGACAAAAATGCCCTAAAGTAAAGTTCAATAAAAATCAATGCATATGCAATGTAAATTAAAATGAATGTATGAGTATGTGAAAAAGTGGGAATCATGGGTAGCTAGGTTGTGTATTAGAATTGTATAGGTTGTTATATGTGTTAGGTGAGAGCTTAGGCTAATCAAAGATTCAAATTTCAAGCTCACTTGACCATATGCATCCTACCTTGACCCTAGCCCCATTACAACCTATGAACAAGGCCTCATGATGAATGTATGCATGCATTGAATAATTGTTGATTGTTAGATGAAAAACAAATCATAGAAAGCATGATTAGAAGAGAATTGAGTGATCGACCCTATACACTAGAGCGACTAGAGCGGATACACTTCCGGTGAGGGTTCGATGCTCAATTCCTTGTTCCCGGCTTTCATGAGCTTTCTTCTTGCAAGTCTATTTGAACTTCATTTTCATATTTGAATTGGTAGGATTCATGAATCATCACATGATCTTAGCCAAACTTGCTTATATATGTTCTTGGAGGTTGATTTACTTTTAACCAATTAGGTAGAATCATATTGCATTTAGTTGCATGCATGTAGATAGGTTTATATAGTTTCTTTGCATTGAATAGATGTTCATACCCTTTTTCTTGTCCTTCTTTAATCTTAGCATGAGGACATGCTTGGTTTAAGTATGGGGAGATTCGATAAACTCCGATTTTGTGGTTTATCTTGTGCTTAATTTGGGGGATTTTATCAACTTTTCTCACATTTATTCAATGAAATAGCATAGTTTTGTAATTCTCCCTAGATTTGTGCTTAAGTGTGAAAACATGCTTTTTAGGCCTTAAAATAGCTAAATTCAATTCACTTTAATTCCATTCGACGCCTTGATATATTTGTTGAGTGATTTCAGGTTCATAAGGCAAGTATTGAATGGAAGAAGTGAGGAAAAAAGCATGCAAAGTGGGAGAACTCATGAAGAAATGAAGGAACCGTAAAGCTGTCAAGCTTGACCTCTTTGCACTCAATCGACCATAACATGAGCTACAGAGATCCAAATGAGGCGGTTCTAGTTGTGTTGGAAAGCTAACATCCGGGGTTTCGAAATGATATAAAATTTGCCATATGTTACTTCGCGTATAGGGGCACGCACGCGCCATGTACGCGTGCACGCCGACGCTGCTTGTGGCCCACTAAAGTGAAATCGCCCCCAGCGATTTCTGAAGCACTTTGGGCCCAACCCAACTCATTTCTGATGCTATTTCATGCAAAATTCAAGCTTGGGCAAGGGGGAGCAATTGTTTGTAGTATAGCATCATGTAGGTTAGTTTTTAGAGAGAGAAGCTCCCTCTTCTCTCTAGAATTAGGTTAGGTTAGGTTAATTCCATCTTAGATCTAGGTTTTGATTATTGTTCTCATCTTGTTTCTTCTACATTTTCATGCTCTAGTGGTGTAGTTCTCTTATTCTATCTTGTTAATTTTACTTTTATGCTTCTTTTATATTCATTCACTCAAGTTGGATTTGGTTCACATTTAATGAAATTTGATGTTTAATGTTCTTTTAATTGATGATTTGAGTTGTTGATTTACTTTCCTTGCAATTTGTAGTTGGTAGATTTGTGATTCTTGCAATTTATGATGTTTACTTTTCTTGCACTCTAGATGTTTGATAAAATGTTTTCTCGAGTTTTTGAGTAGTTCTCTTGACTCTTGGCATAGGCTAAGGGAATTGAGTGACCTTGAGTCATTGGGTCTCATTGAATTAGTGATTTGAGAACCCTTGGTGATATGATACTCATTGATGCCAACCCACTACTAATCTAATTAGTATGTAGGTTGGGACTTATGGGTTGATGTGATCAAAGCCTATTTGACGTACTTCAAGCTTAAGAGTAGATATTACATACTTAAAGCTTTTGGAAGTAGACTTAATAGGTTGGTACCTCATAATTATCAATATTTGGTTTGTAGACAATGATGGTGATCTCAATTACCTATGTCTAGCCAATAGTACTTTCCACTTTTTTTATTTAGTCAATTGTTCTTTTACTTTCTTGTCATTTATATTTTCTTGTCAAATATCAAATCAAACCCCCTTTGCATTTTCATAGCCAATAATTGAGCACTTCATTGCAACTCTTTGTGAGACGACCCAGAGTCTAAATACTTCAGTTAAAAATTCATTGGGGTTTGTACATGTGACAAAACCATATTTTAATTTGATGTGAGAGTTGTTTGTTAGTTTGGAGGTATGCTTACAACGAAGTAATTCCTTTCTTTAGGAAGAAAATCTAGACCGACAACAATTTTCAACTATCAGAGATCTTTAAAAAGGTTGAGGTAACTATTCCCTTTTTTGATGCTGTTTGCCAGGTTCCTAAGTATGCTAAGTTTCTAAAAGATTTGTGCATGAATAAGGATAAGATACATGATTTAGAAACTATTCCTTTGGGTAGCTCTATTTCTGCTTTGATGGGTGCTATACCGGAGAAATGTGGTGATCCCGCTCCTTGCATGGTTACTTGCACTATAGGGGGTGTACAATTTGTTGACTGCATGTATGATTTAGGTGCATGTGTTAGTATTATGCCATTATCTATATATGATGCTTTGAGGCTCCTACCATTGAAAAGGTCGGCAGCATGTTTTGCTTTGGCAGATAAGAGCATAATCTTAGTAGTTGGCATTGCGGAGGACGTCTTGGTGAGCATTAAGGGGTTGACATTTTCTATTGACTTCTACATTCTAGAGATGCCCACAAATGACTCAGGAAGACCTTCATCCATCTTACTTGGAATGCCATTTTTGAAGACATCGCAATGTAAATTGGATGCCTTCTCGGGTACCTATTCATTTGAGATTGATGGAAGAGCAGTGAGCTTCAACCTTGATGAAGCTATGAAGCACACATCGGAAGACCACTCTATCTTCCAGTGTGATATTATTGATGAGACTGTGGCTGAAGTTCACCAAGAGGCAGTAGAAGAGAAGAACATGGAGCAAGGTGCAACTGTGGGGAAGCCCTCCGAGTATAATGAAGACACCCTTCTACCTCCAATGGTTTCAGATAATCAAGTGCCAAGCCATGAGCTGAAAATGGAGTTGAAGCCCCTTCCACCTCGCCTCAAGTATGCTTATCTTGAGGATAATCAAAAGCTCCCAGTGATTATTGCAAAGGAGCTTACTACCCAACAAGAGGAGCGTTTACTTAGTGTGCTAAGAAGACACAAGAAAGCTATTGGGTGGAGTTTGGCGGACATAGTAGGTATAAGCCCTCAAGTCTGTGAGCACCGCATATTTCTAGAGGAGGGAGCAAGGCCTATCCGTCAACCTCAGGCGGTTGAGCCCCACCATTTTAGAAGTTGTGAAGGAAGTGACCCGACTACTTGAAGCCGACATCATCTATCCAATCTTGGATAGTGAATGGGTTAGTCCAGTACTGGTGGTTCCGAAGAAGTCTGGCAACACAATAGTGAAGAATGAGCAAGGGGAACTCATGGCTACAAGAGTGCAGAATTCTTGGAGGGTGTGCATTGATTACAGGCGCTTGTACCAGGCCACTCGCAAGGATCACTACCCATTACCTTTCTTCGATCAAATGCTTGATTTCCTACCAGGTAAGATGCACTATTGTTTTCTAGATGGTTATACTGGTTGTTCCGAGGATTACCTGAAACTGTTGGTCGATCTCGGACGAGATCTTCTATGCTCGTCGGAGATGATGTGTCCGACTTTGTAGGCGGTGGCCGGAGCTGTCGTGTCTGACTTGTTGAACTGGCGATGCTGCTGATCCTTTGTTACCGGAGGGTGGTGGTACCTGCAAGGGACTCTGATGCTTAAGTTAGCAAGGGTATTAAGCAGGTTTTTAGTAGAATTAGAGTATGAGTTATACCTAGGTACTCCAGTGTATTTATAGTAGTGGGGGGTGACCTTCCTGGAGATAAGATAGTTATCTTATCTTATCTCATCTTTGAGTGAAGTCATCCTTATCTTATGGGGGCCGACCTTATCTTTCTGGGCTTTAGTTGCCTTCAGATTGGGCTATGTCCCTTTATTTGGGCCCTTTTTGGGCTTCTTCATGATGATTTGGCTGAACTCTTTAAGAAGAGGTCGGGTAATCCTGATCTGAAGAGGTCGGTCGACTTATCGTCAATCATCCCGGGTCGGACAGCTCGACCCAGGGTATGAACAGTGCCCCTGCTCGAGTGTGGTCTTTCTTTTGAGGTCGAGTCATTTGTTTTAGGACTTCAATCCTTCTCTGGAGAAGCCGAGCTCGAGCATTTATTGATCTCTTTTTGTAGAGCTTCCCTCTGAATGTGGAACGTTTTTCTTTATTCCTATAATTTTCAAAACGTGCGTTCCTTGCCTTGGGAATGTGCGAGGGATTTAAATGCCCCTTAACTTCCTCCTTCGCTGTTTCATTTGTTTCCCACTCCTTTCTTCATTTCAAATTTTCAAAGAGTCTCTCTTCTCTGTTTCTCCTCTTCTTGCTTCACTGCAACTTCTCCTTCTTTGCGTTCTCTCTCTTGCATTTGAAGAGGTGATCGTTGGTGTTTTTGCTGCTTCCATTCTTTCATCAATTTATCGTTCTTTCCCTACTGCAGGTTTGTATTTTTCTTCCTCTTTTCTCTTCTTTCTATGTCATTCCTTTTCATGTCTGTCTTTACAGAAAATATTTTATCTTTGTTTGGGAAAAGTTTGAATATTTCTGCATTTTGCTTGTCTTAACTTTTTCGTGCTTCTTGCTAGTTAGGGTTTTGAATGTTTGGCATTATCTTCTGATTGTATCTTCTTGATTTGCGCTTTTGATGATTTTCCCTTTGAAATGCCGAACTGTTTGATTCTGAGAAAGGTTGTGCCCTTTGATGATTTCTCCTTTGCATGCTTTGATGTTTGATGATTTCGCTTATGCTGATAGGCTATGAAAGGTGATTACTTTTGATAGATTTTCGCTGATAGGCTGTAAAAGGTGATGACTTTGATAGATTACTTTGTCTTTTTTCCTTGTGGAATGTCCCTGTCAAAGGAGGGTTGTTTTCATGTTTGAGGGATGTCGGGACATAGGTCGCATTCTTTTGAACCCTAACTTAAGCATCGGAGTCCCTTGCAGGTACCACCAGTCTCCGGTGATGAAGAATCAGCAACATATTCAGTCCAACAAGTCGGGCGCGACAGCTCCGGCCGCTGTCCACCAGCCGGACACATCATCTCCGACCAGCACAGAAGATCTCGTCCGAGATCGACCTACAGTTTCAGGTAACCCTTGAAACATTGGCGCCGTTGCCGGGGATCTTGGAAGTCATTCCATCCACATGGCGGACGACCATGACAACGACCACAACTCTGGTTTGGTAGATAGAACGCCAAACAAAAACACAGACACTACACCAAAAGATACTCCTCAGCCTAACAAAGACAAGAATTAACCAAACGCGGAAGCCATTGAGGCACTTCAAAACTGCCTAAAATAACTCGAAAAAGAGGTGGAGCATCAACGAGAAGCTGAGAGAGACCTACGAAGGGAAGTTAGGCGACGTCGCGAGTTAAAGGACAAGCTCCTAAAACTCAAAGCAGATATCAAGACCAAAACTACTCTTTCCGATCACGAAGATAGCTCCCGCAAGGATCAAGACCCATTCACGAAAGAAATCATGACAACCAAAATCCCAAAAGACTTCAAACTTCCCGACATGACTTTATACGATGGCACAGCAGATCCCAGCCATCATCTCAGTAATTTTAGAAGTAGAATTTACCTCACTGATACCTTAGATGCAGTTCACTGCAAAGCCTTCCCAACAACTTTAACAAAGACAGCAATTAAATGGTTCGACAATCTGCCCCCTAGGTCCATCTCAAGCCTTGACGACTTAGCTAAGAAGTTTCTGGCTAGATTCTCCATCCAAAAAGACAAAGCTAAACACGCCCCAAGTCTATTAGGAATCAAGCAAGGAGATCGGAAAAGTCTATGCAGCTACATGAAAAGATTCAACAAAGCATGTTTGGACATACAAAGTCTACCAACAGAAGCCGCCATTATGGGTCTCATCAATGGCTTGCGAGAGGGACCTTTTAGCCAATCTATATCGAAAAAACATCCCACATCTCTAAACGAAGTGCAAGAACGAGCAGAGAAGTACATCAACATGGAGGAAAACTCTCGACTAGGAGAGACCTTAAAAACTGGATTCTCCTACTCCTCCCGAGATAAGGATAAAGAGTTCAAGAAAAAAGAAGATCAGCATGGAGAAAAGATCAAGAAATACCACAATTACACTTCTCTTCGGGTATCTCTCGTAGATGTCTACCGAGAAGTATGCCATACTGAAAAGATACCCCCAGCTCGACCACTCAAAAGCAAAAAAGGAGGAGGAAATCGGGGGGAATATTGTGAATACCATCGAATCTACAGACATTCCACCAACGAATGTTTTAACTTAAAAAATGTCATAGAGAAATTAGTAAGAGGGGGAAAGTTAGATCGGTACTTAGCTAGTCGAGCTGAGGAACCAAGAAAAAGAAGAAGGGACGAAGATGTCGGACGAACTGAACAACCCCCTTGTACCCCGGACAGACATGTCCACATGATACACGGAGGATTTGCGGGGGGAGAAATCTCAAAATCATCCCGCAAAAGACATCTTAAAGATGTATATCATGTCGAGGGAAGAGAGAAAGCACCCGACATCCCCACAATCACTTTTACTAAAGAGGACGCAGCTAGAATTATCTCGGGACATGACGACCCCATGGTCATTACTATCATATTGGCCAACGCAAATCTCCACCGCACACTGGTAGATCAAGGAAGCTCAGCCGACATCTTGTTCAAAACTACCTTCGACAAACTCGGCCTGGAAGAAAAAGAACTTAGAGCATATCCAAACAGCCTGTTCAGGCTGGGAGACACTCCTATCCAACCACTTGGGTACATCTCATTACACACGACCTTCGGAAAAGGAAACCGGTCAAGGACACTCAATATAGACTACATCGTGGTCAACGTAAGTTCAGCCTACAATGTCCTAATAGGTCAGACAAGATTTAATCAGCTCAGCGCAGTAGTCTCGACTCCACACCTATGCATGAAATTCCCAACCACAGAAGGATTAGCTACAATAAAAGCAGATCAGATGACGGCACACCGCTCTTATAATGAAAGTCTAAACCTCAGGGGCAGAGGACAAGAATTCCACACCATCGAACTTGGTGGAGTTCAGGGGCGGGAAGAACTCCATCCACAACCCGAAGGTGAAGTAGAAGAAGTCCATATCGGAGATGTTCTAGACAAAACAACCAATATTGGCACGATCCTAATAGGAGACATAAAAGAATCACACGTACAGTTCTTACGAGATAATGTCGACCTCTTCGCATGGAAGGCCGCAGACATGCCGGGCATAGACCCTAAGTTAATGTGTCACAAGCTGGCAGTTTACCCAGGATCTCGGCCAGTACAGTAGAGGTGTAGAAAGCTCGGACCAGAACGATCCCAAGTTATGGAAGAGCAAGTAGAAGGTCTATTAGAGGAAGGATTCATAAGAGAAGTCAAGTACCCACTATGGCTAGCCAACGTCGTCTTGGTGAAAAAATTAAATGGGAAGTGGCGGATGTGCACCGACTACATTGATCTCAACAAAGCCTGCCCAAAAAATCCTTATCCACTTCCAAGTATCGACACTCTGGTGGATGCCTCCTCCAGATACAAATACCTCTCATTTATGGACGCCTATTCGGGATACAATCAAATCTCGATGTACCCACCTGATCAAGAAAAAACTTCATTCTTAACCCCAAAAGCAAACTACTGCTACATCGTCATGCCTTTCGGACTAAAAAATGCAGGAGCCACTTATCAAAGTTAATGAATAAAGTCTTTGCAGACCATATTGGAAAAATCATCGAAGTCTATGTGGACGACATGTTAATAAAGATGCAAAGTGAAAAGACGTTACTATCCGACCTCACCCAAGTATTCAACACTATAAGAAGGCATGGCATGCGACTTAACCCCGCAAAATGCACCTTTGCAATTGAGGCTGGCAAGTTCTTGGGTTTTATGCTCACACAAAGAGGAATTGAGGCGAATCCAGATAAATGCCGGGCCATAGTCGATATGAAGAGCCCGACTTGTGTCAAAGAGGTACAACAACTCAATGGAAGATTGGCAGCTTTATCCAGATTCCTAGCTGGATCAGCAATAAGATCTCTCCTCTTCTATGCCACTCTAAGGAAGGAAAAGAGGTTCGAATGGACAATGGAGTGCAAGCAAGCCTTTCAAAACTTCAAAAAGTTTTTGGGACAACCTCTTATCTTAACTCGGCCACGGAAAGGAGAACCACTTATATTATACCTCGTAGTAGGAAGTCGGGCAGTAGCCTCAGTACCGGTCCAAGAAGACAACAATGGGCAACAACCTGTATACTTCATCATCAAGGCACTACAAGGATCCGAACTGAACTATCAAAAAATAGAAAAATTTGCCTATGCTCTCTGATGAGCGGATAATTTATATGCTTTTTGGCATTGTTTTTAGTATGTTTTCAGTATATTTTAGTTAGTTTTTGTTATGTTTTTATTAGTTTTTAAATAAAAATCACTTTTCTGGCTTTACTATGAGTTTGTGTGTGTTTCTGTGATTTTAGGAATTTTTTGGCTGAAATTGAAGGACCTGAGCAAAAATCTGATTCACAGGCTGAAAAAGGATTGCAGATGCTATTGGAATCTGACCTCCCTACACTCGAAGTGAATTTTTTGGAGCTGCAAAAGCCCAATTGGCGCGCTCTTAATTGCGTGGGAACGTAGACATTCTAGACTTTTCAGCAATATATAATAGTCCATACTTTGTCTGAGATTTGATGGCCCAAACAGGCGTTCCAAGTCAGCTCAAGAATTCTTGCGTTTAACTCCAGAACTGGCACAAAAGCTGGAGTTAAACGCCCAAACTGGCATAAAAGCTGGCGTTTAACTCCAAGAAATGTCTCTACACATGAAAGCTTCAATGCTCAGCCCAAGCACACACCAAGTGGGCCCCGGAAGTGGAATTTTACAATAAACACCCTAGCTTACTCATTTTCTGTAACCCTAGGTCACTAGTTTACTATAAATACTACTTTCAGTGATTCATATTGTACCTCATAACACTTTACATGTTTCTTATTGTATTCTCTACGGCATGAGTCTCTAAACCCCATTGTTGGGGGTGAGGAGCTCTGCTGTTCTTTATGAATTAATGCAATTACTACTGTTTTCCATTCTATCATGCTTGCTTCTATTCTAAGATATTCATTCGCACTTCAACCTGATGAATGTGATGATCCGTGACAATCATCATCATTCTCACCTATGAATGCGTGCCTGACAACCACCTCCATTCTACCTTAGATTGAATGCATATCTCTTAGCCTCATGATTCAGATCAGAGTAGAAGAAGAAGAAGATAGTAGGAAAGCAGAGATTTAGAAGACAAAGCATCTCCAAAGCCTCAACCTGTTCTTCATTACTGCATAACAAGTATTTATTTCATGTTCTTTTACTTTTTACAATTAAATCTGAGAATTATTGATATCCTGACTAAGAGTTACAAGATAACCATAGCTTGCTTCAAGCCGACAATCTCCGTGGGATTGACCCTTACTCACGTAAGGTATTACTTGGACGACCCAGTGCACTTGCTGGTTAGTTGTGCGGAGTTGCAAAAGTGTGATTGTAATTTTGTGCACCATGTTTTTGGCGCCGTTGCCGGGGATTGTTCGAGTTTGGACAACTAACGGTTTATCTTGTTGCTTAGATTAGGAATATTTTATTTTTGTTGGTTTAGAGTCTTTTATTTAAGTTTAGCTTCATATTTTAAGTTTGGTGTCAATTGCATGCTTTTATTTTCTTTTAATTTTTCGAAATTGCATGTCTTTAGTTCTTTCTTGATTTTTAAAATTTCTAAGTTTGGTGTCTTCTTTGTGTTTTCTTTTAATTTTTCGAAAATTTGTGCTTTATTTTCTAAAAATTTTAAGTTTGGTGTTTTTGTGCTTTTATTTACTTAAAATTTTTTCAAAAATTTGTTCTTGGTGTTCATCTTGATCTTCAAAGTGTTCTTGGTGTTCATCTTGACATTCAAAGTTTTCTTGTTTGTTCTCTGTGTTTTGATCTAAAATTTCTAAGTTTAGTGTCATTTTGTTGTTTTTCTCTTTTCGCATTAAAATTCAAAAATCAAAAAAATATCCTTTCCTTATTTCACTCATAAATTTTGAAATTTTGCATTAATTTAGTCAAAGATTTTCAAAATCATATCTTTTTTTTAGTCAAGTCAATATTCTAATTTCAAAAATTGATCTTTTCAAATCTTTTTAAAAAAAAAATCAAATCTTTTTTAATTTCTTCAATCATATCTTTTCAATCATATCTTTTTTTATTTGCAATCATATCTTCTAAATCATATCTTCTTCAAAATAATTTTCAATCATATCTTTTTAATTGCTAGTTTCAAAATCTTTTTTATTAATTAATTAATTTAGTTTTCAATTTGCTTTTATTTTATTTTATTCTCTTTTTTGTTTTCGAAATTTTATTTTCCTTTTATTTTATTTTATTATTTTTGGTCATTTTTAATTAAATAAATAAATAAATAAATAATTCATATCAATTCCCTTTTCTCCATCATGGACATAAGTGGAAGTGAACAGTCCAGAAGGACTCTGGGGTCATATGCTAACCCCATTACATCTGCATATGGGAGTAGCATCTGTATACCTCCCATCAAAGCAAGCAGCTTTGAGCTAAACCCTCAGCTCATTATCATGGTGCAGCAAAATTGCTAGTATTCCGGTCTTCCACAGGAAGAACCTACTGAGTTTCTGGCACAGTTCTTACAAATTGCTGACACAGTACGTGATAAAGAAGTGGATCAGGATGTCTACAGATTATTACTGTTTTCATTTGCTGTAAAAGATCAAGCTAAGAGGTGGTTAAATAACCAACCCACAACAAGCATAAAAACATGGAGACAGTTATCAGACAAATTCCTGAATCAATTTTACCCTCCAAAAAGAATGACACAGCTAAGGCTGGACATCCAAGGCTTTAAACAAGAGGATCATGAATCCCTTTATAATGCCTAGGAGAGGTACAGAGGGATGCTAAGAAAATGCCCCTCTGAAATGTTTTCAGAGTGGGTACAGTTAGACATCTTCTACTATGGGCTTACAGAAAAAGCTTAGATGTCCCTAGACCACTCAGCTGGTGGATCTATACACATGAGAAAAACAATTGAAGAGGCTCAAGAACTCATAGATACAGTTGCTAGAAATCAACATCTGTACTCAAACAGTGAGTCCTCCATAAAATAAGAGGCTATGGCAGTAATTACTGATCCCAATCTTCAAGAACATATTGTTGAACTTAATCATCAATTACTCCTTATGACAAAACAATTAGCATAATTCAAAGAAATGCTCCAAGACACTAAAAATGCTAACAAGAATATAGAAGCACAATTGAATCAGACAAGACAGCAGCTATCTAAACAGATAACAGAAGAATGCCAAGCTGTCCAACTAAGGAGCGGGAAGACATTGAATAACTCAGCTCAAAGAAGCAAAAAGTCAAGAAAGGAACAAATGACAGAGGATGACCAAACCACTGCCCAAAATCCCTCTGAGGATATCAAGAGCCCAGAGAGGAATAACTCTGGCGTTTGATGACAAGTCATCTTAGCCTAGTTTCACTAGCATTTTTCTTTTGTTTTCAATTGAATTATGCACTTTCTTGAACCAAAAGCAAGCCAATTGGGTGGATTTTCATGTTTCCTTTTATTTAATCAACCATGTATGAATTCATGCTATTTCATGAGGTTTTATGCTATAATTGTCATATATTATGAAAGAATGAATATCTCATGATTTTGAGCATAGCTTTGATGTGTTTGGTTGATTAATGATAGGTGAAGAAAGCTTGGAGAAAGGTTGATGCAAGAAGGAATGGCTAGGAGGAATGACTTGAGTCTTGAATTAATTATGAACCAGGAAGCAAAAGCTGGAGCAAAAGTTAGCCCCTAACTTTTTGGCTAACTTTTGGGCAAAAGTTGGAGCAAAAGTTAGCCCCTAACTTTTTGGCTAACTTTTGGGCAAAAGCTGGACCAAAAGGTAGCCCCTAACTTTTTGGCTAACTTTTGGCATGAAAAACACTCCCTGGATGCACCAAAAGTTTGCGCCAACGTTAGCCCCTAACTTTTTGGCTAACGTTGGCGCTTGAAAAACTCCCTGGGCTAGCAAAAGTTTGCGCCAACGTTAGCCCCTAACTTTCTGGCTAACGTTGGCGCCATGAATAACTAAGGGGAGGCCAACTTTGGAGCAAAAGTTAGACCCCTAACTTTTGCCCCAACGTTGGTATCAGCAAAACAAGGGTGCTGATGTGAAAAGTTGGAGCAAAAGTTAGACCCTAACTTTTACTCCAACTTTTATTCAAGCTTTCATGATTCCAACCCGGTTCAATTCGGTTCTTCTCCAAACTCCAAGAGCAATCAACCAAGGCCTCTCTCAACCCAATTCCACCAAGAGCAAAGGCCCAATTGAAGGCTTGAAGACCATTTGAAGAAAGTGTATAAATAGATTAGAATTTAAGTTTTAAGGGAGCTTCCCTTTGAGTTTTCGAAATAGCTTTATTTTGAGTTTTGCGGAGAGCTCACCTTTACATTTCTTAGCATTGTTGTTTTAATTCAAGAGAATTTGGGAGGAGAATTGATCTCTCTTCTTCCTTGTTCTTGCCCAGCACTCTTTACTTTTTTTGTCTTGGATTTTGGGTGGAGAATTGAAGAAATTCTGTTTCAATCTCACCTTGGAATCTTGTTTAATTTTCTGCTTAATTGAATTTCAGTTTCGGTTAATTGTTCTTCATCTACTTTCTTTAAAATTTACAATTTCCTTTGCAATTGTTCTTGTTGGATCTAGGAAGGCATTGAGATCTAGACTTGGTTTTCTAGTCTCTTGGGTCCTGAGATCCGGATTTCCCATTTCCCATTCCCTGTTTACTGTTTTCATGCTCATTTACAATTCTGTTTTTAGATCTGATTCAATCCAAGTGTTCTTCTATTCCTCTGCTTGTTGAATTTTAATTTCCCTTGTTTAATTCCTGCAAATCCAACTCCCAATTCCCTTTACAATTCAAGCCATTTACATTTCTTGCACTTTAAGATTCTACAATTTACATTTCTTGCGTTCTAAGTTTCTGCCATTTAATTTCTTGTTCTTTAAGATTCAGCACTTTAAATTCCAGCTCTCTTTAATTTCATGCCAATTACCCATTCCCTTTACTTTCTATGCAATTTAAATTCTGCAAGTCACAAATCTCTCAACCAAATCTTGATTCGCTTGACTAAATCAACCACTAAACTAAAATTGCTCAATCCTTCAATCCCTGTGGGATCGACCTCACTCACGTGAGTTATTATTACTTGATGCGACCCGGTGCACTTGCCGGTTAGTTTTGGGTGTTTTGGAGAAATTCGTTTCTCCGCGAAAATATCCCATCAAGTTTTTGGCGCCGTTGCCGGGGATTGAATAGATTGACAATGATTAAGTGAGGTGGTGATCTAGATCAAGCACTTTTATTTTCTGTTTCTTTAATTTTCAATTAACCCACTAACTGTTTGAATTTTTGCCTGAGATAACTGAAACTTCGCTTTAGCCACAAAGTGAAGTTTTCCTGGAAATTTTTGGCTCTATGCAATGCTCTTGCTTACACAAGAGAAGCAATTTCTGCACTAATCTCCCAAGTCCATCAACTGTTTGATACTTTGTGTCAACTAATCCTCTGACTGCATTCTGGCATGAGAATATCCAATTTTCATTTGGATTGTTTGTGATTGTGCAGGTCATGGAGGAAAGGAATCCTACAGCAAGAGGAGAAAAACTGAGGCACTATGATTTTCAGCCTTCATGATCAGAGGATGAAGGATGTCAAGCTAATGACAATAAAAGAGCGCTTGTTGGGAGGCAACCCAACTTGAGGTAGTTTTCTTTTCATAAGCTATTTTAATAAAGAGGTTAATTAATTTTATCTATATTGAAAGAAGCTAAGTTTGGTGTTGCACACCAAAACAATCTAAGGGAGAATGAAGGATTCTAAGTTTGGTGTTCCACCAAAATCCCATCATAAACACACATTCTCACTTTCTGCATAATGCTAGCTTCAAGCATTTAGATAAACTAGTTAACTGTTCTGCTGTTTCCTAAGTTTTCAGTTTATTACTTTTGAAAAAAAAAAAGAATTTTACACATGGTTAATCTGATGCACAAGAACCATTGGCAAGGTACTAAGTTTGGTGTTCCCACCAAAGTAAGTACAAAGGCCCACAAATAAATCCTGCATGCTAACCATTATTTCTAAGTGCTTGGGGAACAAGCAACTTTCAATATCATTGCAGAGCATCATACAAGCTTTTGGAAAAATTTAGCATCATCAATCAAGGAGATAAAAGAGGAATATGAAGAACAGCAATGATGATGATGAGAAAGAGGAAAGCAAGCGAACTCCAAAAGGTTGTATTGTTCAGTGATTATTTTGTATCAGATGCTGCTAAATTGAAAGTTACATAATACCCCTGCCTGCCTGCATAGCATAGTTTTTCTGTAATTCAATAAGCAAGATGCTTGATCATTCACAACATTTTTCTCTTCAAAACTTGTTTGCACTCAATGTTCAAAAATGCATCACATGAAAGTTCTTTGAAAAGAAGGATTGAGGAATTAAACAATTTTGAGGCAAGCAAAAGATTAGGAGAAGTGGTGGTTCTAGTTGTATGATTATGTATTGAGGTTGCATGCTTGTGAAAACTTGCATGGGAGCTCATAGGCAGGACATGAAGTTCAAAGAAGTTTTGTGGAGATTCTCAAAAATTTATTGATCCAAGAAGCAGCAAGCAAAACAAAACAAAGAAAAGAAAATACAAAGACAAAAAGAACATGGCCCAAGGCTCTGAGCATCAATTACTAGGCAAAAAAGAAAGAAGAAACAATGACTCAAAGAGTTGTTAGCCTAGTAAAATACTTGTGGTTGAGTTGTGTCAAAGAAAGAGGCTTGAGCAAGTAAATCCTTAGGGGTGCTTCAACACCTAATACCTTAAAACCAACTGGTTTAGGAGTATTGATTGAAAGCTTATCAAAAGAGCCGCTTTGAGACATGACACTTAGAGTCAAGGCCAAAGCAAAGAAACTATAAGCTGCTTCAAGGTGACTACATATAAAGAGATCTCCATGATACCATTTGGTTGAAAATCCTAAGACCTAAGACTCCCAATATGTGAGGACTAGTGAGCACTGAAGCCCTTGCATGAGCATATGATTTAGAGTTCAACCCACTGACACTAGACCACTTCACTCACAGGACCTGACAAGTTGTTCTTCAATCCATCTTAAATGAAAGAACCATTGAGCATAATTCATTTCTTGCTTGGGGACAAGCAAGCTTTAAGTTTGGTGTTGTGATGACAAGTCATCTTAGCCTAGTTTCACTAGCATTTTTCTTTTGTTTTCAATTGAATTATGCACTTTCTTGAACCAAAAGCAAGCCAATTGGGTGGATTTTCATGTTTCCTTTGATTTAATCAACCATGTATGAATTCATGCTATTTCATGAGGTTTTATGCTATAATTGTCATATATTATGAAAGAATGAATATCTCATGATTTTGAGCATAGCTTTGATGTGTTTGATTGATTAATGATAGGTGAAGAAAGCTTGGAGAAAGGTTGATGCAAGAAGGAATGGCTAGGAGGAATGACTTGAGTCTTGAATTAATTATGAACCAGGAAGCAAAAGCTAGAGCAAAAGTTAGCCCCTAACTTTTTGGCTAACTTTTGGCATGAAAAACACTCCCTGGATGCACCAAAAGTTTGCGCCAACGTTAGCCCCTAACTTTTTGGCTAACGTTGGCGCTTGAAAAACTCCCTGGGCTAGCAAAAGTTTGCGCCAACGTTAGCCCCTAACTTTCTGGCTAACGTTGGCGCCATGAATAACTAAGGGGAGGCCAACGTTGGAGCAAAAGTTAGACCCCTAACTTTTGCCCCAACGTTGGTATCAGCAAAATAAGGGTGCTGATGTGAAAAGTTGGAGCAAAAGTTAGACCCTAACTTTTACTCCAACTTTTACTCAAGCTTTCATGATTCCAACCCGGTTCAATTCGGTTCTTCTCCAAACTCCAAGAGCAATCAACCAAGGCCTCTCTCAACCCAATTCTACCAAGAGCAAAGGCCCAATTGAAGGCTTGAAGACCATTTGAAGAAAGTGTATTTTAAGGGAGCTTCCCTTTGAGTTTTCAGAATAGCTTTCTTTTGAGTTTTGCGGAGAGCTCACCTTTACATTTCTTAGCATTGTTGTTTTAATTCAAGAGAATTTGGGAGGAGAATTGATCTCTCTTCTTCCTTGTTCTTGCCCAGCACTCTTTACTTTTCTTGTCTTGGATTTTGGGTGGAGAATTGAAGAAATTCTGTTTCAATCTCACCTTGGAATCTTGTTTAATTTTCTGCTTAATTGAATTTCAGTTTCGGTTAATTGTTCTTCATCTACTTTCTTTGCAATTTACAATTTCCTTTGCAATTGTTCTTGTTGGATCTAGGAAGGCATTGAGATCTAGACTTGGTTTTCTAGTCTCTTGGGTCCTGAGATCCGGATTTCCCATTTCCCATTCCCTGTTTACTGTTTTCATGCTCATTTACAATTCTGTTTTTAGATCTGATTCAATCCAAGTGTTCTTCTATTCCTCTGCTTGTTGAATTTTAATTTCCCTTGTTTAATTCCTGCAAATCCAACTCCCAATTCCCTTTACAATTCAAGCCATTTACATTTCTTGCACTTTAAGATTCTTCAATTTACATTTCTTGTGTTCTAAGTTTCTGCCATTTAATTTCTTGTTCTTTAAGATTCAGCACTTTAAATTCGAGCTCTCTTTAATTTCATGCCAATTACCCATTCCCTTTACTTTCTATGCAATTTAAATTTTGCAAGTCACAAATCTCTCAACCAAATCTTGATTCGCTTGACTAAATCAACCACTAAACTAAAATTGCTCAATCCTTCAATCCCTGTGGGATCGACCTCACTCACGTGAGTTATTATTACTTGATGCGACCCAGTGCACTTGCCGGTTAGTTTTGGGTGTTTTGGAGAAATTCGTTTCTCCGCGAAAATATCCCATCAGCGTTCAAACGCCAGAAAAGGGGGAAAAGTTGGCGTTAAACGCCCATTCCTTGTCCAATTCTGGCGTTCAAACGCCAATGAGGGATCAGACACCTGCAAGTGTTGATGATAACCCCTCTAAGAAGGCTTCTCCAATCACCTCTGTAGGAAATAAACCTGCAACAACTAAGGTTGAAGAATATAAAGCCAAGATGCCTTATCCTCAGAAAATCCGCCAAGCGGAACAGGATAAACAATTTGCCCGCTTTGCAGAGTATCTCAGGACTCTTGAAATAAAGATTCTGTTTGCAGAGGCACTTGAGCAAATACCCTCTTATGCTAAGTTCATGAAGGAGATCTTAAGTCATAAGAAGGATTGGAGAGAAACTTAAAAAGTGTTTCTCACTGAAGAATGCAGTGCAGTCATTCTGAAAAGCTTACCAGAGAAGCTTCAAGATCCAGGAAGCTTTATGATACCATGCACATTAGAGGGTGCTTGTACCAAGACAGCCCTATGTGACCTTGGAGCAAGTATTAACCTAATACCTGCATCTACTATTAGAAAGCTTAGCTTAACTGAAGAAGTCAAACCAACCCGGATATGTCTTCAACTTGCTGATGGCTCCATTAAATACCCATCAGGCATAATTGAGGACATGATTGTCAAGGTTGGGCCATTTGCCTTTCCCACTGACTTTGTAGTGCTGGAAATTGAGGAGCACAAGAGTGCAACTCTAATTCTAGGAAGACCTTTCCTAGCAACTGAACGAACTCTCATTGATGTCCAAAAAGGGGAAGTGACCCTGAGAGTCAATGAGGATGAGTTCAAGTTAAATGTTGTCAAAGCTATGCAGCATCCAGACACGTCAAATGACTGCATGAGCGTTGATATTATTGACTCCCTGGTGAAAGAGGTCAATATGACTGAAAGTCTTGAATCAGAGCTAGAGGACATCTTTAAAGATGTTCAGCCTGATCTAGAAGAATCAGAGGAAATAAAAGAACCTCTGAAAATCCCTCAGGAAGAGGAGAAACCTCCTAAACCTGAGCTCAAACCACTACCACCATCCCTGAAATATACATTTCTGGAAGAGGGTGACACTTTTCCAGTGATCATAAGCTCTGCTTTAAATCCACAGGAAGAGAAAGCACTAATTCAAGTGCTAAGGACACACAAGACAGCTCTTGGGTGGTCCATAAGTGACCTTAAGGGCATTAGCCCAGCAAGATGTATGCACAAGATCCTATTGGAGGATGATGCTAAGCCAGTGGTTCAACCACAGAGGCGGCTAAATCCAGCCATGAAGGAAGTGGTGCAGAAAGAGGTCACTAAGTTACTAGAGGCTGGGATTATTTATCCTATTTTTGATAGCCCCTGGGTGAGCCCTGTCCACGTTGTCCCCAAGAAGGGAGGCATGACAGTGGTTCATAATGAAAAGAATGAACTGGTTCCTACAAGAACAGTTACAGGGTGGCGTATGTGTATTGACTACAGAAGGCTCAATACAGCCACTCGAAAGGATCACTTTCCTTTACCATTCATAGACCAGATGCTAGAGAGACTAACAGGTCATGAATATTACTGCTTTTTGGATGGCTATTCTGGATACAACTAAATTGCAGTGGATCCTCAGGACCAAGAGAAAACAGCATTCACATGTCCTTCTGGAGTATTTGCCTACAGAAGGATGCCTATTAGTCTGTGCAATGCACCTGCGACCTTTCAGAGATGCATGCTCTCTATTTTCTCTGATATGGTGGAAAAATTTCTGGAAGTCTTCATGGATGAATTTTCAATATTTGGAGACTCATTCAGCTCTTGTCTTGACCATTTAGCACTTGTTCTAAAAAGATGCAAAGAGACCAACCTAGTTTTAAACTGGGAAAAATGTCACTTCATGGTGACTGAAGGAATTGTCCTTGGGCATAAAATTTCAAACAAGGGAATAGAGGTGGATCAAGCTAAAGTGGAAGTAATTGAAAAATTACCACCACCTGCCAATGTAAAGGCAATCAGAAGCTTTCTGGGACATGCAGGATAGGAGGTTCATAAAGGATTTTTCAAAAATTGCAAAACCTCTAAGCAACCTGCTAGCTGCTGACACGCCATTTGTGTTTGACATAGAGTGTCTGTAGGCGTTTGAAACCCTAAAAGCCAAGCTGGTCACAACACCAGTCATCTCTGCACCTGACTGGACATTACCATTCGAACTAATGTGTGATGCCAGTGACCATGCCATTGGTGCAGTGTTGGGACAGAGGCACAACAAGCTTCTGCACATTATTTACTATGCTTGCCGTGTTTTAAATGATGCACAGAAGAATTACACAACCACAGAAAAAGAGTTACTTGCAGTAGTTTATGCCATTGACAAGTTTAGATCCTATTTAGTAGGTTCAAAAGTGATTGTGTATACTGACCATGCTGCTCTTAAATACCTACTCACAAAGCAGGATTCAAAACCCAGGCTCATAAGATGGGTGTTGCTTCTGCAAGAGTTTGATATAGAAATAAGAGACAGAAAAGGGACAGAGAACCAGGTAGCTGATCACCTGTCCCGGATAGAACCAGTAGCAGGGGCGTCCCACCCTCCTACTGAGATCTCTGAAACCTTTCCGGATGAGCAACTCTTTGCCATTCAAGAAGCACCATGGTTTGCAGACAGGAAAAGGAAGAAGCATGAAGAGCTTCTCTCAATACAGAGTCAAACAGAGCCCCCACAGTCAAACTATAAGTTTGGTGTTGGGAGGTGGTGCACGAAATTGTGATGTCCAGGCTCAAACAATCCCTGGCAACGTGAGCAACTTGGTGCGCGGATCTCAATACATAATTGTCACAACTTCGATACAACTAACCAGCAAGTGCACTGGGTCGTCCAAGTAATACCTTACGTGAGTAAGGGTCGAATCCCACGGAGATTGTTGGTATGAAGCAAGCTATGGTCACCTTGTAAATCTCAGTCAGGCAGATATAAATGGATAATGGTGTTTTCGAATTTAATATAATAAAATAGGGATAGAGGTACTTATGTAAATCATTGGTAGGAATTTCAGATAAGCGAATGGAGATGCTTTTCGTTCCTCTGAACCTCTGCTTTCCTGCTATCTTCATCCAATCAGTCTCACTCCTTTCCATGGCTGGCTGTATGCAGGGGCATCACCGTTGTCAGTGGCTACATCCCCTCCTCTCAGTGAATAATATGCTCACGCACCCTGTCACGGCACGGCTATTCATCTGTCGGTTCTCGATCATGCTGGAATAGGATTCACCCTCCTTTTGCGTCTGTCACTAACGCCCAACAATCGCGAGTTTGAAGCTCGTCACAGTCATTCAATCATTGAATCCTACTCAGAATACCACAGACAAGGTTTAGACCTTCCGGATTCTCTTGAATGCCGCCATCATTCTAGCTTACGCCACGAAGATTCTGGTTAGGAGATCTAAGAGATATTCATTCTAGCTTAATTTATGTAGAACAGAAGTGTTTGTCAGGCACGCGTTCATAAGGGAGATGGTGATGAGCGTCACACATAATCATCACCTTCATCACGTTCTTGGGTGCGAATGGATATCTTAGAAGCGAAATAAGATGAATTGAATAGAAAACAGTAGTACTTGCATTAATCTTTGAAGAACAGCAGAGCTCCACACCTTAATCTATGGAGTGTAGAAACTCTACCGTTGAAAATACATAAGTGAAGGTCCAGGCATGGCCGAGATGGCCAGCCCCCTAAAACGTGATCAAAGGATCATGAGGTAATCCAAAGATGAACAATGGATTAAAACTGAGACCAAAGATGGTCAAAAAGACGCCTAATACAATAGTAAGAGGTCCTATTTATAATAAACTAGTCACTAGGGTTTACATGAGTAAGTAATTGATGCATAAATCCACTTCCGGGGCCCACTTGGTGTGTGTTTGGGCTGAGCTTAAGTGTTCCACGTGCTGAGGCCATTTGTGGAGTTGAACGCCAGTTTCTGTGCCAGTTTGGGCGTTCAACTCTGGTTTTGGATCCTTTTCTGGCGCTGGACGCCAGATTTGGGCAGAAGGCTGGCGTTGAATGCCAGTTTACGTCATCTATTCTCGGCCAAAGTATGGACTATTATATATTGCTGGAAAGCCCTGGATGTCTACTTTCCAACGCAATTAGAAGCGTGCCATTTCGAGTTCTGTAGCTCCAGAAAATCCACTTTGAGTGCAGGGAGGTCAGAATCCAACAGCATCAGCAGTCCTTTTTCAACCTCTGAATCTGATTTTTGCTCAAGTCCCTCAATTTCAGCCAGAAAATACCTGAAATCACAGAAAAACACACAAACTCATAGTAAAGTCCAGAAATGTGAATTTAACATAAAAACTAATGAAAACATCCCTAAAAGTAACTAGATCCTACTAAAAACATACTAAAAACAATGCCAAAAAGCGTATAAATTATCCGCTCATCACAACACGAAACTTAAATTGTTGCTTGTCCCCAAGCAACTGAAAATCAAATAGGATAAAAAGAAGAGAATATACTATAAATTCCAAACTATCAATGAAACATAGCTCCAATCAAATGAGCGGGACTTATAGCTTTTTGCCTCTTGAATAGTTTTGGCATCTCACTTTATCCATTGAGGTTCAGAATGATTGGCATCTATAGGAACTTCAGATTTCGAATAGTGTTATTGACTCTCCTAGTTCAGTATGATGATTCTTGAACACAGCTTCTTTATGAGTCTTGGCCGTGGCCCTAAGCACTTTGTCTTCCAGTATTACCACCGGATACATAAATGCCACAGACACATAATTGGGTGAACCTTTTCAGATTGTGACTCAGCTTTGCTAAAGTCCCCAATTAGAGGTGTCCAGGGTTCTTAAGCACACTCTTTTTTTTTTTTTTTTTTTTGCTTTGGACCTTGACTTTAACCGCTCAGTCTCAAGTTTTCACTTGATACCTACACGCCACAAGCACATGGTTAGGGACAGCTTGGTTTAGCCGCTTAGACCAGGATTTTATTCCTTTAGGCCCTCCTATCCACTGATGCTCAAAGCCTTGGGATCCTTTTTATTTGCCCTTGCCTTTTGGTTTTAAGGGTTATTGGCTTTTTCTGCTTGCTTTTTCTTTTTCTTTCTATTTTTTTTTCGCCTATATTTTTTTTTTTCTGCAAGCTTTGTTCTTTGCTGCTTTTTCTTGCTTCAAGAATCATTTTTATGATTTTTCAGATTATCAAATAACATGTCTCCTAGTCATCATTCTTTCAAGAGCCAACATATTTAACATTCTTAAACAACAACTTCAAAAGACATATGCACTGTTCAAGCATACATTCAGAAAACAAGAAGCTTTGTCACCACATCAATATAATTAAACTAAGTTCAAGGATAAATTCGAAACTCATGTACTTCTTGTTCTTTTGAATTAAAACATTTTTTCATTTAAGAGAGGTGATGGATTCATAGGACATTCATATCTTTAAGACAAAGTTACTAACTACTAATGATCATGTAATGAAGGCACAAACATAGATAAGCACATAACATAGAAAACGAAAAATAGAGAAAGCAAAAACAAGGAATGAATCCACCTTAGTGATGGTGGCGTTTCCTTCTTGAGGAACCAATGATGTCCTTGAGCTCTTCTATGTCTTTTCCTTGTCTTTGTTGCTCCTCCCTCATTGCTTTTTGATCTTCTCTTATTTCATGAAGCATGATGGAGTGCTCTTGATGTTCCACCCTTAGTTGTCCCATATTGGAACTCAATTCTTCTAGGGAGGTGTTGATGTGCTCCCAATAGTTTTGTGGAGGAAAGTGCATTTGAGGCATTTCCGGAATCTCATGGTGATGAGCTTCATACGCCTCTTGAGCTCCATGAGTGGGCTCTCTTGCTTGCTCCATCTTTTTCTTAGTGATGGGCTTTTCCTCTTTAATGAGGATATCTCCCTCTATGTCAATTCCAGCTGAATTGCATAGGTGGCAAATGAGGTGAGGAAAGGCTAACCTTGCCATGGTGGAGGACTTGTCAGCCACCTTGTAGAGTTCTTGAGGTATAATCTCATGAACTTCCACCTTTTCTCCAATCATGATGCTATGGATCATGATGGCCCGGTCTATGGTAACTTCAAACCGGTTGCTAGTGGGAATGATTGAGCATTGAATAAACTCCAACCATCCTCTAGTTATAGGCTTGAGGTCCAATCTTCTTAGTTGAACCGGCTTGCCTTTGGAGTCAATCTTCCATTGAGCTCCTTCTACACATATGTCCATAAGGACTTGGTCCAACCTTTGATCAAAGTTGACTCTCCTTGTGTAGGGGCGTGCGTTCTCTTCCATGTATGGCAAGTTGAACGCCAACCTCACATTTTCCGGACTAAAATCTAAGTATTTCCCCGAACCATTGTAACATAGTTCTTTGGATCCGGGTTCTTACTTTGATCATGGTTCTTGGTGATCCATGCATTGGCATAGAACTCTTGAACCATTAGGATGCCGACTTGTTGGATGGGATTTGTTAGAACTTCCCAACCTCTTCTTTGAATTTCATGTCGGATCTCCGGATACTCATTTCTTTTGAGTTTAAAAGGGACCTCAGGGATCACCTTCTTCTTGGCCACAACATCATAGAAGTGGTCTTGATGGGCTTTGGAGATGAATCTTTCCATCTCCCATGACTCGGATGTGGAAGATTTTGTCTTCCCTTTCCCTCTTCTAGAGGATTCTCCGGTCTTAGGTTCCATCAATGGTAATGGAAAAACAAAAAAGCTATGCTTTTTCCACACCAAACTTAGAATATTGCTCGCCCTCGAGCAATAAACAAAAGAATAGAAGAAGAAGAAGAAGAAGAAATATGGAGAGGGAGAGGGAGATGTGGTTTCGGTCAAGAGGAGTGTAGAGGGGTGTGTTGTGTGAATTTGATGAAGAATGGAGGTCTTTATATAGGGAAGGGAGGGGGGTTTAAGGTTCGGCCATATGGGTGGGTTTGGGTGGGAAATTGGTTTTGAATTTTGAAGGTAGGTGGAGTTTATGAGGTAGGTTTATGGGGAAGAGTGGATGGATGTGAGTGGTGAAGAGGTGATGGGGAAGAGAGTTTGAGGTGATTGGTGAAGGGTTTTTGGGTAAGAGTGTTTATGGGGTTGTGTGAAAGAGAGTGGTGAGAAGAAGTGAGTGGAGGTAAGTGGGGATCCTGTGGGGTCCACAGATCCTGAGTGGATTCTGTGGGGTCCACAGATCCTGAGGTTTTCAAGGATTTACATCCCTGCACCCATTAGGCATGTAAAAATGCCTTTGTACCCAACTCTGGGCGTTCAGCGCCAGGTTGGTGGCCATTTTGGGCGTTCAACGCCCATTTGTGTGCCATTTCTGGCGTTGAACGCCAGAATCATGACTGTTCTGGCGTTCAGCGCCCAGAAGCTGCCCATTTTGGGCGTTCAGCGCCAGAACCATGCTCTGTTCTAGCGCTGAACGCCAGACAGATGCTCCTCCAGGGTGTGATTTTTCTTCTGCTGTTTTTGATTCCGTTTTCAATTTTTCTATTTATTTTGTGACTCCACATGATCATGAACCTAAGAAAACATGAAAAACAATAAAAATAAGAATTGGATAAACATTGGGTTGCCTCCCAACAAGCGCTTCTTTAATGTCAATAGCTTGACAGTGGGCTCTCATGGAGCCTCACAGATGTGCAGAGCTTTGTTGAGACTCTCCAACACCAAACTTAGAGTTTGGATATGGGAGTTCAACACCAAACTTAGAGTTTGGTTGTGGCCTCCCAACACCAAACTTAGAGTTTGACTGTGGGGGCTCTGGTTGACTCTGCTTGGAGAGAAGCTTTTTCTGCTTCCTCTCCATGGTTGCAGAGGGAGATCCTTGAGTTTTAAACACAAGGGAGTTCTCATTCCATTGAAGGAATATTTCACCTCTGTCAACATCAATCACAGCTCTTGCTGTGGCCAGGAAAGGTCTTCCTAGGATGATGGATTCATCCTCTTCCTTTCCAGTATCCAGGACTATGAAATCAGCGGGGATGTAAAGGCCTTCAACCTTTACTAACACGTCCTCTACTTGTCCATAAGCCTGTTTTCTTGAGCTGTCTGCCATCTCTAATGAGATTTTAGCAGCTTGCACCCCATAGATTCCCAGTTTCTCTATTATAGAGAGGGGCATGAGGTTTATTCCTGAACCAAGGTCACACAGAGCCTTAAAGATCATGGTGCCTATGGTACAGGGTATTATGAACTTTCTAGGATCCTGTCTCTTCTGAGGCAATGTCAGTTGATCCAGATCACTTAGTTCATTGATGAACAAGGGAGGTTCAACTTCCCAAGCATCAATGCCAAATAATTTGGCATTTAGCTTCATGATTGCACCAAGAAACTTGGCAGTTTGCTCTTCAATAACATCCTCATTCTCTTCAGAAGAGGAATACTCATCAGAGCTCATGAAGGGCATAAGGAGGTTCAATGGGATCTCTATGGTCTCTAGATGGGCCCCAGAGTCCTTTGGTTCCTCAGAGGGAAGCTCCTTATTGACCACTGGACGTCCCAGGAGGTCTTCCTCCTTGGGATTCACGTCCTCTCCTCTCCTCACAGGTTCGGCCATGGCGCTTATGTCAATGGCCTTGCACTCTCCTTTTGGATTCTCTTCTGTATTGCTTGGGAGAGTACTAGGAGGGATTTCAGTGATCCTTTTACTCAGCTGGCCCACTTGTGCTTCCAGATTTCTAATGGAAGACCTTGTTTCATTCATGAAACTTACAGTGGCTTTAGATAGATCAGAGACTAGATTTGCTAAATTAGAAGCATTTTGTTCAGAGTTCTCTGTCTGTTGCTGAGTTGATGATGGAAAAGGCTTGCTGTTGTTAAACCTGTTTCTTCCACCATTGTTAAAGCCTTGTTGAGGCTTTTGATCCTTTCATGAGAAATTTGGATGATTTCTCCATGATGAGTTATAGGTGTTTCCATAAGGTTCACCTAAGTAGTTCACCTCTGCTATTGCAGGGTTCTCAGGATCATAAGCTTCTTCTTCAGGAGAAGCCTCTTGAGTACTGTTGGATGCAGCTTGCATTCCATTCAGACTCTGAGAAATCATATTGACTTGCTGAGTCAATATTTTATTCTGAGCCAATATGGCATTCAGAGTATCAACTTCAAGAACTCCCTTCTTCATAGGCGTCCCATTACTCACAGGATTCCTTTCAGAAGTGTACATGAACTGGTTGTTAGCAACCATGTCAATGAGTTCTTGAGCTTCTGCAGGCATTTTCTTTAGGTGAATGGATCCACCTGCAGAAGTATCCAATGACATCTTAGATAACTCAGACAGACCATCATAGAATATATCCAGGATGGTCCATTCTGAAAGCATGTCAGAAGGACACTTTTTGGTCAACTGTTTGTATCTTTCCCAAGCTTCATAGAGAGATTCACCTTCTTTCTGTCAGAAGGTTTGAACATCAGCTCTAAGCTTGCTCAGCTTTTGAGGAGGAAAGTACTTGGCTAAGAAAGCCGTGACCAGCTTATCCCAAGAGTTCAGGCTGTCTTTGGGTTGAGAATCCAACCATAATCTAGCTCTGTCTCTTACAGCAAAAGGGAAAAGCATGAGTCTGTAGACTTCAGGATCTACTCCATTAGTCTTAACAGTATCACATATCTGCAAGAATTCAGTTAAGAACTGAAAAGGATCTTCAGATGGAAGTCCATGAAACTTGCAGTTCTGCTGCATCAGAGAAACTAATTGAGGTTTCAGCTCAAAGTTGTTTGCTCCAATGGCAGGAATGGAGACGCTTCTTCCATGTAAATTGGAATTAGGTGCAGTGAAGTCACCAAGCATATTCCTTATATTATTATTATTTTCGGCTGCCATCTCCTTTTCCTGTTCGAAAATTTCTGAAAGGTTATCTCTGGATTGTTGTATTTTAGCTTCTCCTAATTTTTTTCTTCAGAGTCCTTTCAGGTTCTGGATCTGCTTTAACAAGAATGTTCTTGTCCTTGCTCCTGCTCATATGACAAAGAAGATGGCACAGAAAAAATAGTAATAATAATATGGATCCTTTATACCACAGTATAGGGATCCTTGTGTTAGTAGAAGGGATCCTTGTGTTAGTAGAAGAAAAGAAGGGAAGAAAATCTGAACTCAAAGAGAGAGGGGGTTCGGATTTTTGGAGAGTTGAAGGAAAGATGTTAGTATATCAATAAACAAATAGAAGAAGATGAGAGGGGGAAGTGAACTTTTGAAAACAATTTTTGAAAAAGAGTTAGTGATTTTCGAAAATGGTTTTTGAAAAATATTAGTAATTTTCGAAAATTTTTGAAATCAAAAATAAAAATAAAAATAATTAGTTAATTAAAAAGAAATTTTTGAAAAAAGGGGGAGATATTTTCGAAAATTAGAAAGAGAGAATTAGTTAGGTGGTTTTGAAAAAGTTAAGAAACAAACAAAAGTTAGTTAGTTAGTTGAAACAAATTTTGAAAACCAATTTTGAAAAGATAAGTAGTTAGGAGGTTAGGAAAGATATTTTGAAAATATATTTTTGAAAAAGATAAGATGAGAAGATATTTTTGAAAAGATATGATAGGAATTAGTTTTTGAAAAAGATTTGATTTTTAAAATCACAATTAATGACTTGATTCATAAGAAATCACAAGATATGATTCTAGAACTTAAAGTTTGAATCTTTCTTAACAAGCAAGTAACAAACTTCAAATTTTTGAATCAAAACATTAATTGTTTATGTTATTTTCGAAAATTTGATATAAAAATAAGAAAAAATATTTTTGAAAAATATTTTTGAAATTTTCGAAAATAACTAAGAATTTTGAAAAAGATTTGATTTTTGAAAAAGATTTTGAAAAAGATAAGATTTTCAAATTGAAAATTTGATTTGACTCATGAGAAACAATTTGATTTTAAAAAATTTTGAAAAAGTCAATCCAAATTTTCGAATTTGATGAGAGAAAAAGGGAAAGATATTTTTTTGATTTTTGAAATTTTTATGAAAAACATGAAAAATATGCAATGCATGAAATTTTTAGATCAAAACAATGAATGCATGCAAGAATGCTATGAATGTCAAGATGAACACCAAGAACACTTTGAATGTCATGGTGAACATCAAGAACATATTTTTGAAAAATTTTTAATGCAAAGAAAACATGCAAGACACCAAACTTAGAATTCTTTAATGCTTAGACACTAAGAATTCAAGAATGCATATGATAAACATGAAAAGACACAAAACAAAAAATCATCAAGATCATACAAGAAGACTTACCAAGAACAACTTGAAGATCATGAAGAACACCATGAATGCATGAAATTTTCAAAAAATGCAAGATGCACATGCAATTGACACCAAACTTATGATATGACTCAAGACTCAAATAAGAAACACAAAATATTTTTGATTTTTATGATTTTCTAATTTTTTTGGATTTTTTTTTCGAAAAATTCATTAAAAAAAAAAGAAAAATAAGGATTCCAAAATTTTTAATATGAATTCCAGGAATCTTGCCATGTTAGTCTAAAGCTTCAGTCCAGGAATTAGACATGGCTCACTAGCCAGCCAAGCTTTCAAAGAAAGCTCCAGTCCAAAATACTAGACATGGCCAATGGCCAGCCAAGCTTCAGCCTTTAACACGAGAGTATATTGCTCTTTGATAACAAATTGCAAGCCTCAGTCCAAATAAATTTAGACATGACTTTACAGCCAGCCAGGCTTCAACATGCTTCATGAAACACTAGAATTCATTCTTAAAAATTTTGAATAAAAAATTTTTTGAAAACAGTTTTATTTTTTATTTTTTTTTTTCGAAAACAAAAGAGAAATTTTTTTGAAAATATTTTTGAAGGATTTTTGAAAAGAAAACGAAAAGAAAGTTACCCAATCTGAGCAACAAGATGAACCGTCAGTTGTCCAAACACGAACAATCCCCGGCAACGGCGCCAAAAACTTGGTGTTGTTGCCGGGATTGGGATCTCAGACGAATCTTGGCGCCAAATAGGAACAATTAAAACCCCGGCAACGGCGCCAAAAACTTGGTGCACGAAATTGTGATGTCCAGGCTCAAACAATCCCTGGCAACGTGAGCAACTTGGTGCGCGGATCTCAATACATAATTGTCACAACTTCGATACAACTAACCAGCAAGTGCACTGGGTCGTCCAAGTAATACCTTACGTGAGTAAGGGTCGAATCCCACGGATATTATTGGTATGAAGCAAGCTATGGTCACCTTGTAAATCTCAGTCAGGCAGATATAAATGGATAATGGTGTTTTCGAATTTAATATAATAAAATAGGGATAGAGGTACTTATGTAAATCATTGGTAGGAATTTCAGATAAGCGAATGGAGATGCTTTTCGTTCCTCTGAACCTCTGCTTTCCTGCTATCTTCATCCAATCAGTCTCACTCCTTTCCATGGCTGGCTGTATGCAGGGGCATCACCGTTGTCAGTGGCTACATCCCCTCCTCTTAGTGAATAATATGCTCACGCACCCTGTCACGACACGGCTATTCATCTGTCGGTTCTCGATCATGCTGGAATAGGATTCACCTCCTTTTGCGTCTGTCACTAACGCCCAACAATCGCGAGTTTGAAGCTCGTCACAGTCATTCAATCATTAAATCCTACTCAGAATACCACAGACAAGGTTTAGACCTTCCGGATTCTCTTGAATGCCGCCATCATTCTAGCTTACGCCACGAAGATTCTGGTTAGGAGATCTAAGAGATATTCATTCTAGCTTAATTTATGTAGAACAGAAGTGTTTGTCAGGCACGCGTTCATAAGGGAGATGGTGATGAGCGTCACACATAATCATCACCTTCATCACATTCTTGGGTGCAAATGGATATCTTAGAAGCGAAATAAGATGAATTGAATAGAAAACAGTAGTACTTGCATTAATCTTTGAAGAACAGCAGAGCTCCACACCTTAATCTATGGAGTGTAGAAACTCTACCGTTGAAAATACATAAGTGAAGGTCCAGGCATGGCCGAGATGGCCAGCCCCCTAAAACGTGATCAAAGGATCATGAGGTAATCCAAAGATGAACAATGGATTAAAACTGAGACCAAAGATGGTCAAAAAGACGCCTAATACAATAGTAAGAGGTCCTATTTATAATAAACTAGTCACTAGGGTTTACATGAGTAAGTAATTGATGCATAAATCCACTTCGGGGGCCCACTTGTTGTGTGTTTGGGCTGAGCTTAAGTGTTCCACGTGCTGAGGCTATTTGTGGAGTTGAACGCCAGTTTCTGTGCCAGTTTGGGCGTTCAACTCTGGTTTTGGATCCTTTTCTGGCGCTGGACGCCAGATTTGGGCAGAAGGCTGGCGTTGAACGCCAGTTTACGTCATTTATTCTTGGCCAAAGTATGGACTATTATATATTGCTGGAAAGCCCTGGATGTCTACTTTCCAACGCAATTAGAAGCGCGCCATTTCGAGTTCTGTAGCTCTAGAAAATCCACTTTGAGTGCAGGGAGGTCAGAATCCAACAGCATCAGCAGTCCTTTTTCAACCTCTGAATCTGATTTTTGCTCAAGTCCCTCAATTTCAGCCAGAAAATACCTGAAATCACAGAAAAACACACAAACTCATAGTAAAGTCCAGAAATGTGAATTTAACATAAAAACTAATGAAAACATCCCTAAAAGTAACTAGATCCTACTAAAAACATACTAAAAACAATGCCAAAAAGCGTATAAATTATCCGCTCATCAGGAGGCCACAACCAAACTTTAAGTTTGGTGTTGAACCCCCACATTCAAACTCTAAGTTTGGTGTTGGGAGGTTCCAACATTGCTCTGAATATTTGTGAGGCTCCATGAGAGCCCACTGTCAAGCTATTGACATTAAAGAAGTGCTTGTTGGAAGGCAACCCAATCTATATTAAATTTCGATTTTCCATTGTTATTTTATATTTTCTGTAGGTTGATGATCATGTGAAGTCACAAAATCAATTGAAAAAGCAAAAACAGAAGGAAAAATTGAATGAAAAACAGAACACCCTGGAGGAGAAACTTACTGGCGTTTAAACGCCAGTAAGGGTAGCAGAATGGGCGTTAAACGCCCAGTCTGGCACCATTCTGGGAGTTTAACGCCAGAAATGGACACCAGACTGGCGTTTAACGCCAGAAAAGGACAAGAAGCTGGCGTTAAACGCCAGAAATGGGCAGCAACCTGGCGTTTAACGCTAGGATGGGTAGCAAGGGGTGTTTTGCAAGCCTCATTTGTGCAGGGATGAGAAATCCTTGACACCTCAAGATCTGTGGACCCCACAGGATCCCTACCAACTTCTACTCTCTTCTCTCTTCTTTTGCTTGAGGACGAGCAAACCTTCTAAGTTTGGTGTGGTAAAAGCATTGCTTTTTGTTTTTCCATAACCATTTATGAGGACAAGCCCATCACTAAGAAAAGGATGGAGCAAATCAATACCTCTCTAGGAGAATTAAGTTCCAATATGGGACAACCAAGGGTGGAGCACCAAGAGCATTCCATCCTCCTCCATGAAATTAGAGAAAACCAAAGAACCATGAGGGAGGAGCAACAAAGGCAAGGAAGAGACATTGAGGAACTCAAGCACTCCATAAGATCTTCAAGAGGAAGAACAAGCCGCCATCACTAAGGTCGACCCGTTCCTTAATTTCCTTGTTCTTTATTTTATGTTTTTCGAATTTTTATGCTTTATGTTTATGTCTTATTACATGATCATTAGTGTCTAAGTGTCTATGCCTTAAAGCTATGAAAATGAATCCATCACCTTTCTTAAATGAAAAAATGTTTTTAATTGAAAAAGAAAAAGAAGTGCATGAATTTCGAATTTTAAAACAGTTTAGTTATTTTAATGTGGTGGCAATACTATTGTTTTTCTGAATGAATGCTTGAACAGTGCATATTTTTGAACTTGATTGTTCATGAATGTTAAAATTGTTGGCTCTTGAAAGAATGATGGGAAAAGGAGAAATGTTATCTGATGATCTGAAAAATCATAAAATTGATTCTTGAAGCAAGAAAAAGCAGTGAATAGAAAGCTTGCAAAAAAAAAATAAGAGGGAGAAAAAGAAAGAAAAAGAAAAGCAAGCAGAAAAAGCCAATACCCCTTTAAACCAAAAGGCAAGGGTAATAAAAAGGATCCAAGGCTTTGAGCATCAGTAGATAGGAGGGCCCACAGGAATAAAATCCTGGCCTAAGCGGCTAAACCAAGCTCTCCCTAACCATGTGCTTGTGGCGTGAAGGTGTCAAGTGAAAACTTGAGACTGAACAGTTAAAGTCGTGGTCCAAAGCAAAAAAAGTGTGCTTAAGGGCTCTGGACACCTCTAATTGGAGACTCTAGCAAAGCTGAGTCACAATCTGAAAAGGTTCACCAAGTTATGTGTCTGTGGCATTTATGTATCCGGTGGTAATATTGGAAAACAAAGTGCTTAGGGTCACGGCCAAGACTCATAAAGTAGCTGTGTTCAAGAATCAACATACTTAACTAGGAGAATCAATAACACTATCTGGATTCTGAGCTCTTATAGATGCCAATCATTCTGAACTTCGAAGGATAAAGTGAGATGCCAAAACTGTTCAGAGGCAAAAAGCTAAAAGCCCCGCTCATCTAATTAATACTGATCTTCATAGATGTTTTTGGAATTCATTGTATATTCTCTTCTTTTTATCCTATTTAATTTTTTAGTTGCTTGGGGACAAGCAACAATTTAAGTTTGGTGTTGTGATGAGCGGATAATTTATACGCTTTTTGGCATTGTTTTTAGTATGTTTTCAATACATTTTAGTTAGTTTTTATTATGTTTTTATTAGTTTTTAAATAAAAATCACTTTTCTGGGCTTTACTATGAGTTTGTGTGTTTTTCTGTGATTTTAGGAATTTTCTGGCTGAAATTGAGGGACCTGAGCAAAAATCTGATTCAGAGGCTGAAAAAGGACTGCAGATGCTGTTGGATTCTGACCTCCCTAAACTCGAAGTGGATTTTCTGGAGCTACAGAAGCCCAATTGGCGCGCTCTTAATTGCGTTGGAAAGTAGACATCCTGGGCTTTCCAGCAATATATAATAGTTTATACTTTGCCCGAGATTTGATGGCCCAAACAGGCATTCTAAGTCAGCTCAAGAATTCTGGCGTTTAACTCCAGAACTGGCACAAAAGCTGGAGTTAAACGCCCAAACTGGCATAAAAGCTGGCGTTTAACTCCAAGAAATGTCTCTACACATGAAAGCTTCAATGCTCAGCCCAAGAACACATCAAGTGGGCCCCGGAAGTGGAATTTTACAATAAACACCCTAGCTTACTCATTTTCTGTAACCCTAGGTCACTAGTTTACTATAAATACTACTTTAAGTGATTTATATTGTACCTCATGACACTTTACACGTTTCTTATTGTATTCTCTACGGCATGAGTCTCTAAACCCCATTGTTGGGGGTGAGGAGCTCTGCTGTTCTTCATGAATTAATGCAATTACTACTGTTTTCCATTTTATCATGCTTGCTTCTATTCTAAGATATTCATTCGCACTTCAACCTGATGAATGTGATGATCTGTGACAATCATCATCATTCTCACCTATGAACGCGTGCCTGACAACCACCTCCGTTCTACCTTAGATTGAATGCATATCTCTTAGCCTCATGATTTATATTAGAGTCTTCATGGTATAAGCTAGAATTATTGGCGGCCATTCCTGAGATCCAGAACGTCTAAACCTTGTCTGTGGTATTCTGAGTAGGATCTGGGAAGGGATGGCTATGACGAGCTTCAAACTCGCGATTGTTGGGCGTGTGATAGACGCAAAAGGATCAATGGATCCTATTCCAACATGATCGAGAACCGACAGATGATTAGTCGTGCGGTGACAGCGCATTTGGAACGTTTTCACTGAGAGGACGGGAAGTAGCCATTGACAACGGTGATGCCCAACATAAAGCTTGCCATGGAAGGAGCCTTGCGTGCATGAAGAAGAAGATAGTAGGAAAGCAGAGATTCAGAAGACAAAGCATCTCCAAAGCCTCAACCTGTTCTTCATTACTGCATAACAAGTATTTATTTCATGTTCTTTTACTTTTTACAATTAAATCTGAGAATTATTGATATCCTGACTAAGAGTTACAAGATAACCATAGCTTGCTTCAAGCCGACAATCTCCATGGGATCGACCCTTACTCACGTAACGTATTACTTGGACGACCCAGTGCACTTGCTGGTTAGTTGTACGGAGTTGCAAAAGTGTGATTGTAATTTCGTGCACCACTCTCATATTAACATCTCAGCGACTTCGTCCATATTTCCAAGCCCACATTATCAGGTTTCAGACCAACCAGCCAATAAAAGGCATTCTGCAAAAAACAGATTTAGCAGGAAGAATCTTACAATGGGCAGTCGAGTTGTCTGAATTCGACCTTCAATATGAAGCTCGGACAGCGATCAAATCGCAATATTTGGCCGACTTCATTGCAGAATTTATAGACACCCAAAAAATTCCTACAGAATGGAATCTCTATATAGACGGTTCCTCAAACAAAACTGGAAGCGGCCCGGGTGTGATAATTGAAAGCGACCAGGGAACCCAAATCAAACTTTCCCTCAAATTTGGGTTCCCTGCCTGAAACAATCAAGCTGAGCATGAGGCATTACTAGCTGGTTTGAAGCTAGCTAAGGAGGTTGGAGCTCAAAAGCTTATCATCTTCAGCGACTCACAGGTGGTCACTTCACAAATAGCTGGGAGTTACCACGCCAAGGATCCTACCATGAAAAAGTACTTGGACAAAACCAAGGAACAGCTCAGACAACTCGGGGAATATGAGGTCCACCACATACCTCGGGAACAGAATGCTCGAGCTGATGCACTCTCAAAACTGGCCAGTACCAAACTAGGGGGCAACAATAGAAGCCTTATCCAAGAGATGCTGCAGAACCCGTCAATCTCGGAAGAAGAAAATGTCCTAGCCATAACAGGTCCGGATCAAGGATGGATGACTCCCATAATTAACTACCTCAAAACAGAAACACTCCCTATAGATAAGAAGAAGGCAAAGAGGCTAAAACAGGAAGCACAATACTACACCATCATAAATAATACTCTATACAAAAGAGGGATTTCAACACCACTATTAAAATGCGTGCCGACCTCCATTACAAAAGAAGTTTTAGAAGAAGTACACAATGGTATCTGTGGCAACCATCTTGGAGCGCAGGCACTCACTAAGAAAGTACTCCGAGCTGGATTTTACTGGCCGACCTTACAAAAAGAAGCAACAGATTTCGTGAAGACATGTCCACCATGTCAGAAACATGCCAACTTTTACATCGTCCTGCCAGAAGAGCTCATCAGCATAACCTCACCCTGGCCATTCGCAAACTGGGGACTCGATCTTCTCGGACCCTTCCCTCAAGGATCAAGACAAGTCAAATTCCTCATAGTGGGGGTAGACTATTACATAAAATGGATCGAGGCAGAACCCCTAGCCAACACCACTGCGCAAAGAAGTCAAAAATTCCTATATAGAAACATTGTCACAAGGTTTGGGGTTCCATACTCTATAACCACAGATAATGGCACTCAATTTACAGATGCAGGCTTCGGAAAGTTGGTGGCCGATCTAAACATAGAACACCAATTCACATCCGTAGAGCACCCCCAGGCCAATGGACAAGCAGAAGCTGCTAACAAAGTCATATTAGCCGGGCTAAAACGGAGATTACAGGAGCTCCCACAAGTCCTATGGGCATATCGGACAACTCCACACTCCACCACAAAGGAATCACCCTTCCGATTAGCTTACGGAATGGAGGCAATGATCCAAGTTGAAGTCGAAGAAGGGTCGCCTAGAGTGATCCACTATAATGAAGAGGCCAACTCTCAACTTCAAAGGGAAGACCTCGACCTACTTCTAGAAATCCGAGAAAGAGCTCGGATAAGAGAAGAGGCATTAAAATGACGAATGGCTTCAAGATACAATCAAAAGGTAGTGTCGCGAGGTTTTGCCGAGAACGACCTCATCCTAATCCGAAATGATATCGGAACAACTCGACCTGGAGAAGGAAAGCTGGCAGCAAACTGGAAAGGACCCTATCGAGTCATAGAAGTACTTGGAAAGGGCTACTACAGATTGTCCAAACTAGAAGGGCGAGAGCTTCCCAGGTCATGGCACGCTTGCAACCTGCGAAGGTATTATAGTTAGAGGTAATAAGGATCTTTGGATAAGGTGCACTCTTTTTCCTGAAAAGGTTTTTTAATGAGGCACCGAGCCAAGATTCGTAAAATACCTAACTTAGAGGAGTAAAAATCACACATGTATATATTTGCATATTTTCTATTTTGAATAAAGTTTTTCAGATTTTCTACAAATCCTTTATCAAGACGCATTAATCTGAAACGCAAAAAATTCATTGCCCGATTATAAAACTGCACGAAAGTGAAAATCAAATTCACTGCACGATCACGATAAAGACCAACAAAGATGAAAAACAAATTCATCAAAAGGTCGACCAACGGGGATCAAACCCAATTTCAACAAAATTGGCAAAGATGAAAATGCAACAAAAACATAATAATGCAAGAAGTTATCGAAAGTGATCCATAGAAAGGACCTGACGAGGTCTTAATAAAAATGGGTTGCTAAAAATAACTTAAAGACCGGTCGACGTAAAAGAAAGTCGGACCAGTCGACCACAAAAACCAAAGTTATAAAAAGTAAATCCCTGGAAAGAGGCATGGCCAGCCCTAAAAAAGAGGATTACTAAAAATAACTTAGAGGGGCCCGACATGATGAAGTCGGCCCAGAACAAAAAGTTATAAAAGTAATCCCTAAAAGAGACATGAACAAGGTCCAAAAAAAAAGAGGAATACTAAAACTAACTTAGAAGGGCCCGACATGAAGAAGTCGGCCCAGAACAAAAGTTATAAAAGTATTCCATACAAGAGATCTGACAAAAGATCCAAAAATGGATTAGTAGAGATAACTCAGATGAGGTCGACACAACCAAATCGACTCGGCAAGGCTACCAAAAACTATAATCCATAAGAAGAGATCACCTAAGATCCAATCAGGAGGGATTACTCGAAAGAGCCGTAAAACACGACCAAGTTGAAGAAATCGACCAACAGAAGACACACAAGTTGGATCCAGAAATCCGTAACCTCAAAAGAATCAAGCTACAACTATGAAAATACGAAGACAACTAAAAGAGGTCAAACAACAAGGTTCCAACACTCCCAAAAAACCTAGAACGTGTCAGATAAGCGTGGACAAGCATATTATGAAAGAAACAAGTTGTAATAATAACAAAGACTCAAGGGGCCACCTAAAGTCGACCCCAAGAATCTGAAGAGATACCTTATTTTTCCAAAAAACAGAGTTGCTAACAGAAAAGCAACTAAAAAGGTACCCACAGTCAGAACAACCAATTACAAAATTTAAAGTTCAAAGCCCACAAGCCGGGCTGTATACAAAACATCCAGAATAAGTCAGAGAGAATCCATAGACTTCCCAGTAGCTGCATCCCGAGGTGAAGGAGGACGAGCCTGAAGAGGCACCGCATCTACTGTCCCATCATCTCGGTTCAGGATCTGACAATCAAGATCTGACTCGGGAGGACCATCTGCATGAGTTGAAGAAGTCGGCACAACAGAGACTTTGGCAGTAGGCACAGGAGGGGGCTCGACATCATCATCATCATCTAGATCATCAGGGACAATTTTACCGTCCTTCACAATGTTGTCTAAGCTAAAGAGCGTAAGGTCAAGCTCGAGCGCAAGAACTCGAACTTGCTCCTTCAGATTCTCATAAGCAGCAGTAACACTGCCTATGAGATGACCTTGAAATTAAGCATAATCAGCTCGGACAGACTCCAAATTTTTCCTGAGATCCATCATCTCCCTATATGTGGTGACATAACTCTCCTTATGCTTCAACGCCGTGTCCTCAGCCAACTTTACAGAGGCCGCCAAAGCAACAGCTCTAGCCTTTTCACTCTCCAACTCTTTCTCCAACCTGGCCACTTTTACCTCGATTTCTTCCTTTAAACCCTTAATCTAGTCATATTCCGACTTGGCCTCCTCCATAAAAGCCTTTGTAGCGTGAACTGGAACATCCTGGGCAGTCCGAAATAACGCTGCCCCCATGTGTGGCAGTTTTAAACCGCTCCGGGTAATGAAGACCAAATGACGAAGAATGGATACATCGTCAGTAGGAACAACACTATAAGGAGCAATTTGTTGATCAACAAACCTGACAGCGTCAAAGTCGAGGGCATCCAGATTGAAAGGCTCAACAGTTCTCTGTCTTTTTGGAGGAGGGACGGCAGTAGGAGAAGAGGTAGCTATAGAGGCTTGGGGAGGATCAACCAAGTGGACCTGAGGAGTAGGAATCATCTTCCTCGGCCTAGAAGAACTCAATATCGGCTTTTTAGGAGGAACCTGAGAGGATCCCTCCCCAGTCGCCTTAGCTGAGATGTTCTGGGCACCCGTAGCCTTCCTGGCCTTTTTAAAAGCCCTCATGGAGTCATTATTCTTAACCATATCTGAAACAACACAAAGAAAACCAAGTTATCAACCAGAAAATAGGAAGAATGAACTCGACAAAATAAACAAAATACAACAAATATCAAGGAAGCTAACCCCTACCCAACTTAGCTCGGAGAAGTAATGGGTTTCCTACAAATTTTTTAGTATCAAGATGGGGAGGCTGCCCCCAGTTTTCTTACAACATGGTTACAAAAAGCTTGCTCAACCTCGTCTAACATCTCTCAGGTGTACCTAGACACCACTACATTCCTCTGCCATTCTAAGGAAAAGCTGGGCTTGCCATTCTCATCTAAAAAGAAAGGACGAGCTCCTTCAACAGCTCGGATCTTAAAAAAGTAATTCTTAAAATCTCTGAAGGACTCATCATACATGGAAAAAACTTTGTGTCCCTGGGCAGACCTAAAAGAAATCTAAGAAGCTTTCTTTTTGGTAGTACCAGGCTTGGTCAACACAAAGAGGTACAGAAAGAGAGTTTGAGAAGGTTTAACATCAAATTCTTGATAAACCAATTAAAAAATTTTGATAAATCCCCACGAGTTTGGATGAAGCTGGGATGGAGCTACGTTACACGACCACAATAGGTCGGTCTCAAAAGGAGTGAAAGGAAGGATGATGTTAATCTAACTAAAAAATAAGTCGTATGCATAAAAAAAGGGACGCTCCCCCTGGGTCGGAACAGGGAAGCAAACCCTTTCAATAGAATCAGGTGCTACTAATTCGTAGTTATTTTCTTGATCTCTACTACTACAGATTCGATGATGTTTTCTAAGCTCCGTACAGAATTCAGAGTTAGCTAGAGAAACACACAGCAACACATGGGAGTCCAACCAGTCAAACATCCCCTCAGGAACCTTAGAAGACGTCTCAACAACATTTTTACGGGAAGACATGGCCAACTAGTCCTACAACAAGAAAAAGAAATGGATTACTAACCAAAACAGCTCGGGTGAAATCAAAGCAACTCGGACAAACGTGACTCAGAGAAATGCAAACAGTAAAAGGAAAATTCCAAGACACACACCAAGGTCCAGGAGCATCCTTTGGAGGTAGAGCCAAAGTAAGGAAAACTCAGGAAAAGGCTATGAAGCTACATCTCAAAAACTAAAGGCTATGAAGCTACACCTCAAAAACTTTCAGCAAAGAAAATCTCCTTCCAGACAAACAACAACACGAGAAGAAAATCAAAGCTATCCCAACAAGATGAACCTCCTTTCAATCAACACTCCAAAAAGAAAGCTACAAACCAAATAAGCCACCTCTCGAACTACAGTTTCGGTCTATTAGCAAAGGAACTACCAAGAAACAAAACATGCCAAGTAGAAATCATCAAAGACGCGAACCTTTTTTCAGAATCAAAACAAGCCATTATCCCAAAAGCCACAAAATCAAAAAATATAGAAGCAGGCAACAAACATGCAAAGCCCTAAAAAGCTTCAACCATCGAGAGAAATGCCAAGAGTATACATAAGGTCGAAAAGGAAGCCAGGAAAAACACATCACAGTGACAAGCAAGCACAAGAGTACAAAAAGGTTCAAGCTTTCCAACATACATTCAAGCAAAATCAAAACTTTATCAAGAAATAAATGCAAAGAAGCGGAAAGAAGAACCAACCTGAAAAAAGGAGAAAGCATCGAAGAAATTGAAGACAGAAAGACAGAATCCAGAATCACCTTTCAAAGCAAAGAAAGCACCAACAATCACCAAACGGCATCGCAGAAAGAAATGCGAAAATGCAAGTCTCTGGTAAAAACAGAAAGTGAGAAAGAAAAGGGGGAAGTAACGGCAAAGAAACAGAGAAGAAAAACTGTTTTTTATGAAAAGTTCAAAATGAACGGGGGAGGCAAAGAAATGGAGCATTAAAAGAATTAATGAGGTTATTAAACCCTCGTGCATTCCCAAAGCAAGGAGATGCGCATTTTCAAGAGAATGAAAATTCAAAGAAAATGTTCCACATTCAAAGGAGAACTCTACAAAGAAGAAGTCGACAAAATGCTCGAGTTCGGCTTCACCATAAAAAGGATCGAAGTCCTAAAACTAAAGGCTCGACCTCAAAAGAAAGACCGAGCTCGAGCAGGGGTATTGTTCATACCCTGGGTCGAGCTGTCCGACCCGGGATGTTTTAACGACAAGTCGACCGACCTCTTCAGGTCAGACTATCTGACCTCTTCAAGAGCTCGGACAAACCACTACAGAGGCCCAAGAAGGCCCAAACGAAGGAACACATCCCAAATCTAAAGGCACCTAAAGCCTAGAAAGATAAGGGCGGTTCTTTTGAAGATAAGATGACCTCACCCAAAGATAAGATAAGATAAGATAACTATCTTATCACCAGAAAGGTCACTCCTCACGATTATAAATACACTGGAGCACCCAGGTATAACTCATACTCTGATTCTACTAAAAAAACCTGCTTAATACCCTTGCTAACTTTAGCATCGGAGTCCCTTGCAGGTACCACCACCCTCCGGTGACAAAGAATCAGCAACATTGTCAGTCCAACAAGTTGGGCGCGACAGCTCCGGCCGCCGTCCACCAGCCGGACACATCATCTCCGACCAGCACAGAAGATCTCGTCCGAGATCGACCTACAGTTTTTGGTAACCCTCGGAACACCACCCATCTGTTGAGTAAGTAGACTTATTTGCTGAGATATAAGTTTATTTTGAGCAAGAAGAGCATTAAGAGCTTCTACTTCCATAACACCCTTCTTCTGAGGAGCCTCAGAGTTCACAGGATTTCTGTTAGATGAGTATAAATATTGGTTACTAGCAACCAATTCAATTAGCTCAATAGTCTCCTCCGGTGTCTTCTTCTTGTACAATGAACCACCTACAGAATTATCTAAGCACATCTTGGACATTTCACCAAAGCCTTCATAAAAGATATCTAGTTGGGTCCATTTAGAGAACATGTCTGGAGGGAATTGCCTAATCAGTAGCTTGTACCTTTCCCAAGCTTCATAAAGAGTTTCACCATCCCTCTGCCTGAAGGTCTGAACTTCCACCCTAAGTTTAGTCAGCTTCTTTGGTGGGAAAAATTTAGTAAGAAACTCAGTAACAACCTTGTCCCAAGTATTCAAACTCTCCTTGGACTGGGAATCTAGACGTAGCTTTGCTCCATCCCTAAGAGAAAAAGGGAAGAGCATGAGTTTGTACACCTCTGGGTTCACTCCATTTGTCTTCACAATATCACAAATCTGCAGAAAATTAGAAATAAATTGGTTTGGGTCTTCGTGGGGAAGACCATGATACTGGCAGTTTTGTTGCACCAGCGTGACCAATTGTGGCTTCAACTCAAAGTTGTTCGCAGTTGTACGAGGCACCACAATGCTTTTACCATAAAAATCTTCAGTAGGAGCGGACTAAGAGCCAAGCACTCTCCTTTGTTCTTCATTCCCATTCGGACTTGCCACATTGGCATTAACAGCATTATTGTGATCCATAGTGGATTCTGCAGGCTTACAAAGTCTTGCTTGTTGTAAACGTCGCCTACAAGTCCTTTCAGGTTCTGGATCAAAGTTTAACAGAGGTTCCTTGTCTCTGTTCCTGTGCATAAACAAACAGAAAACAAGAAAAGGTGAGAATCTCTACGTCAGAGTGCAGAGAAGTCCCAGTGAGGTATCCTGTGTAAAATAATAAAATAAAGATGCTAAATAAAATAAATAAATAAATTTCGAAAATAATAACTAAAATTAAATAGAAATTTTCGAAAATTAACAGGAAAAATAAACAAGAGAATTAAAATAAAATTAACTAGGTGACACCAAACTTAATTTCAGAAATTAAGGAAAAAAAATATATATATATATATATTCGAAAATAATAAGCAAAAATAAAAAAAATTAAAACTAAAACGCCTAATCTAAGCAATCAAACAACTAATAGTTGTTAATCACTATCAATCCCCGGCAACGGCACCAAAATCTTGGTGCAGATTTTCTAACCACAAACTAACCGGCAAGTGCACCGGGTCGTACCAAGTAATACCTCAGGTGAGTGAGGGTCGATTCCACGAGGATTGATGGATCAAGCAACAATAATTGAGTGATAGGCTTAGTCAGGCAAACAAAAAGTAATGTTTGGGAGTTCAAAAGACATTAAACAATATAAAGAATATTGAAAAAAGGCAAGTAAATGGGTTGGGAGTAAAGTATGGAAAAGGCAGTTAAGGTTTCAGAGTTATCTATTTTTCCGGATTAACTTTTCTTACTAACTATTTTAATCATGTAGGATTTAATTTATGGAAAACTATATGTGACTAGACCCTAATTCCTTAGACCTTTCTAGTCTCCTTAAATTTTCATCAACTGCCAATTCCTTGGTCAATTAATTCCAATTAGAGGGTGATGATCAAATTCCAGTTTATATGCCACAAAAACTCTAATTACCTGAAAATAAAAGGATTATATGTCATGTATCCCGTTAAATCCAGATAATTATAATTTAGGAGAATATGTTTTCAAGCTGTTGTTCAAGTAAAGAGCTTTTCCAAGTTATACAAGAACTCAAGTAGAAAGAGGGTCATACTTCCGTTCCACCCAAATTCATAAGATAAAGAGTGAAAACAATTCCTAAATTATAAATCATACATGAATTAAAGTAGAAAAAGCAATAAAATCAATCCTTACAAATAGACAGAGCTCCTAACCTTAATAATGGAGGTTTAGTTGCTCATGGTAAAAAAAGAAAATAAGGATTGTAAATTGGAATGGAAAAATGTTAAGTTGGAATCCCCCTGTTGGAAGAAAAGTTTCTCTCTTTTATATCTAATCCTAATAATTTAAAATCTAATTTCTGAAGCTAAAATAATATCTTTTCCTAAAAAAATAATATTTGAATTTAAATTAGATTTAATTAACAAGTCTTTAGTTGATGGGTGGGGACCACTTATTTTGTTCATTCTGTAGCTTCTAATCTATGTTTTCTAGGCTGGAAACTGGGTCAAAACAGCCCAGAAATCGCCCCCAACGTTTTTTTGCGTTTTCTGCACGTGGCGCATGTCACGCGTATGCGTCAGCCACGCGTACGCGTCGCTGAGCAAATCTTCAATTCACGCGCACGCGTCGGTCACGCGCACGCATCGGTCACGCGCACGCGTCGCCATGGAAAGCTCCAAATCACGCGCACGTGTCAGTCATGCGTACGCGTCGCTCCTCGCTGCCATCTCCTTTGGTTCTTGTGCTGCAGAAACTCCATCAAATCCAGCCGAATGCTACCTAAAATAAATAAAATTGCAAAAGACTCAAAGTAGCATCCATATTGGCTAAAAGATAATTAATTCTTTATTAAACTCAACAAATTAGATGCAAATTCACTAGGAAAAGATAAGAAAGATGCTCACGCATCAAAAGTCTTCCAATAGAATCCAGCTCGGAGTACTTTTTTGGTGAGAGCTTGTGCTCCGAGATGGTTCCCACAGATGCCACTGTGTATTTCTTCTAAAACTTCCTTTGTTTTGGAAGTCGGCACACATTTTAATAGTGATGTTGAAATCCCTCTCTTGTATAGAGTATTGTTTATGATGTTTAGTATTGTGCCCCCCGTTTTAACCTCTTTGCCTCCTTCTTATCTGCAGGGAGTATTTCTGGTTTGAGGTAGTTAATTATGGGAGTCATCCATCCTTTGATCCAGACCGGTTATGGCTAGGACCTTTTCTTTCGAAATTGACGGGTTCTGCAGTATTTTTTGGATGAGGCTTCTATTGTTGCCTCCTGGTTTGGTGCTGGCTAGTTTTGAGAGTGCATCAGCTCGGACATTCTGTTCCCGAGGTATGTGGCAGACCTCATATTCCCTGAGTTGTCCAAGCTGTTCCCTGGTTTTGTCCAAGTACTTTTTCATGGTAGGATCCTTGGCTTGGTAGCTCCCTGTTATTTGTGAGGTGACTACTTGTGAGTCACTGAAGATAATAAGTTTTTGAGCTCCAACCTCCTTAGCCAGCTTCAAACCAGTTAGCAATCCCTCATATTCGGCCTGATTGTTTGAAGCAGGGAACTCAAACTTTAGGGAGAGTTTGATTTGGGTTCCCTGATTGCTTTCTATTATCACGCCTACTCCACTCCCGATTTTGTTCGAGGAGCCATCTACGTAGAGATTCCATTCTGTAGGATTTTTGGGGTGTCAGTAAACTCTGCAATGAAGTCGGCCAGGTACTGTGATTTGATGGCTGTCCGAGCTTCATATTGAATGTCAAATTCGGACAAATCGACTGCCCACTGTAAGATTCTTCTTACCAAATCCGTTTTCTGCAAATTGCCTTTTATGGGCTGGTTGGTCTGAACCTTGATGAAGTGGGCTTGAAAATATGGACGAAGTCGTCGAGACGTTAGTATGAGGGTGTAGGTGAATTTTTCTATTTTTTGGTAGTTTAGTTCAAACCCTTGTAGTGCTTTGCTGATGAAGTATATAGGTTGTTGTCCACTTTCGTCCTCTCTGACCATTGCTGATGCTACTGCCCGATTTCCTACTGCGAGGTACAATACAAGTGGTTCTCCTTCCCGTGGCTGAGTTAGAATAGGTGGTTTTCCCAGGAACCTTTTGAAATCCTAGAAGGCCTGCTCGCACTCCGTTGTCCATTCAGACCTCTTTCCCTTCCTTAAAGTGGCGTAGAAGGGGAGAGATTTTATTCCTGATCCGGCTAGAAATCTGGATAAGGCTGCCAATCTTCCATTGAGTTATTGTACCTCTTTGACACAGGTCAGACTCTTCATGTCGAGTATAGCCCAGCTTTTATCCGGATTTTCCTCGATTCCTCTTTGTGGGATCATGAAACCCAAGAATTTGCCAGCTTCTACTGTGAAGGTGCATTTTACAGGATTAAGTCGCATGCCATGCCTTCTTATGGAATCGAATACTTGGGTGAGGTCGGACAGTAGTGACTCCTCTCTTCTTGTCTTTATTAACATGTCGTCCACGTATACCTCCATGACTTTCCCGACATGATCTGTAAAGACTTTATTCATTAATCTTTGATAAGTGGCTCCTGCGTTTTTGAGTCCGAATGGCATGACGATGTAGCAGTAGTTTGCTTTTGGGGTTAAGAATGAGGTTTTTTCTTAATCAGGTGGGTACATTGGGATTTGATTGTATCCCGAATAGGCATCCATAAACGAGAGGTATTTGTATCCGTAAGAGGCATCCACCAGAGCGTCTATACTTGGGAGTGGATAAGGATCTTTTGGGCAAGCTTTGTTGAGATCGGTGTAGTCAGTGCACATCTGCGACTTCCCATTTGATTTTTTCACCAAGACGACGTTGGCTAGCCATAGTGGATACTTGACTTCTTTTATGAATCCTGCCTCTAGTAGAGCTTGCACCTGCTCTTCCACAGCTTGGGATCGTTCTGGCCCGAGCTTTCTACGTCTCTGCTGTACTGGCCGAGATCCTGGATATACTGCCAGCTTGTGGCACATTAGCTTGGGGTTTATGCCCGGCATGTCTGCGGCTTTCCATGTGAAGAGGTCGACATTATTTCTTAAGAACTATTTGAGGGACTCCTTTACGTCTCCTTTTAGGATTGTGCTAATATTGGTTGTTTTATCTGGGACATCTCCGATCTGGACTTTTTCTATCTCGCCTTCAGGTTGTGGACGAAGTTCTTCCTGCCCTCGAATTCCTCCGAGTTCGATGGTATAGATTTCTTCTCCTTTGCCTCTGAGGTTCAAACTTTCGTTGTAACAGCGGCGTGCTATTTTTTGGTCTGCTTTTATCGTAGCGATCCCTTCTGTGGTTGGGAACTTCATGCACAGATGTGGAGTCGAGACTACTGCACCGAGCTGATTTAGCGTTGTCCGACCTATCAGGGCATTGTAGGCTGAACTCACGTCGACCACAATGTAGTCTATGTTGAGTGTCTTTGACCGGTTTACTTTTCCAATGGTTGTGTGCAGTGAGATGTATCCAAGTGGTTGGGTTGGAGTGTCTCCTAGCCTAAATAAGCTGTTCAGATATGCTCTGAGTTCTTTTTCCTCTAGGCCGATTTTGTCGAAGGTGGTTTTGAACAAGATGTCTGTAACGGCCTAGCCCCGAAGAAACGGCGCTTTCGGGATCAAACGGAATTTTTACAGAATTTTTAGGAATTTCTATGCATATAAGCACCTCCACTGCACAGGTGCTGCGTCATCAAGCTGCTGAGTCAGCAGCTTGATTGCACAGGACACCTCTCCTAATCTAAGTAGGCACGTCGCGAAGAGTTGCGTTTTTGAGCCACTTCGGGCCCGAATTTCAAAATTCTGATTTCCATGGTTAGTCTCTATGTGACGAGCCGGTCACGAATTTCGAGAGAAAAATTATATTAATATAATATTCATATATTATTATTTTATTCAGAATATTATATTATTATCTTCTCTACTGTGATTAATGTTGATCTATGTTTAGTAATATAATAACTGAGCTTGAAATCTACCGATAACGGATAATACCAGCATTCTTAGATGAACTTAGCACTGCTAATGCTTCATCATATATCTTTTATTCTTATGATTATCCAGTTACTAGTGTCATTTACACTAAGTAACTTAATGTTTATCCATTAGTAGTGTAATTACTTAAGTACTAATACATCTAGCTTTAGTAATTATCCTTTTCTGAGATATTTTGACAAGTAACTTTTGGATAATCATCATCCAAAAGTCACGGCCTCCCTTGGACAGCTTGGCTATCATTTTTGTTCTTGGAAAAGCTTAGAACACCATGAAAGAAAACCATGAAGTTTCCATGAACACCTGAGCTACTTTCTCCGTTCTTTCTCAAACCGAAACCCCTATCAAAAATCTAATCTTACCAAAGTGTTCACCTCTTCCTCCTCTTCATTTCTATGTCACTTTTCATGGATTAAATCAAGGTATGAAGGCTGCTCCTCCTCCTTGAAGATTCGGCCATGGTGGTTCCTTAAGTTAATGATGTTTTCTTCATGTTCTTTCTTAGGATCTCTTATTCAATCACCAAAAGCTCCAAGAAAACGTGATTTCTAGTTACCTTAAGGTGAGGAAAACCTTCTTTTCATCATCATGAAGCTTCAGCCTTCATGGTTCATAAGATTCTAAAGTTGTTTTTGATGTTAAAATAGGCGTAAAAGTGCTTCTGGAAGCTTGTTTTTGGTGCAATCTCGGACAGCAGCAAAGGAGGTAAGGTTTGGTAAATTAGTCAATGATTGGCTGTGTTCTTGAAGTGTTAAACCAGATCTTGTTGCTTGAGATTTGATTTTGGGTGTTTGTGTGATTGTTTGATCATGGAAACTTGTTGTTTAATGCTTGAAAATCATGTTTATGATGGTTTTGAAGTGGCTGTTGGTGCTGCTGGAAAACGTCACATTCCAGCCATGAAAATCATGATTGTTTATCCTTATTTGATGTGTATTTGATGGCTGAAAAGTTTCTCTTTGGTTTGATAAAAATCGGGTTCAAATCGGTTTCCGAAAAGATTGAAAAACTAGCTGAAAATCAAGCAGAAATCTGATGAACTTTTGAAAAAAAAAATGTTTTTGGTTTTTGGAAGAACATGAAAACGTGTATTCAAGGTGTTTTGGGGTCAAAATACAATTATTAAAAAGTTTGGGGTTGAAAATTAATTAATCAAAAGTTGAGGGGCTAAAGTGCAAATATTAAAAGTTATAGGGGTCAAAGTGCAATTTCCAAGAAGTCCGGGGGTCAAAATGCAATTTTTGAAATTTAAATAAAATATTATTATTTTAATAATAAAATATTAATATATTATTTTATTAATAATATTATTTTAATAATAATATTTTTTTATTAATAATAATAAAATATTGATAAAAAGACAGTTTTTCCTGAAAGCCTCAGGAAGGCAGATTTAAGTCCAGAATTCTCTAATTTCCTTTACTAAACACCTAAGAAGAGGTATAAGAGAAGATATAGAGGTATATGAGGTAAAGAAACAAGATTTTGAAACCTGTGTTTAAGTTAAAAAGAAAAGGAGTTAAAAGTGATATAGCTGTGTACCTGACCTTACAGAGTAAACAGAGAATTGTAAAATGAGCTTTCTGTGATGTTGTAATGCTTGATTTATGATGATTGCTAAATGATGGAAAGTATGGTTATATGTGAATTATGAGCCTTCGGGAAATGCTTGTGAATGTTGTGCGGGGACGCCCGTATTGTGATGTTGCTTCCCAGACAGGCTGCGGTAGAGTAGTACCAGCCCTGCAAGCTGAATGCTTGGTAGAGGCCTGACTTGCATACCTGCGGTATATTGAGACCTGAGCAAATACCAGCCCTGCAAGTCGAGAGCACTTGGTAGAGGGTATGCGGTACTTAATATGGGATTAAGTTCTGGGAAGGCCTTATTTGACTTGGAGGGTCGGATTGCATCGGGTGCGGGTGGAAACCGACAAATGAGCTCATTACCTGCAGTAGGGACAGACATGCATCATACTTGTTAGTGCATTATTTATTGCTAATCTTCTTATGTTCTTGTTCTATTCCTTGTTTGTTGGAGCATAACTGTGTGATTGCATATTAATGTGTGAATGCGCATTTATTTCCTATTTCCTCTCTTGTTCATGTGTTAGTTTATGTTGCTGTTATTTACATATTACTCTACATTTATTTATACTTCAATGACCACAGACATTACAAATGAACATAACTGTAAACCCCGACCTTACTAAGAACTCCCCAGTTCTTACCCCTTACACCTCTACAGATGGACACGGGAGTCCTATTCTACGAGATTGATCCACCGTATATCCACGAGGACCCTGTGAGTGGCGAGTATTACATCTACTGTGCGGTACCTCGTATCCGTAATTATGTAGTTCGTGGTAGACCTTTCCAGTACCCTATTAGGACAGCATACTTTAATCCTGATGCACCGTATGACTTTCCTTTATCTTGGTTACACCCCGGCGGACCTGGGATACCTCATCCTAAGGAGCAGATGCCACCTCCACCTAACCATCCTCCTCCACCTGAACCTCCTCTACTTGATGAGCCTATACCTGCCCAGCTTATCCATGAGGCACCTCCTGTACCTATTGTCCTTGATGAGTGGGGTGTTCCTGTGTTGCCACCCGAGCTTGATCCTTTACCTGAGCCGATCGAGCCTCCTGTCTTTGATGAGCAGCAGGGACATGAGTATGATCAGATCATGGAGGCGCCACCTCTTTCTCCAGACTATATATGTTTGGTAGCTATCCTTTTATGGTTCCTGTGGCCAGCAGTGGTTCCTCTGCTATCACTCCGGCAGAAGAAGAGGACGAGGAAGAAGAAGATCCAGAGGAAGATCCTAACTTCATAGTTATCTCCTCTGACAGCGATGACGATGAGCCAGGTGAGGCGCCAGCAGGCGAGCATCACCATTCGCCCGGTGATTTTCCGTGAGGTACTCTGGACCAGGACTGAGGAGACTTTTTGAGACGCCTAGTCTAACTTCAGTACATTAGAGTGTCTCCATCACTTTTGATTAGCATGATTAGAGGGAATAGGCATATCATAGAGTTAGGTTAGCCTGGGTGCCAGCTTAGGGGCTTTTGGTCAGGCCAGGCCCTGGGGCTTCTTATGTACATATATGTATATACTATATGAGTTACTGACTTAGGGGTGCTGTACTATAGCTCTATGCTTATATAACTGAGCCACTTCTGTAACATGATGTATGTTATAGTGTGTTGTTCCTTATTCTGTTATCTTTTGTCTTATGTATGTGAACGTTTAATTATCCCTTGATATATGGAAGGTATGCGACTTTAAATTATTCTTGTTAAAAAAAATTTACTTGTAAAATTCGCGGGGTTTTAACAACGTACAGGCTTATATTTATTAATTAATAATACAAAAAGGAAAAACAAGTTGGTAACATTCGATTTCTAATATGATCTAGACATGCTAGAAGTTGGGTCGTTACAATTTGGTATCAGAGCGGTTCTTCCTGTTAGAGTCTGGGGAATGGACTGAATCATGCTTTATTGCATGCTCTGTGGTGTGTCTCATGCTTATAGGGTATCTATGTGATATGTGTTGCATGAATGTCTTTGTGCTTTCATTCTGATAATGTTCACACCAAACTTGAGGTATTAAGACTGATCACCTTGGTATTGATTGTTTGGTATGAACAGAATCAGGATGCCTCCACGGAGACGTAGCGATCGGGAAGGGTCTACTGTTAACAATCTGCCACGAAACGATGATAATCTGTTTGCTGCGATTCACGCTATGGCTGAGGCTATGCGTGAAACGGCGACTGCTACTACCCAAGCAGTTAACCGTCTAGGGGAACGTAATGGAGAGCGTAACAATGATCGTAATGGTGAGAATGGTGGGAACGGTGGTGAAGATAACATGAATCATGATAGGCCTATGACATTAGCTGCTTTCTTGAAAGTTAATCCACTGAAGTTCAAGGGTACGACTGTAGCAACTGAAGCTGATAATTGGTTCCGAGGCATAGAAAGGTCCTTGAGGGCACAGCATGTCCCGGAAGAACAGTATGTAGAATTTGCTACTTATATGTTGGAAAGGGATGCTCAGCACTGGTGGCAGGGCATTCAACGTTTACTGCAGCAAGATGAGGGTAATATGTTGTGGGATGTTTTCAAAGAAGAGTTCTATAAGAAGTACTTTCCTAGAGCTACTCGTGAGGCAAAGGAGATGGGGTTGATGCAGTTAAAACAGGGAAGTATGTTTGTTGCTGAGTATACAAGGAAGTTTGAAGATTTATGTCATTTTTCCAAGGTTTGTCAAGGGAATCCAGCAGATTTCGAAGAGTGGAAATGTTTGAAATTTGAAGGGGGACTCCGTGAAGATTTGTTGAACTCAGTGGTTCCATTGGAAATACGGAATTTTGCGGAGTTGGTTAATAAGAGTCAGCTAGTAGAGGACTGTGCTAAGAAGATAGCTGCAGCTCGGATGAATCGCCCAGGATCTTCTTTTCAGAATTATAATCGGTATATAGCTCCTCAGGGAAGGAATTTTAAGGAGGGAGCAATGCCTTCACGAAGGTACAATCAGAATAGAAATGTTCATGCACGTCCTCAGCAGGATATGGGTAAGCGACCTCAGCAGGCGCAGATGCGACCAGTAAGTAGGCAGTGCGAAAAGGAGCATGGAGGTAGACCTTGTCAGTTTACAGGCGTTATCTGTTTTTCTTGTGGTCAGCCTGGACATACGGCTAAGGACTGTCCGAAGAAGCCAGTACAAGGAACAGATAGGCCACGACAGCAAGGACGTGTGTTTGCTATGACTGCTGATGACGCAATGAAATCAGACTCCCTAATTCAAGGTCAGTGTTATGTCAAATCTCGACTCTTAACTGTACTGTATGACTCTGGTGCATCACATTCATTTATTTCTGAGACTGTTGCGCATGAGTTGGGATTAGATTTCACCATGTTAGATTATAATCTAATTGTTCGTACACCCACATCTCAAAATGCCTTGACTAGTCAAGTATGTCAACAGGTGCCTTTTGTTATTGAGGCTAGGACTTTTATACATGACCTGGTTTGTTTGCCTTTGTGTGGTTTAGATATTATCTTAGGTCTAAATTGGTTGTCCAAGCATCATGTTTTCCTTGATTGTTTTAAACGAATTGCTACATTTCCATCATCTGAAATGCACACTGAACCAGTTGAGTCTTGTAGTTTCTATTTGAATTCCCTAAGAGTTATTTCTAGTAATAGTGGGTTAGAGGGTTACGTTCTACTATCGGCTAGCTCAGAAACTAATGAACAAGACTTGCAGCAAATCTGAGTGGTGAAGGAGTTTCCTGATGTTTTTCCGGATGATATACCTGAGTTTCCACCTCAGAGAGAGATAGAGTTTAATATTGATCTGGTTCCTGGAGCCGGACCAATTTCTATAGCACCGTATCGGATGTCACCGTTGGAACTAGCAGAGTTAAAGAAGCAGTTGAATGAATTGCTGGGGAAGAAGTTTATTCATCCGAGTGTATCATCATGGGCAGCTCCAGTGTTACTAGTAAAGAAGAAGGATGGTGGAATGAGGTTATGTGTGGATTATCGGCAATTGAACAAGATCACAATCAAGAACAAGTATCCACTCCCAAGGATAGATGATCTGATGGACCAGCTGAGAGGTGCGACAGTATTCTCGAAGATTGATTTGCGGTCAGGTTACCATCAAATCCGGGTGAAGGTATCAGATATACCTAAGACTGCCTTTCGAACTAGGTACGGTCACTATGAGTATACGGTTTTGTCCTTTGGACTGACTAATGCTCCTGCTGTATTCATGGATTATATGAATCGCATTTTTCGTCCGTATCTAGATCAGTTTGTGGTAGTCTTTATAGATGATATCCTCATCTATTCCAAGACAGAAGAAGAACATGGAAAGCATTTGAGGATTGTGTTGCAAATATTAAGAGCACGGAAGCTATATGCGAAGTTGTCGAAATGTGAGTTTTGGGCGACAGAAGTGGCATTCTTGGGACATGTGATCACACGAGATGGAATAACTGTAGATCCTTTAAAGATCGAGGCCGTAGTACAATGGAAGCAACCCAAGACAGTTACAGAAGTTCGTAGTTTCTTAGGGTTAGCAGGATACTATCGGCGGTTTATCAAGGGTTTTTCACGGATAGCTTTACCTTTGACTCGCCTTACTAGGAAGGAAGTTCCGTTTGAGTGGACAGAGAAGTGTGAAGAAAGCTTTGAAACTTTAAAGGAAAAGTTGACGACGGCGCCAGTTTTGGTGTTACCAGACCCATAGGAACCTTTTGCGGTGTATTGTGATGCTTCTTTCAAGGGACTTGGATGTGTATTGATGCAGCATAGGAATGTGGTAGCTTATGCTTCGAGACAACTAAGACCTCACGAAAGGAACTATCCGACACATGATTTGGAATTAGCAGCAGTGGTCTTTGCACTTATGATTTGGAGGCACTATTTGTACGGAGCCCAATTCGAAGTCTTCTCTGATCATAAGAGTTTGAAGTATATCTTTGATCAGAAAGACCTTAATATGAGGCAGAGGCGATGGATGGAATTCTTAAAACATTATAATTTTAAGCTGAGCTATCATCCTGGGAAGGCAAATGTAGTCGCAGATGCTTTGAGTCGGAAGAGTTTGGGCATATCCTGGATGATGATCAAGGAAGAAGAAATGATCTCAGCCTTTGAAAACTTAAAATTAGGAATGAGAGAGACATCAAGAGGAGTTGTTATGGCGCGACTACAATTAACATCTGACTTTAAGATAGCTATTCAGCAAGCTCAAGCCTAGAATTCAGGAATGCTGACATTGTTAACACGGATGAAGGCAGACCAGCCGGAAGAGGTACGCCAAGATAAAGAGGGAATATGGAGATATAGGAATAGAATTTGTGTACCTGCTCAGGAGGACTTGAGAAAGAACATTCTGACCGAAGCTCATGAAAGCAGATTTTCTATCCATCCCGGAACGACTAAAATGTACCAAGATCTGAAGAAGATGTTCTGGTGGCCGGGAATGAAGAAAGATATAGCAACGTATGTTTCAAAGTGTCTCACTTGCCAGAAGATTAAGGTGGAACATCAAAAACCACCTGGAACCCTACAACCATTAGAGATACCGCAATGGAAATGGGAAGAGATTACGATGGATTTTGTTACTGGGTTACCAAGAACCTCTGCCGGGCATGATGCAATTTGGGTAATTGTAGATCGATTAACAAAATCAGCGCATTTTCTACCAATTCAAATTGGTCACAGCTTGGAGAAACTCGCCCGGTTATACATTCAGGAGATAATACGATTGCATGGAATACCTTCATCAATTGTGTAAGACAGAGATCCAAGGTTTACTTCTAGATTTTGGGGAGCTCTACAGAAAGCTTTTGGGACGAAGTTGCACTTAAGTTAAGCATATCACCCACAGACTGATGGACAGACAGAACGAACAATTCGTACCTTGGAAGATATGTTGAGATCTTGCGTAATGGACCAACAGGGTAACTGGGACAAATACTTGCCATTGATTGAGTTTGCTTACAACAACAGTTATCAACAGAGTATCGGAATGGCACCATATGAGACCCTCTACGGAAGAAAGTGTCAATCACCATTATGCTGGTATGACAAGGAGGAAGGTAGGATTTTGGGGCCAGACTTGGTACAAGAAACTACCGAACGGATTAAGCACATTCGAGAGAAGATTCAAACTGCCCAAAGTCGACAAAAGAGCTATGCAGATATTAGGCGTAGGCCCTTAGAATTTAATGAAGGTGACCATATCTTCTTAATAATGACACCTACGACTGGAATATGTAGAGCTCTTAGGACTAAGAAATTGAATCCATGATATTTAGGTCCTTTTCAAATTCTTAAAAGAGTCGGTCCAGTAGCATACCAAGTAGCTCTCCATCCTTATTTGTCAAACCTTCATGATGATTTCCATGTTTCACAACTCAAAGAGTATAATCCCGACGAAAGCCACGTTTTACAACCAGAGACAGTACAGCTGCGAGCCGACTTGACATATCAAACCCTACAAGTCAGGACTGTGGAACGAAGTGACAAACAGCTTAGAGGCAAGACAGTATCATTGGTTAAGGTAGCATGGGGACAAACTGGAACTGAAGAGTACACATGGGAGCTGGAAGACAAGATGAGAAAAGACTACCCGTTTCTCTTTTCAGGTAATTGAAATTTTGAGGACAAAATTTTCTTTTAGGAGGGTAGAATGTAACGGCCTAGCCCCGAAGAAACGGCACTTTTCAGGATCAAACAGAATTTTTACAGAATTTTTAGGAATTTCTATGCATATAAGCACCTCCACTGCACAAGTGCTGCGTCTTCAAGCTGCTGAGTCAGCAGCTTGATTGCACAGGACACCTCTCCTAATCTAAGTAGGCACGTCGCGAAGAGTTGCGTTTTTGAGCCACTTCGGGCCCGAATTTCAAAATTCTGATTTCCGTGGTTAGTCTCTATGTGACGAGCCGGTCACGAATTTCGAGAGAAAAATTATACTAATATAATATTCATATATTATTATTTTATTCAGAATATTATATTATTATCTTCTCTACTGTGATTAATGATGATCTATGTTTAGTAATATAATAACTGAGCTTGAAATCTACCGGTAACGGATAATACCGGCATTCTTAGATGAACTTAGCACTGCTAATGCTTCATCATATATCTTTTATTCTTATGATTATCCAGTTACTAGTGTCATTTACACTAAGTAACTTAATGTTTATCCATTAGTAGTGTAATTACTTAAGTTCTAATACATCTAGCTTTAGTAATTATCCTTTTCTGAGATATTTTGACAAGTAACTTTTGGATAATCATCATCCAAAAGCCACGGCCTCCCTTGGACAGCTTGGCTATCATTTTTGTTCTTGGAAAAGCTTAGAACACCATGAAAGAAAACCATGAAGTTTCCATGAACACCTGAGCTACTTTCTCCGTTCTTTCTCAAACCGAAACCCCTATCAAAAATCTAATCTTACCAAAGTGTTCACCTCTTCCTCCTCTTCATTTCTATGTCACTTTTCATGGAGTAAATCAAGGTATGAAGGCTGCTCCTCCTCCTTGAAGATTCGGCCATGGTGGTTCCTTAAGTTAATGATGTTTTCTTCATGTTCTTTCTTAGGATCTCTTATTCAATCACCAAAAGCTCCAAGAAAACGTGATTTCTAGTTACCTTAAGGTGAGGAAAACCTTCTTTTCATCATCATGAAGCTTCAGCCTTCATGGTTCATAAGATTCTAAAGTTGTTTTTGATGTTAAAATAGGCGTAAAAGTGCTTCTGGAAGCTTGTTTTTGGTGCAATCTCGGACAGCAGCAAAGGAGGTAAGGTTTGGTAAATTAGTCAATGATTGGCTGTGTTCTTGAAGTGTTAAACCAGATCTTGTTGCTTGAGATTTGATTTTGGGTGTTTGTGTGATTGTTTGATCATGGAAACATGTTGTTTAATGCTTGAAAATCATGTTTATGATGGTTTTGAAGTGGCTGTTGGTGCTGCTGGAAAACGTCACATTCCAGCCATGAAAATCATGATTTTTGATGCTTATTTGATGTGTATTTGATGGCTGAAAAGTTTCCCTTTGGTTTGATAAAAATCGGGTTCAAATCGGTTTCCGAAAAGATTGAAAAACTAGCTGAAAATCAAGCAGAAATCTGATGAACTTTTGAAAAAAAATGTTTTTGGTTTTTGGAAGAACATGAAAACGTGTATTCAAGGAGTTTTGGGGTCAAAATGTAATTATTAAAAGTTTGGGGTTGAAAATTAATTAATCAAAAGTTGAGGGGCTAAAGTGTAAATATTAAAAGTTATAGGGGTCAAAGTGCAATTTCCAAGAAGTCCGGGGATCAAAATGCAATTTTTGAAAGTTAAATAAAATATTATTATTTTAATAATAAAATATTAATATATTATTTTATTAATAATATTATTTTAATAATAATATTATTTTATTAATAATAATAAAATATTGATAAAAAGACAGTTTTCCCTGAAAGCCTTAGGAAGGCAGATTTGAGTCCAGAATTCTCTAATTTCCTTTACTAAACACCTAAGAAGATGTATAAGAGAAGATATAGAGGTATATGAGGTAAAGAAATAAGATTTTGAAACCTGTGTTTAAGTTAAAAAGAAAAGGAATTAAAAGTGATATAGCTGTGTACCTGACCTTACAGAGTAAACAGAGAATTGTAAAATGAGCTTTCTGTGATGTTGTAATGCTTGATTTATGATGATTGCTAAATGATGGAAAGTATGGTTATATGTGAATTATGAGCCTTCGGGCAATGCTTGTGAATGTTGTGCGAGGACGCCCGTATTGTGATGTTGCTTCCCAGACAAGCTGCGGTAGAGTAGTACCAGCCCTGCATAATGAATGCTTGGTAGAGGCCTGACTTGCATACCTGCGGTATATTGAGACCTGAGCAAATACCAGCCCTGCAAGTCGAGAGCACTTGGTAGAGGATATGCGGTACTTAATCTGGGATTAAGTTCTGGGAAGGCCTTATCTGACTTGGAGGGTCGGATTGCGTCGGGTGCGGGTCGAAACCGACAAATGAGCTCATTACCTGCAGTAGGGACAGACATGCATCATACTTGTTTGTGCATTATTTATTGCTAATCTTCTTGTGTTCTTGTTCTATTCCTTGTTTGTTGGAGCATAATTGTGTGATTGCATATTAATGTGTGAATGTGCATTTATTTCCTATTTCCTCTCTTGTTCATGTGTTAGTTTATGTTGCTGTTATGTACATATTACTCTACATTTATTTATACTTCTATGACCACGGACATTACAAATGAACTTAACTGTAAACCCCGACCTTACTAAGAACTCCCCAGTTCTTACCCCTTACACCTCTACAGATGGACACGGGAGTCCTATTCTACGAGATTGATCCACCGTATATCCACGAGGACCCGGTGCGTGGCGAGTATTACATCTACTGTGCGGTACCTCGTATCCGTAATTATGTAGTTCGTGGTAGACCTTTCCAGTACCCTATTAGGACAGCATACTTTAATCCTGATGCACCCTATGACTTTCCTTTATCTTGGTTACACCCCGGCGGACATGGGATACCTCATCCTGAAGAGCAGATGCCACCTCCACCTGACCATCCTCCTCCACCTGAACCTCCTCTACCTGATGAGCCTATACCTGCCCAGCTTATCCATGAGGCACCTCCTGCACCTTTTGTCTTTGATGAGTGGGGTGTTCCTGTGTTGCCACCCGAGCTTGATCCTTTATCTGAGCCGATCGAGCCTCCTATCTTTGATGAGCAGCAGGGACATGAGTATGATCAGATCATGGAGGCGCCACCTCCTTCTCCAGACTGTATTTTGTTTGGTAGCTATCTTTTTATGGTTCCTGTGGCCAGCAGTGGTTCTTCTGCTATCACTCCGGCAGAAGAAGAGGATGAGGAAGAAGAAGATCCAGAGGAAGATCCTAACTTCATAGTTATCTCCTCTGACAGCGATGACGATGAGCCAGGCGAGGCGCCAGCAGGCGAGCATCACCATTCGCCCGGTGATTTTCCGTGAGGTACTCTGGACCAGGACTGAGGAGACTTTTTGAGACGCCTAGTCTAACTTCAGTACATTAGAGTGTCTCCCTCACTTTTGATTAGCATGATTAGAGGGAATAGGCATATCATAGAGTTAGGTTAGCCTGGGTGCCAGCTTAGGGGCTTTTGGTCAAGCCCGGCCCTGGGGCGTCTTATGTACATATATGTATATACTATATGATTCACTGACTTAGGGGTGCTGTACTATAGCTCTATGCTTATATAACTGAGCCACTTCTGTAACATGATGTATGTTATAGTGTGTTGTTCCTTATTCTGTTATCTTTTGTCTTATGTATGTGAAGGTTTAATTATCCCTTGATATATGGAAGGTATGCGACTTTAAATTATTCTTGTTAAAAAAAAATTTACTTGTAAAATTCGCGGGGTTTTAACAACGTACAGGCTTATATTTATTAATTAATAATACAAAAAGGAAAAACAAGTTGGTAATATTCGATTTCTAGTATGATCTAGACATGCTAGAAGTTGGGTCGTTACAATGTCAGTGAGCTTCCCTAGTCCACCAGTGTACGGTGGAGATTATCATTGGCCAATATGATAGTGATGACCATGGGATCGTGATGTCCCGAGATGACGCCAGCTGCATCTTCTTTGGTGAAAGTGATAGTAGGGAGGTCAGGTGCTTCTTCTCCTCCCTCGACATGATATACTTCTTTAAGATGTCTTTTGCAAGATGATTTGGAGATTCCTCCTCTCACAAATCCTCTATGTATCATGTGGACATGTCTCTCTAGGGTACGAGGTTGTCGTTCAGTTCGTCCGACATCTTCGTCCCTTCTTCTTTTTCTTGGCTCATCTATTTTGCTGGCTACGTACCGATCTAGTCTCCCTTCTCTTACCAATTTTTCTATAACATTCTTCAAATCGAAGCACTCGTTGGTGGCATGTCCATAGATTCAATGGTATTCACAGTATTCTGTCTGATTTTCTCCTCCTTTCTTGTTTTTGAGTGGGCGAGGTGGGGGTATATTTTCAGTATGGCATACTTCTCGATAGACATCTACAAGAGACACCCGAAGAGGGGTGTGCTTGTGGTATTTCTTGATCTTTTCTCCATGCTGATCTTCTTTTTTCTTGGACTCTTTATCCTTATCTCGGGAGGAGTTGGAGAATCCGGACCTGGAGGTCTCTCCTAGTCGAGAGTTTTCCTCCATGTTAACGTATTTCTCTGCTTGTTCTTGCACTTCATTCAAAGATGTGGGATGTTTTTTGATATGGAGTGACTAAAAGGCCCCTCTCGTAAGCCATTGATGAGACCCATGATGGCTGCTTCTGTTGGCAGACTTTGTATGTCCAGACATGCTTTGTTGAATTTTTCCATGTAGTTGCGAAAACTATCCAGATCTCCTTGCTTGATCCCTAATAGGCTTGGGGCGTGTTTAGTTTTGTCCTTCTGGATGGAGAATCTGGCTAGAAACTTCTTGGCTTAATTGTCAAAGCTTGAGATGGACCTAGGGGGCAGATTGTCGAACCATTTAATTGTTATCTTTGTCAAGGTAGTCGGGAAGGCTTTGCATCGAATTGTATCTGAGGCGTCGGTGAGATACATTCTACTTCTAAAATTACTGAGATGATGGCTGGGATCTGATGTACCGTCGTACGGAGTCATGTCAGGGGGTTTGAAGTCTTTTGGGATTTTGGCCTTCATGATCTCTTTGGTGAATGGATCTTGGTCCTTGCGGGGGCTATCTTCGTGGCTGGATCGAGTAGTTTTAGCTTTGAAATCGGCTTCAAGCTTTATGAGCTTGTCTTCTAATTCTCGGCGTCGCCTAGCTTCCCTTCGTATGTCTCTCTCGGCTTCCCGTTGATACTCGGCCTCTTTTTTGAGTTGTTTTTGTCGAACTTGAAGTGCCTCCATGACTCCTGTGTTTGGTGAATTCTTATCTTTGCTAGGCTAAGAAGCATCGTCTAGTGTGACATCTGCGTTCTTATGTGGCAATCTATTCTCTAGATCAGAATTGTGGTCATTGTCAAGGTTGTCTGCCATGATGATGGGATGACTTCCAGGTCCTCGACAACGGCGCCAATGTTCCGAGGGTTACCTGAAACTGTTGCTCGATCTCAGACGAGATCTTCTGTGCTGGTCAAAGATGATGTGTCCGACTTTGTGGGTGGTGGCCGGAGCTGTCGTGTCCGACTTGTTGAACTGGCGATGCTGCTAATCCTTTGTCACCGGAGGGTGGTGGTACCTGCAAAGGACTCTGATGCTTAAGTTAGCAAGTGTATTAAGCAGGTTTTTAGTAGAATTAGAGTATGAGTTATACCTGGGTGCTCCAGTGTATTTATAGTAGTTGGGAGTGACCTTCCTAGAGATAAGATAGTTATCTTATGTTATCTTATCTTGAGTGAAGTCATCTTTATCTTATGGGGGGCCGCCCTTATCTTTCTGGGCTTTAGTTGTCTTTAGATTGGGCTATGTCCCTTTATTTGGGCCCTTTTTGGGCTTCTTCATGATGATTTGGCCGAACTCTTTAAGAAGAGGTCGGGTAATCCCGACCTGAAGAGGTCGGTCAACTTGTCGTCAATCAGCCCGGGTCGGACAGCTCGACCCAGGGTATGAACAGTGGTTATTTTCAAATCCACATTGCACTAGAAGATTAGGAGAAAATAACTTTTACATGCCCCTTTGGAACGTATGCATATAAAAGAATGCCTTTTGGTTTATGTAATGCACCGGCTACGTTTCAAAGGTGCATGATGAGTATCTTCTCAGATCTTCTTAAGCAATGTATGGAAGTTTTTATAGATGACTTTAGTATTTATGGTGTTTCTTTTAACCTTTGTTTGGATAGTCTAGCTAGAGTATTAGAAAGATGAACTAGCTCAAACCTTGTGCTTAATTTTGAAAAATGTCATTTTATGGTAAAATAAGCTATTGTTCTAGGCCATGTTGCTTCTAATACTGGTATATCTGTTGATCCTACAAATGTAGATGTTATTACTAGTTTACCTTACCCCTCCTCCGTGAGGGAAGTCCGTTCTTTTCTAGGTCATGTAGGTTTCTGATAAACCCCATTTTAAGGGTTTATCTTGTAGTAAATTTAAGAAATTTTATCACCTTTTACCCACATTTATCCAAGGAAATAGCATGGTCTCATGATTGTCTAATAATTTATGTTTAAGTGTGAAAACATGCTTTTTAGGCCCTTAATTGCTAATTTTGATTCACCTTTGATTCCACTAGATGCCTTGATGTGTGTGTTAGTGATTTCAGGTTGAAAAGGCTAGGAATGGATCAAAGGAATGGAGAGGAAAGCATGCAAAGTGGAGAAATTATGGAAAATCAAGGATTGGGAGAAATTCACTCCACGCGCACGCACAGCAGACGCGCACGCATGAAATGACGAGGTCGCAAGGCGACGCGTACGCGTACATGACGCGTACGCGTGGATCGAAAATTGTTAAGCGACGCGTACGCATGACGTGCGCGTACGCATCGATATTCGCACGTGACCCACTTAAAGTGAATCCGCTGGGGGCGATTTCTGGGCTTCCCAGGCCAGTGGCTTAAAGCTTTGGTCCAAAAATTTAGACATGGCTTAATAGCCAGCCAAGCTTTATGTGAAAGCTTCAGTCCAAAAGATTAGACATCGCCAGTGGCCAGCCAAGCTTCAGTAGAGCATTACATACAACAGCCAAATTGATGGGAATCAAAAAGCTCCTGCAATGATAAGTGGAAGCCTCGGTCCAAAAAAAAATTTAGACATGGCTTGACAGCCAGCCAGGCTTCAATAGATCATGATAAAACTCAAGAATTCATTCTTAAAAATTCTGAAGAACAAAATAAAATAAATTTTTTAATTTTTTTTAAATTTCTTTTCAAAAATAATTAAAAAAATCCTAAAAATAAAATAAAATTACCTAATCTGAGCAACAAGATGAACCATCAGTTGTCCAAACTCGAACAATCCCCGGCAACGGTGCCAAAAACTTGGTACGCGAGAACGTGATCTCAACACTTCTTCAAAACTCCGCGTAACTGACCAGCAAGTGCACTGAGTCGTCCAAGTAATACCTTACGTGAGTAAGGGTCGATCCCACGGAGATTGTCGGCTTGAAGCAAGCTATGGTCATCCTTGTAAATCTCATTCAGGCAGATCCAATTGGTTATGAGGTTTTGATAATTAAAATATAAATAAAATATAAAATAAAATAGAGATACTTATGTAATTCATTGGTGGGAATTTTAGATAAGCGTCTGGAGATGCTTTGTTGCTTCTGAACTTCTGCTTTCCTACTGCCTTCTTCCAACCATGCGTTACCTCCTTCCACGGCATGCTGTATGATCCTCTCGGATGAAAACAAATCCATATGCGCTGTCACCGCACGGCTAATCATCTGTTGGTTCCCGCTAGCGTTGGAATAGGACCATTGTTCTTTTGCACACTGTCACTTCGCCCATGAAGAACTGAGGATTGATGGTTTAGAAGTTATAATAAATACTCGTTGTAAGTATAGTTACTAAACCAAGCAATACAAACATTTTGGGTGTCACAAGTAACAAACCCCTTTTGAAAATTGTTAACTGAGTATTCAAACCTCGGGTCGTCTTCTCAAGGAACTGCAAGGAAGTATGTTGTTATTATTGGCTATAAAGGTTGTAATCGGGGTTTAGAAGGTGAGAAGCAAGTGATTTAAATGACAAGTAAAGTAGATGGCAATTGAAATAAATAAATACTATAAAGCAACTTTTGGCAGGGTAGGAGAAATTAGAAGTCCAACTTAGTTATCTCTCTGAACAATAATGAAAGTTGAATCTAAATTCCACTTAGTTAACCTTTACTAAAGCAAAGGAAAGTCAATGGACTAATTAGTTTGACCTTCGAATCCTATTTAATTCCTAAGAAAAAGTTGGGATTATTGAAGTTCAGTTCAATTAGCAAGATAGCGATTATCAGTTATGTTGAGTTTGATAATGTTGAGTTACTGATTTCTTAACCAAGACCAAAAGGAGAAAAAGTAAAATTGCTGGAATAAAAATGTCCTTAGATGGAAAGCAATGGTAACACAAATTAAAGAGAAAGCAATCAATAACTGAAATACCTCAAATAATCAATATTTCAAACCATAACATAGGAAGGATTCATAAGTCAAGTTGGCAACATTTATAGATACGAATAAAAGCATTAAAGTAGCATAGAAACATAAATTAAAGTAAATATTAAACCTGGATCGAGAGTTACTCTTAAAAACTAAGAGAAGTCCTAAATCCTAAATCCTAATCCTAAGAGAGAGAGGAGAGAACCTCTCTCAAGACTAAATCTAAATCATCGAAAGTGAAAATTGGCGAGCCTTTTTCTGAATAGGTGCATTCCCCCACTTTATAGCCTCTAGTCTGTGTGTTCTGCACATGGATCTGGGCCAAAAGGGCTTCAGAAATCGCTGGGGGCGTATTCTGTAAATTCTGATACGCGGCCTCTGTCACGCGTCCGCGTGGGTCACGCGGTCGCGTCATTCGGAGCATTTCCTTGCCACGCGGTCGCGTCAGTCACGCGTCTGCGTCGTATGCGTTCTACTTAAGGCGCGCGGTCGCGTCAGTCATGCGGCCGCGTCGCTGCATCTTCGCTTCTGGCACGCGATCGCGTTTTCCATGCGATGGCGTGGATACCAGTTTCTGCAAAACTCCATTTCGCACTTTCCTTTCATTTTTGTACGTTTCCTTTTCCATCCTTTAAGTCATTCTGCCTTAGAAAATTTAAAACTACTCAACACACTAATCACGGCATCGAATGGAAGTAAAGGTAATTAAAATAATTAATTTTAAAGCTTAGGAAACATGTTTTTCACATACATCACATAATAAGGAAGGGAAAGTAAAACCATGCAATTAACATGAATAAGTGGGTGAAGGATTGAATAAATCACTCAAACTAAGCACAAAATAACTCATGAAATATGGGTTTATCAAGCACAGATATATGTTGATGAGTTATTGAACCCTCATTGGATTTTGTGTTTACCCTCTAGTCACTCAGTGTTTATTGGGTTTATTCACTCTACTTTTTTTTTATTCTTACTTTCTATAACTTTGTTCTTCATCTAACCAATCGACAATTATAGAGTACAGTCATACCAAAAATCATGAGGTCTTTAATTAAGGTTGTAATGGGGCCAAGGTAAAGGTAAGGGTATATGTATAAGGCTAAGTGAGCTACTAAGTGAATCCTTAATTAGACTAAGATCTCACCTAACATACATATTTAGTAGAACAAGCTTCTTTACCAATTTTCCCATATTATCCCACTTGTTGTTACATGCTCATGTTTTAATTTTATTTTTATCCCATGTGCATTGCTTTTATTTTGCATTGGGGAATTCTTTTGTATCCCCTTTTATTAAATGCTGAAAAATAATTCTCTCTTTTTTTTTAATGCACATGGTAATTGAATCACTTTGATTTCTCATGAGCATGCTTTCCAAATTTTATTCTATTTCTTTTAACTCTTCTACCTTTTGTTTCTATCATCCATGTTCCCAATAGGTTTCCCACATTTTAATCTATTCATAATTTTCTATCTTAAGCTAACCAAGGATTCAACTTGGGATTTTATTTTGTTTTTCTGCTTAAGGCTAGTAGTGTGGCTAAATAGAATAAAAGGGATTTTAAAGGCTCAAGGGGGCTAACAAGGGTGATGTGAAAGGTAGGTTATTTTGGGGTAAGTGAGCTAAAATCAAATGATGGCCTCAATCATTCTTTTGGTATGTATCTATATTCTATATTCTATATTCTATAATTGGACATATAGATTAAAGCAAAGTAAAGAACATCAGAATAAAAAGAAGCGAAACACACAGGAATAAAATTATGGTTTGAATGCAACCATACAATTAAGCTCAAGACTCACAGGCTGTGTGTTCTCTAACTCAAGCATCATATATCATTCATATATGTTATTCAAGTTTAGTTAAAAATTCCCATTATTCTCATAAAAAAATTATTTAGGGTGCCCTTTAAAGTTTTAATGTTCCTCCTTGATGAAATGTTGTCAACTTAACTATATGATGTAATGCTATATATACAAGCCGGGTGTGAAGGGGTGTCATCACTGGTAGGGATGGTAGCTGGGGGCTCTGTGGTGGTGGTGGGCTGAGGGTCTAGCTGCTGTAGAGGCCGTGCTGACTGAATCGGGATCTCCGAATCTGCAGCCTCGATCTGATGCGTAACCTCCTGATGTGGTGCAGCCTGCTCTGTGCCTACCTGTGGATGGGTCTCCTCCTGGGGCTCATCCTCCTCCTCCTCTGATGGCTCGGATGGTGTGTCAGGCTCGGAGGGGATGTCACCACCCTATCGGATCATCAGCTTCAGATGTGAATAGCGTCGCTGGCTGCGACGCTCCAATCTCTCATACCAGCGCCGGTTACGGCACTCCATCTGATCAAGCTGTCGGAATAGGCGGTGCACGAGGCGATATACGGGCTCCGAGGCAGGTGGAGGTGCAGTGGTGGTAGCAGGGGCAGCCGTGGATGAAGAGGGTCCAGCAGACGGTGGGGCTGTCTCATCAGTAGCAGTGAAGGGTGGTGGTCTGTAGCCCAAAGCTAGGAAGTTCCTGCTGTGAGAAATGATCTTCCTGCACTCTGCCGCTGGTGGTCTCTCATTGGCATCCTCCCAAGGCACGTCAGCTCGACGGCCTAGCTGTGTAACCAGGTACGGAAAAGGGAGGGTGCCTCGGATGTGGACCCTGGCCATATAATGCCGGATAAAGCATGGCAGATAAAGGTCCTTACCCTCCAGCACACACCATTGGAGGGTGATCATAGTAGCCGGGGTCTCCATCTCATGAGTACTCGGCATCACATAGTTGCTCAAGATCTGGTGCCATAACCGAGCCTCATCATTTAAGTACGCACTCTTGATCCCTCTAGGCATGGTGGTGTCCTGACCCATCTCCCAAGGAACCGTCGGGTCGAGAGCTATCCGTGCCTTCACAGCATCCCAATCAAACTGCATCAGGCGCATGTCCTCCTCAGCCTTTGTATAACCATCAGGCTGATCGGACTTGGCTGGGAGCCGGAGAATGTCCTCTAAGGCCTCCTCAGTGACTAGAATTTGTTTTCCTCTCAGGTTTACTGCATCGAGGGTGGTGATGTAGTAGTTGCAGTAGAATTCTCGGACCCAAGATGCATTGACCTCTGTTAGTGCTCTCTCCAGAAAGAACCAGCCTCTTTGATTGATTTGCTCAGTGGTGTACTGCTGGAGTGCTTCTGGAATCCTCAGAGTTCTCTCCGGGTATAGATTTCTGGAGTTTGCAAATGCCGTATACTTCAGCTCACAGTATCAGTTTGCAAATTTTATTGAATCATTTGCAGGGAGCAGCTGGTCGTCTTTTTCCTGCTGTGTAAAGTTCTTCTCCCGCCATGAGGAATCATGCATTAGGTCAATGATGGACTGGGAGGAATCTCCTCTCTTGCGCTTGCCAGTAGCCTTTCCTTTTCCTTTCCTCTGTGAGGTTGACATCCTGAAAAATGGGAAACCAGGATATGGATAAAAATAGGGAAGCAAATAGGCAATTAAACAAAGAAAACTCAAAGCGGCAAACGAGAATGGGAAATAGGTAAATGAGTTAAGTAATGGCGTATTAAAGATTGTAGTAGTTTAAAAATTGGAAAGGAAGAATTTACAATCCAAAATGTAACAGAAATCAAGTTAAATAGAAAAAATTGTCATTATGCCATGGTTAGAAAGTTAGAGGAAAGTGAAAAATCAGAAAAGAGATTCTGAAAGGTTAGTATGGTTAGAATTTGAAAAAGAAGTTAGTAAATTAAAATTAGTGAGTCAGTAAAATGCGGGTTAAAGTAAGTAGCATAAAGAAAATAGTCCATGTAACAAGGATTCACAATTATGACTAGAAATAACTCATAACCGAACAAGGAAAACAGGGTGATGTTGATTCTAATAGATATAAAGAAAGCAAGAAGTGGAATTAGAATATCACAGATGCAGTTTATAAACCAGGAAATCAAAGGGGATAAGAAAGTCTGCCATAGCATTCATGAAACGGTTTGGTTAAAGCAGAGGACAACAGAGTTCAGATTGCCAAACCAAAACATGAATGAAAACAATTCACAAAAAAAAATTTGTGCAGCATTTCGGCTAAAGTTGGATTATCCCGGAAAATAAACAGCAAACAAGGCAGTTCATATGAATTAAAAAAAACTTGCTGCAGTTACCTATAATTAATAGAAACAGAAAAATTCAGAGTAACAAGCAGCAAATGCAGGAAATCACAGCATATGAACAAGGTCACAGGAACAGCAGAATTGCAATTTTGATAAAACAGAAACATGAACAGTGCAAGTAAACAGACCTAGATCCACTAACCACAGCCTAAACTACCTAACAACCTAAAAATCCACTACAGCATGCATATCTATCTATCCTAATTATGAACAGAAACAGAAAAAAATTGTAAAATAACTGCGAAGGACAGAAAGGCGGCGTTCATCGGAACCTGGTAGGCGTGAGGAGTAGAACGGGGTAAGAAAGCGGCTGGGTGGTGGCTGCGGCGGCGTCCGGCGCGGTGGAGGGGTACGGCGGCGCGGTGGCGGCTGATGGGGCAGTGGAGAAGGGGGTAATGGGGATATGGTTTAAGGTAATTGATAGAGGAAGGGAGGGGGGTTGCGTGTGGGTGGCGGAGGGGGCGCGGCTGGGTTGGGTGCGGTGGTGTGAGGTGGGCAGTGGCAGAAGAGGAGGGAGAAAGTGGAAGAAGGAGAAAGAGGAAGAGAGAAGGGATGGGGGTGGTACGGCGGCGGCGTCTGGGCGGTTGACGGCGTCGGCGGGGGTCAGAGATGGTGGTTGGGTGGTGGTGCGGTGGTGGCTGGGGTTTGGAGGAGGGGAGAAGAAAGGGTTGGGGTTCAGGGGGGTGGCGTGAGAATAGGGTTCGCGTGATCTGAGGGGTTTAAATTAGAATCCACGCGGTCGCGTGGTGGGGTGAAAATGGGGGTGACGAGATCGCGTGGGTCGCGCGATCGCGTCGCTGGAAATTGTGCTAAACGCACGACTCCAGCACCGTTTCAGCGCAACTCTCTGTCTCCTTCTGGGGTGATGTGCAATCCATGCGACGCGATCGCGTCGCTCACGCGGTCGCGTGGGATTGGTATTTTGCAAGTGACGGGATCGCGTGAGGTGCGCGATCGCGTGGGTCAATTTGTGCAAAACGCACAAGGGCCGCACGATTCCAACCTAACTTTCTGGACGTTGGATACTTACGCCGATCTCCAGGATGACGCGGTCGCTTGGATGACGCGGTCGCGTGGATAGTGTTTTCGCAGTATGACGCGATCGCGTGGGGCATGCGGTCGCGTCGTGCATCCCTTTTTTTTTTCATGTATGATAAATGCAGAATGCAATGATTAACATGAATGCTATGCATGATTCCAGGTTCAATGAAGTAAAATGAAAAGGGAAATAAAAATGAAAGCAATTAACAAGAAATAAATTGAAAAAGAAGCAACCATACCATGGTGGGTTGTCTCCCACCTAGCACTTTTAGTTAAAGTCCTTAAGTTGGACATTGGAAGGGCTTCCTGTTATGGTGGCTTGTGTTTAAATTCATCCAGAAATCTCCACCAGTGCTTGGAATGCCAATAGCCTCCGGGGTCCCAAACTAGGCATGTAAAGCTTCTGAGCAGCTTCAAACAGATTGTTAGGCTCCCGGGGTGACAAATGTAAGAATAGATTCCAGGATCCCAAGCTTTGCTATTAAATCCGCCTCCGTCTTGATCTACATGTCTCCATCCGGGCGGTTTAAAGAGTAAAATCTCACCATGGTGACCAAACATTCTCTATGATCCATGCAATTGAGCATGATACCAATCCGTGTACTTCGAGGTGATGCGTGGAACCTTATTGAACCTTGTGCACCAACTCTGAGTACGAGCCATTTCCCTCTTACTCTTAAAGCCGCAAAGAGCTTTAAGCTGGCCATCTGTTTCAAGCAAACCATATTCAAGTGAATAAGTAAAGTTATAGGTTAAAGATTGTACCCACTTGAAGCTTGTATTAGCTGGCAATGGCCTTGGGGTAGGTGTTTCTGGTGGTTCTGTAAGTTCTTCTCCCTTGGGTTCTTCTGTGAATTTCTCTACTTCCTTGCAAGAGTCTACAATTGTATCTGTGTCCTGGTCAAAGTCTTCTATCTCTTCCTCATCACTTGAGTCATAGATTGGAGGTTGAGAGAAATCTACCTCTGCATCATCTTCGTATTCATCTGGGGAAGATTCTTCAATCTCAGAGACTTCACTTGCGAATGCAAGTTCATTACTAAGAGAGCTAGACTTGTGACTATCATCATCAAGGGAATTTGTGTCCTGGGTTATTCCGTCTGATTCTTCATAAACAACTTGCCTTGGAGATTGTACAATATCCTCCTTAGCATCAACTGTAGCGTCCTTGACGGAGTTTTCCTCAGTTCTAGAATCCCATGGAGGTTCAGCATCTCCTAGATCTTCAACCAACTCTTCTTCTTGAACAATGACAACTTCTTCTACTTGTTCTAGTACGAATTCATTCTCTGTCTTGTCCACTGGAGTTTCTGGTATCTCCTTCATGCTATGCTCTTCATTAGATTGTTCACATGGGGATGTGGCTGATCCTTGTGTATTTGAGCGCCTAGAAACCTATTGAATTACTACTTGCTCCAGTTGTCGAATAGTTGTTTGAAATTTATTTACTGTTTCCTTTAGGCGAACCTCTGCTTCTCGGGTTGCCGGACTTGGGCATGATACATAGGAAAGTGGCGGTGATTGGGAGTGATTGGATTGGTACTGGGGTAAGGAAGGACCATATGGTGGCGAATGGTGAAGAAAAGCTTGTGAGTGTGGTGGTTCGAGGTTATGTTGAAAGGATGGTTTATATGCACGGGGTTGGGCTTGTTGGTAGTTACAAGGTTGTCCACCATATCTTTCAGCTGGGTATGCATGGTAGAATGGTCTTTGTCCAGGATATCTCGGAGGGTGTTGCTGCCTAAAGGGTTGATTAGATCCTCTTGACTCCATCCATCCTTGCTTGGTTTGACCTTGATGCATATTCCTGCTGTAACTTCTATTTCCTTCAGCAAAGTTAGAACCAAACTCAAAGCGAGAGGGGTGAGAATTCATGGTAGCAATAAAGATAAAAAGGAAAAACAAAAATAAATAAAAAAGCAAAAGAAAAATATTTACAATAACCAATAATAATGCACACGTTAGCAGTTCCCCGGCAACGGCGCCATTTTGAAGAACTGAGGATTGATGGTTTAGAAGTTATAATAAATACTCGTTGTAAGTATAGTTACTAAACCAAGCAATCAACCTTTCTTACAAACGTTTTGGGTGTCACATGTAACAAACCCCTTTTGAAAATTGTTAACCGAGTATTCAAACCTCGGGTCGTCTTCTCAAGGAACTGCAAGAAAGTATGTTCTTATTATTGGCTATAAAGGTTGTAATCGGGGTTTAGAAGGTGAGATGCAAGTGATTTAAATGACAAGTAAAGTAGATGGCAACTGAAATAAATAAATACTGTAAAGCAACTTTTGGCAGGGTAAGAGAAATTAGAAGTCCAACTTAGTTATCTCTCTCAACAATAATGAAAGTTGAATCTAAATTCCACTTAGTTAACCTTTACTAAAGCAAAGGAAAGTAAAGGGACTAATTAGTTTGACCTTGGAATCCTATTTAATTCCTAAGAAAAAGTTGGGATTATTGAAGTTCAGTTCAATTAGCAAGATAGCGATTATCAGTTATGTTGAGTTTGATAATGTTGAGTTACTGATTTCTTAACCAAGACCAAAAGGGGAAAAAGTAAAATTGCTGGAATAAAAATGTCCTTAGATGGAAAGCAATGGTAACACAAATTAAAGAGAAAGCAATCAATAACTGAAATACCTCAAATAATCATTAATTCAAATCATAACATGGGAAGGATTCATAAGTCAAGTTGGCAACATTTATAGATACGAATAAAAGCATTCAAGTAGCATAGAAACATAAATTAAAGTAAATATTAAACCTGGATCGAGAGTTACTCTTAAAAACTAAGAGAAGTCCTAAATCCTAAATCCTAATCCTAAGAGAGAGAGGAGAGAACCTCTCTCAAGACTAAATCTAAATCATCGAAAGTGAAAATTGGCGAGCCTTTTTCTGAATGGGTGCATTCCCCCACTTTATAGCCTCTAGTCTGTGTGTTCTGCACCTGGATCTGGGCCAAAAGGGCTTCAGAAATCGCTGGGGGCGTATTCTGTAAATTCTGATACGTGGCCTCTGTCACGCGTCTGCGTGGGTCACGCGGTCGCGTCATTCGGAGCATTTCCTTGCCACGCGGTCGCGTCAGTCATGCGTCCGCGTCGTATGCGTTCTACTTAAGGCGTGCAGTCGCATCAGTCATGCGGCCGCGTCGCTGCTTCTTCGCTTCTGGCACGCGATCGCGTCGTCCATGCGATCGCGTGGATACCAGTTTCTGCAAAACTCCATTTCGCACTTTCCTTCCATTTTTGTACGTTTCCTTTTCCATCCTTTAAGTCATTCTGCCTTAGAAAATCTGAAACTACTCAACAAACTAATCACGGCATCGAATGGAAGTAAAGGTAATTAAAATAATTAATGTTAAAGCTTAGGAAACATGTTTTTCACATACATCACATAATAAGGAAGGGAAAGTAAAACCATGCAATTAACATGAATAAGTGGGTCAAGGATTGAATAAATCACTCAAACTAAGCACAAAATAACTCATGAAATATGGGTTTATCAGCCCAACATTCGCAAGTTTGAAGCTCGTCACAGTCATCCATTCCCAGATCCTACTCGGAATACCACAGACAAGGTTTAGACTTTTCGGATCTCAGGAATGCTGCCAAAGGTTCTAGCCTATACCACGAAGATACTAATCTCACGGACTCAGTTCGTGTATTAGATATCCAAGAGAGTATACTCAAGCTGTCGTCCAATGACTACGTTGAACATCATGTAGATCGCTTTGTGGTTGTCAGGCACGCGATCTTGCCTAAGCGAGTAACGAAGATTGGGTAATTGTCACGGGTCACCCCTTCATTCTGACTTAACTGAATTAAGTTCGAGAGTATATCTTGGAGAAGAAGTAGGCGTGAATTGAAGGAAAAACAGTAGTAATTGCATTAATTCATGAAGAACAGCACAGCTCCACACCTTAATCTATGGGGTGTAGAAACTCCACCATAGAAAATACATAAGTGAAAGGTCTAGGCATTAATTCATGGTTTGTTTGCTAGTTTTACTAGTTAGGATTTTATCTTCTTTATTTCTTATTGCCCTTTGTCTTTATTTTCTATTTCATTATGAATTCTCATCCTTTTGGCTATGAGTGTAGTTCAAACTATATTGTAGGAAATGGAAGCTCTAATGAGGATATGCATCAGGGATTTGGGAATCAAGGATGGGAGGAACCTCAAGCTTATGAACAACCTTCATGGAAACAACCTCCTACGAACTCCTATGGGTATAATTATGATCCTAACGTACGCCAGTCCAATGTGTGTGATGACCCTTGTTGTGGTTGTCAACCACAATCATCATATGCATGTGACCCCATTCTTCAATATAGCCACACATCATACTCACAAGCCTCACACCACCATTCCACTCTACATGACCATAACTCATACATACCATATCAACCATTGTTCGAATCACATATGGAACGACCACCATCCCAATACCCATATCCCCAAGAACCACAATTTCCACATACACCAACGCAAGAACTCCACCAACATGAACCACCTTTCGATTACAACAATCTTCCCTTAACCGAGGAACCCTCTCTTCCACTACCACCTCCCGACGAAGCCTTCATATCAGAACTGAGAGACCTTGAATCTCCCATCTTAAGGCGGCAAGAGGAGGATAAAACTAAGTTTAAGGAGCTAAGAGTAAAGATAGCTAGCATGGTAGAAGCCGTGAATCACTTAACGTCTCACCTAAGTTCATGCACTTTAAGTACCCCCATTGTTGAATGTGGAGAAACAATCAAGGAGCTTAGTGAGAGTATGAACTTGAACCTCCATGGTGAGGAAGGAGAATTGAAGCCAGAAGGACAACAAGGGGAAAAGATAGAGATTAGCGAACAAAAGGAAGTAATAAATGGATGTTTGGGATACGTTGAGCACATAAAGGAATCTCGAATTGAAGAACCCTCTTCCAAGAAGCTTGAAGGGGATGTCGAAGAAAAGAGTAATGTTGCAGAAGTAAACAGAGAGTCGAAGGAAATTGATCAAGAAGTAGGTTCCATCACTAGTGATTTTTTACCCATGTTGATCAACTCCCTCGACGATCTTGTTGAACCTTTCCCCAGTGGATTAGAAAGCAAGGTTGAGGAAGACTTGAAACCTCCAAGGCCTACTGAAGATGAAGAATTGGGAGAAGTATTCCAAGCAACAAGCACTCCTATCTATGATGATTTCGAATCAACATATGATTCGTCCGAGTTTGAAGAGTCCTTCCCCAAAATGTCTAGATTCGATTACGAGGTAGATTTTACTTTACCTTCTATCTATGATGAGAGTGATAGGGAAGAAATAGAAGAAATTAGTGAAGAAGGAGGTGAACTTGAGGAAGCTCGGCATGAGGAGGAACTTGAAGAACCTCGCCAAGTGGTGAAAACCTCTAGAAGAGGATGGACGGAAGTAGAGCATGCTTTATCAAGATCTTTGGGAATTCTCCCACCTAGTTTGTCATCCAATCCTCCGCCTGAGTGGGTAAAACTTCTAACTCTCAGCTTTACTATCACACTTGAGTATGGTTTGCTTAAAACGGATGGCCAACTTAGGGCGCTTTGTGGAATTAAGCGAAAGAGGAGGATGTTTGGTGGTTGGCGTTCTAAATCTAGGCTCATTATGGTGGGAAGCTCGAAATTGGAGAGCATGGGTTAGTGTAATGCTCGATTAATTGGGTCTAGGAGAGTAGTTTGGTGCTTCCATGAGAATTCTATTTTCTCGTCGCCCGAACAAAGTCAAGGCAATCAACTAGAATATGGGTACGAGGACAAGATATGGGATCCTGGATCATCTTACGATGGTCAATCTCGGGAGCTCACGTCTTGGAAAGGACCTCACCAAAGCTTAATGAAGAAGGTTGGAACTTCTGACAACCAATTGAAGGACAAGCACTCTTGGAGGTTCAAGGATGGATACAAGCGCAAACCACCTTGACAAGGAGCCTCCCAATGTCCAACTTAAGGACTTAAACTAAAAGTGCTTGGTGGGAGACACCCCCCATGGTAAACTCTTTCCATTCTCTTGTAGATATAATGAATGAATGAATTGGGTTCAATTGTATATAGTTTCTTTACTTCTTGGTATATTTTTCTTTGCTTGCTAAGATGTTTATACATTCTATGCTTTAATAAGGGATAATTCTTTGAATTGAGTTTTTGTTTGAATTTCAAGTTTTCTCAAGTTATTTGAAGAATCCCCTATGTTTCAAAATACGCTTAATCTTGCATCTTAGCTAGTTTAGAGTTTCAGAGAAGAATGGGAAGGTTATGAGCTCTTTTTGACGCTCATTAAAAAAAAAAAACCAACCTACGCGCAAGCGCAAAGCGGGCGCACGCGTAGGTGATGTGTATTTTTGGAGAACGAATTCCAAACACACAAATCTAACCGGCAAGTGCACCGGGTCGCATCAAGTAATAATAACTCACGGGAGTGAGGTCGATCCCACAGGGATTGAAGGATTGAGCAATTTTAGTTTAGTGGTTGATTTAGTCAAGCGAATCAAGATTTGGTTGAGAGATTTGTGATTTGCAGAATTTAAATTGCATAGAAAGTAAAGGGAATGGGTAAATTGCATGAAATTAAAGAGAACTGAAATTTAAAGTGCTGAATCTTAAAGAACAAGAAATTAAATGGCAGAAGCTTAGAACGCAAGAAATGTAAATTGCAGAATCTTAAAGTGCAAGAAATGTAAATGGCTTGAATTATAAAGGGAATTGGGAATTGGATTTGCAAAAATTAAACAAGGCAAAGTAAGATACAACAAAGATAAGAGTGGAAGATGAATTGGATTGAATCGGATCTTGAAACAGAAATGTAAATGAGCTTGACAGCAGTAAACAGAGAATGTAAAATGATAATTCAGATCTCAGGACCCAAGAGACTAGATAACCAAGTCTAGATCTCAATGCCTTCCTAGATCCAACAAGAACAATTGCCAAGGAAATGTAAATTGCAGAGAAAGTAAATGAAGAAGCAATTAACAGAAATTTAAATTCAATTATGCAGTAAAGAAACAGACAGGTCTCAGGATGAGATTGAAACAGAATTCCTTCAATTCTCCAACCCAAGATCCAAGACAGGAAAAGTAATTGAAATTGAAAGCAAGAAAACTAAGAGGAAGGGAATTCAATTCTCCTTCCCCGAGACTTAGAAATTAAAATTCACTCAACACCAAAAGCTCTCTGAAAACTCTCTATGAAAACTCAAAGGAAAGCTCCTCGAAAAACTTAAATCCTATGCTATTTATACACTCTCTTCAAATGGTCTTCAAGCCTTCAATTGGGCCTTTGCTCTTGATGGAATTGGGTTCATAGAGGCCTTGGTTGATTGCTCTTGGAGTTTGGAGAAGAACCGAAGTGAACCGGGTTTGGAATCATGAAAGCTTGAGTAAAAGTTTGAATAAAAGTTTGAGGCAAACTTTTACTCAAACTTTTCACATCAGCCACCCTATTTTGCTGCTACCAACATTTGGGCAAAAGTTTGGGGTCAAACGTTTGCTCAAACGTTGGCCTCCCCTTGCACACTCATGGCACCAACGTTTGCCAAAAAGTTTGAGGCAAACGTTGGCGCAAACTTTTGCTCTCCAGGGTGTGTTGTTCATGCGCCAACGTTTGCCAAAAAGTTTGAGGCAAACGTTGGTGCAAACTTTTGCTCTCCAGGGTGTTGATTTGTGATGCCAAAAGTTTGCCAAAAAGTTTGAGGCAAACTTTTGCTCAAGCTTTTTGCCCAAAAGTTTGCACAAAAGTTTGAGGCAAACTTTTGGTCCAGCTTTTTGCTCCCTGGTTCATTTTCACTTATTCCAAAAGTTTGAGCTAAAGTTTGAGGCAAACTTTTGCTCAAACTTTTTGTCCTCTCTTCCTCTTAGCCATTCCTTCTTGCTTCAACCTTTCTCCAAGCTTTCTTCACCTATCATTAATTAACCAAACACATCAAAGCTATGCTCAAAATCATGAGATATTCATTCTTTCATAATATGTGACAATTATAGCATAAAACCTCATGAAATTGCATTAATTCATCTATGGTTGATTAAATCAAAGGAAGCATGAAAATCTACCCAATTGGCTTGCTTATGGCTCAAGAAAGTGCATAATTCAAATGAAAACAAAAGAAAAAGGCTAGTGAAACTAGGCTAAGATGACTTGTCATCACAACACCAAACTTAAAGCTTGCTTGTCCCCAAGCAAGAAAAGAATTATGCTCCAGGGTTCTTTCAATTAAGACGGATTGAAGAATAACTTGTCAGGTCCTGTGAGTGAAGTGATTAAGTGACAGTGGGGTGAACTCTAAATCATATGCTCATGCAAGGGCTTCAGTGCTTACTAGTCCCTACATCTTGGGAGTCTTAGGTCTTAGGATTTTCATCCAAATGGTATCATGGAGATCTCTTTATATGTAATCACCTTGAAGCAGCTTATAGTTTCTTTGCTTTGGCCTTGACTCTAAGTGTCATGTCTCAAAGCGGCTCTTTAGATAAGCTTTCAATCAATACTCCTAAACCAGTTGGTTTCAAGGTATTAGGTGTTAAAGCACCCCTAAGGATTTACTTGCTCAAGCCTCTTTCTTTGACACAACTCAACCACAAGCATTTACTAGGCTAACAACTCTTTGAGTTCTTGTTTCTTTCTCCCTTTTTTTTTTGCCTAGTAATTGATGCTTAGAGCCTTGGGCCATGTTCTTTTTGTTTTTGTATTTTTTTTATTTTCTTTTGTTTTGTTTGCTGCTTCTTGGATCAATAAATGTTTGAGAATCTCCACAACACTTCTTTGAACTCTATGTCCCGCCTATGAGCTCCCATGCAAGTTTTCATAAGCATGCAACCTCAATACATAATTATACAACTAGAACCACCACTTCTCCTAATCTTTTGCTTGCCTCAAAATTGTTTAATTCCTCAAACCTTCTTTTCAAAGAACTTTCATGTGATGCATTTTTTTGAAAAATTGAGTGCAAACAAGTTTTTGAGAGTATGATGTTGTAAATGATCAAGCATCTTGCTTATTGAATTTCAGAAAAAAAAACTATACTAAACAGACAGATAATCAGGGAAACAAAACCACTCTCAATCATAGCAGTGTGTGTTGTAAGATAATCACTTATCAATACAACCTTTTGGAGTTCGCCTGCTTTACTCCTCATTATCATCATCACTGATCCACACATTCCTCTTTCATCTCTTTGGTTGATGATGCTTAATCCTTCCAAAAACTTGTATGGACCTCTGCAATGATATTGAAAGTTGCTTGTTCCCCAAGCACTTAGAAACAATGATTAGCATGCATGATTTATTTATGGGCTTTTGTACTTACTTTGGTGTGGGAACACCAAACTTAGTACCTTGCCACTGGTTCTTATGCATTAGATTAACCATATGTGAAACTCTTTTTTCTTTTTTCAAAGGTAATAAAACTGAAAACTAGGAAACAGCAGAATAGTTAACTAGTTTATCTAAATGCTTGAAGCTAGCATTATGCAGAAAGTGAGAATGCGTCTTATGATGAAATTTTGGTGGAACACCAAACTTAGAATCCTTCATTCTCCCTTAGATTGTTTTGGTGTGCAACACCAAACTTAGCTTCTTGCAATATAGATGAAGTTAATTAACCTTTTTATTAAAATAACTATGGAAAGAAAACTACCTCAGGTTGGGTTGCCTCCCAACAAAGCGCTTCTTTATTGTCACTAGCTTGACATCCTTCATTCTTTGATCATGGAGGCTGAAAATCATAGTGCCTCAGCTTTTCTCTTCTTACTGTGAACTTCCTTCCAGTCTTCTCTTTGATGATCTCTAGGTATTCATGTGGAGGGATCCGGTTCACAGTATAGTACTCAGATAATTGTGGAGGCACCTTCATTGGTTGGGTGTTTAATATCACTTTATCCCCTGGTGAGAAACTCTCAGTGGGGATTTTCTGAATCCCAGCATTTCTCCCCTCTATCTCTTGCCTCTTTCCTCAACCTCCAAAATATTTCAGGATCAAAAGGTGTGGATTCATCGCTCTTTCCTCCTATCACAAAATAAGAAACACAAATAGAACCAGAAACTAAAACAGAGCACTCTGTAACTTGAGTGCAGTTAGAGTTAGTAGAGACAAAGTCTCGAACAGTTAGTGGGTTAGTCAAAATTAAAGAAAAAGTGCTTGATCTAAACTACCACCTCACTTAATCATTGTCAATCTATTCAATCCCCGGCAACGGCGCCAAAAACTTGATGTGTATTTTTGGAGAACGAATTCCAAACACACAAATCTAACCGGCAAGTGCACCGGGTCGCATCAAGTAATAATAACTCACGGGAGTGAGGTCGATCCCACAGGGATTGAAGGATTGAGCAATTTTAGTTTAGTGGTTGATTTAGTCAAGCGAATCAAGATTTGGTTGAGAGATTTGTGATTTGCAGAATTTAAATTGCATAGAAAGTAAAGGGAATGGGTAAATTGCATGAAATTAAAGAGAACTGAAATTTAAAGTGCTGAATCTTAAAGAACAAGAAATTAAATGGCAGAAACTTAGAACGCAAGAAATGTAAATTGCAGAATCTTAAAGTGCAAGAAATGTAAATGGCTTGAATTATAAAGGGAATTGGGAATTGGATTTGCAGAAATTAAACAAGGCAAAGTAAGATTCAACAAACATAAGAGTGGAAGATGAATTGGATTGAATCAGATCTTGAAACAGAAATGTAAATGAGCTTGAAAGCAGTAAACAGAGAATGTAAAATGATAATTCAGATCTCAGGACCCAAGAGACTAGATAACCAAGTATAGATCTCAATGCCTTCCTAGATCCAACAAGAACAATTGCCAAGGAAATGTAAATTGCAGAGAAAGTAGATGAAGAAGCAATTAACAGAAATTTAAATTCAATTGTGCAGTAAAGAAACAGAGAGGTCTCAGGATGAGATTGAAACAGAATTCCTTCAATTCTCCAACCCAAGATCCAAGACAAGTAAAGTAATTGAAAGTGAAAGCAAGAAAACTAAGAGGAAGGGAATTCAATTCTCCTTCCCCGAGACTTAGAAATTAAAATTCACTCAACACCAAAAGCTCTCTGAAACTCTCTATGAAAACTCAAAGGAAAGCTCCTCGAAAAACTTAAATCCTATGCTATTTATACACTCTCTTCAAATGGTCTTCAAGCCTTCAATTGGGCCTTTGCTCTTGATGGAATTGGGTTCATAGAGGCCTTGGTTGATTGCTCTTGGAGTTTGGAGAAGAACCGAAGTGAACCGGGTTTGGAATCATGAAAGCTTGAGTAAAAGTTTGAGTAAAAGTTTGAGGCAAACTTTTACTCAAACTTTTCACATCAGCCACCCTATTTTGCTGCTACCAACGTTTGGGCAAAAGTTTGGGGTCAAACTTTTGCTCAAACGTTGGCCTCCCCTTGCACACTCATGGCGCCAACGTTTGCCAAAAAGTTTGAGGCAAACGTTGGCGCAAACTTTTGCTCTCCAGGGTGTGTTGTTCATGCGCCAACGTTTGCCAAAAAGTTTGAGGCAAACGTTGGCGCAAACTTTTGCTCTCCAGGGTGTTGATTTGTGATGCCAAAAGTTTGCCAAAAAGTTTGAGGCAAACTTTTGCTCAAGCTTTTTGCCCAAAAGTTTGCACAAAAGTTTGAGGCAAACTTTTGGTCCAGCTTTTTGCTCCCTGGTTCATTTTCACTTATTCCAAAAGTTTGAGCTAAAGTTTGAGGCAAACTTTTGCTCAAACTTTTTGTCCTCTCTTCCTCTTAGCCATTCCTTCTTGCTTCAACCTTTCTCCAAGCTTTCTTCACCTATCATTAATTAACCAAACACATCAAAGCTATGCTCAAAATCATGAGATATTCATTCTTTCATAATATGTGACAATTATAGCATAAAACCTCATGAAATTGCATTAATTCATCTATGGTTGATTAAATCAAAGGAAGCATGAAAATCTACCCAATTGGCTTGCTTATGGCTCAAGAAGGTGCATAATTCAAATGAAAACAAAAGAAAAAGGCTAGTGAAACTAGGCTAAGATGACTTGTCATCAGTAGGCTGCCCATTTCAACTATATGGGCCAAGGACCAGAGAGTTGTGCCACTTTTGGACCAACTCTGTGTCTCAATCCACGCGGACGCACGCTGTACGCGTCCGCGCCACTCTCTGTTTCTTCATACATGCGTTGGCATACTTCGCGCCTCCGTGCCCATTCCATAAGCTCATACCATCCACGCGAATACGCACAGTGCGAGCGCGCGTCGATGCGTTTAGCATCACCCATGCCAAAGGACCCGAGAGTTGTGCCAACTCTGGGCCTCTTTTGTGCCTCTGACCCGGCATACCCGCGCAGACGCGCACTGTACGCGTCCGCGCCAACCCTTAACTCGTCCATATATGCGTAGGCGCGTATGGCGCCTTCGCGCCATCTCCCTATTTTTATCACCCACGCGGACGCGGACGGTGCGCGCTCACGTGGATTTAAAAACCCCATTTAACCAGAGACGCGAAGCCCTAGCGCATTCGCGCAACACCCCCTTCATCCCCAACGTTCCATTTCTCTTCCACCAACACCTCCCTCCTCTGTTCAGCAACCAGCGGCTGCCATCCGGCGAGTAACCACGACCATCGCCGCCATCACCGCGCAACCTCCACTCTCTCGCTCTCTCTCGCTCCACTTGACGCCTCTCTGTCTCAGCTCTATCTCTCGAGGCCAGCCTCAGCGCCGCCTCAGCGCCACTGCGACCACCATTGTCGCTAGCGCAAGCTCCACAGCCACGCCAAACCACCACTCCACTTTGCCTTCATTCCATTTACCCCGTTTAGTTTTTGCACCCCAGGTTTCTGTCTCCCCTGTTCTACTTATTTTTACTGCTTATTGTAATTCCATTAGTGCAGTTAGAATTAGTTTAGTTAGTTAGTTTAGTTTGATTTAGGTGGTTAGCGAATCTGGGCTAAGTAGTGCATTTAGGCATTGTTTGAATTTCTGTTGTTGTGCGAAACTGCTCTGTTTTGCTGCATTACTCTGTGTTCATGTAATTTGTTCATGCTACTTACTTGTGATGGATTGGTGAAGGGAATGCTGATCGAAGTGTAACGACCCAATTTTCAATATGTCTAGATCATACCAAAAACTGAGCGCTACCAATTTGTCTTCCTAATTATTATCTATTATTTATCATATGAGCCTGATTCGTTGTTAGACGCGTAGTTAATTTGCGTGGTGTATTTTTTTTAAAAACGTTTGGATTAATATACAGAATCATTTATAATCAATTCACAAGTAATAACAGATAAAACAGTTATAAACAACCACACATAAATACATCACAAGTAGCTAGCAACATTTAGAGATCCAGCCTTTGTTAGAGTATAGACCTTTAGTTAGAACACCCCTAGATATAGCTAAATAATATCTATATACATATATATACATACAACATCCCAGGTCCTGACCTGTTCAAGAGGTCCCTAAGCTGGTACCTAGGCTAGCCTAGACTCTATACTCACCTAGTCCCTCTAAACTTCTAAAGCGAGGGAAAGTACGTTCTAGGTCTTCAAAATTCAAGTCAGGTGGAACGTCACCAAAAGGTAGAACATCATCTGCTACTCCTCTGCACGATCAGACATTGCCATAGGACGTCTCTCTGGTACCTTATCAAGTAGCCAACACAACAGGAGTCTGGTACACATTATTTAAGTTAAAGTTCGCATACAAACGAGATACAGACGTTGGGTGGTCTCATAGTATATACATGTAAACAGAGAACGATATTCACCCTAGACTCAGAAGACTATCCAGAGCGGAATCCTCTTTGCAGAACTATCATCAACGAACTACGATAAGGTACTCATACTTCCATCTAAAGGGGGAAGGGAGAGAGAAGGGGTAAGAACTGGGGAGTTCTTAGTAGGGTGGGGGTTATTAGTTAAGTTCATTAATTCCATGTTATTTAGCAGGTAAATAGCAGAATACAAAAAAAATAGTAAATAGAAGATACAGATAAATAGAGAAGATAGAGAAAACAGATAGCAGAACAAAAACAGAAAGATACAAGAAAATACAAAACAGACACAGAGAATAGAATACAAACAAGGAAAACATACATTCATACCAGAATCATAACAAAGGAAATGCACTACAAAGTATGATGCATGTCTAGCCCTAGCGCAGGTAATGAGCTCATTTGTCGGTTACATACCCGCTCCCGACGTTACCCGGAGTCCTCTGACCAGGTAAGGCTTTCCTGTTGGCAATGTCCCTCGCAAGAGTCCTTTGACTTTTGAGGCAAACCAATGCAAGAGTCCTTTGACTTGCAGGGCGGCACTAGCAACCCACTGCAAGAGTCCTTTGACTTGCATGGTGGAGCTAGTTAACTTATATCTGCCTAACACACTCTCTGTAAGAGTCCTTTGACTTACAAGATCATACACACACTCTCACTGTAAGAGTCCTTTGACTTACAGGAGCATACACAAACACTCTCACTGTAAGAGTCCTTTGACTTACAGGAGTATATGCTAGTCGTGTGTTCTCGATACCTCTGTAAGAGTCCTCTGACTTACAGAATAGCATTATAGCTAAGTATCCCAGGAAAGCACTCTCAGTGGTCGTACCACCATCTATCTGACTGCCTTCACGCAACAGATCATTACATAATCATTCTCATTATCATCATCACTTTCACATTCTTATGCAGTACCTCTTTCTTTCTCTGTTCAATCATGCTATACAAACTTTACAGCTTTTACTTTTACAACATCGTAACTCAAACCATTTCTCTTTATCACATTACTCTTTTCTCTTTGTCTTTTTACTCTGCTCTGATTACTCTTTTCTCTGTATCTCTTTACTTTTCTCTGGTTACTCTGTTCTCTGTGTTTCTTTACTCTGCTCTGATTTCTCTGTTTAACGTATGTATTTAAAGCTTATGTAAATTTCGGTATGAATAGTTAGTCTGTCCCAAGTATAGGTTCATTAAGTCTATACTGAAATAGTTTAACTTTTCATATAATACCTAACCCTATTCGCAATTCCAGGACTAACTATGTTGCCCTAGTTCGTTCACTAATTTCTGTCTGTTTTTCTGTCATTAAAACTTTACAGACTTTTTCTTCGATTTTTTATCTTTTCTTCAACTTTTTATCTTTTATTTATCTTTGTCTCACTAATATGTTTTTACCACTCCCTAAGTGTTTTATGAAGGTAATTATGAGATTCTGCGCTTAAAGTTGTCTTTCTAAGGCTTTTACAGAAAACTGCCTTCTTCGCATTATTTTATTATTTTTATTAAAATATTATTTTTAATTAAATATTATTATTTAATATTTTATTATTATTTATTATTTTATCATTAAATTTTCGAAAATTACCCCACTTTAACTTTTAACCTTTAAAATTCACTTATTACCACCCATAACTTTTAATATTTCTACTTTTACCACCCTAACTTTCAAAAATTACCAAATAATCCCTCAAACACCAAAATAATTACTTCCTTGCCCTTTCTAAGATCTAAAAGGTGTTCTTCAATGTTCTTCACCACACTCAAAGTGTTCTTCGTGTTCTTCGTAAGTTCTTCAAATTCTTTCTCTGTTTTTACCCGTTTTTCAGTCTTTTTAGCAACCGATTTTTACCAAAATTCATAATAAATTAGCAGCCACTAAAACCCCATCTTTTCTACATGATTTCAACACAAATTGAACCTCAATTTAAGCTTAGGGTTTCGTTTTTCCAGCTGCCCAAGAACATGAACTTTAAAGCTTGAATTTCATCAAATTTCATCAAAATTTCACCAAATTTTCACCAAGAATCAATCATATATGCAACTAATTTTTAGCACAGCCAATTTATACAACATTCACACAAATCAAACACAAATAATCAAGATTAATTTCGTGACACCCTACCTGTTTTTGCTGCTCCTAATTCAGTTAGACTTTCAGGTGGTCCTTAAGCACTTTTTCCTCCTAAATCACATCAAGAACAACTTTAAATCCAAAAACTCTCAACTGACCAAATCTCACTCATTATGTTAGGAAGAGATATCTCACCATAGACTTCCTGGAAATTCACGTTTCTTGGCTCTCAAGTCAAGTTAAGCATGATTCCTAAGGAAGAACATCAAGAAAACACATGTTTTGCATGGTTTTCCTTGAAAACCGAATTGAAATGGGAGGGAGACAGCCATCTCACCTTATTTACATCCTTGATAAGTTACATGGTTATGTAGAGGAAGAAGAGAGGATCATTTTGGTGAAATCGGAGTTTTGATTTGAGTTTTAGTTCAGAAGAAATCAAGCTTTGAAGATTAAGTGTTCATGAAAGTTTCTCTCTTTTCTCTCTTGTTATTTTCGGCCAAAATGATGAAATGAGACAGCCTTGTAGGTCTTGGGGGTGTAAGGTGAGTTGTGATTGGTTGGCTTGGAGGTGGATTAAAATAATATTAAAATATCTCAGGTGTATAACTACTAAAACTAGATGTATCGGAACACTTGTAAAAACATCTCTAAAAATTATTTTCTGAGCTACTAGCATAAATGACACTAGTAACATATTTATTATGAGAATAGAATATGTATAATGAGGCCTTAGCATTGCTAAAGTCATCAGAGAGTGCTGGTGCTAAGCTGCACCAGTAAACCGTAAACCCGGTTAAACCGATTTTCTGTTTTTAACTAAAACAGACCAGGTAACCTTATAATATCATTCAAGAATTTTCTAATACTAATATAATGATAATATTATACTATTATCTCTCTCCTCTCATAAATGGAGTCCGGTTTGTCAAACTGAGACTATTTACGAAAAACCGAATCAAAACCCCTAATCGATACGGTTCAAAAACTAGGTTCTTCGTGACCGCGTTATCGAGCTTGTCTCAACTAAGGTCCTGAGTTAAAGATAATATAATGACAATGAAGATTGAGATTCTTGATGATACAGAAGAGGTATTCCCTTTACTGATCTTTCGGAGAAATCCGTGTATTCAGAAATGATCTCGCGTACTTGAAAATTAGGGTTGTTACAAAAGCAACTGCTCCTGTTATCTATTTTATCTGAATTGCTTTGTTGCTGAACTGTTGGCTATCTGTTATATTCATATGAACTCATATATGTATGATTTTGTGTTTCTATTTGTTAATGAATTCATATGGAATCTGCTTTGACTGTTTGAATTTGGAAAATGGCCAATTTGCTGCTGAAATGCTGCCGAATTTTTCTTAACCATAGTCCTTAACTCAACCTTGTTTGATGGATGTAGCAACCTCTAGTTGATGATTTCTGTTCAATTAGAAGCTTGTTGCTTAAATGGTTTTGGAAAACCCTTAGGGACAAGTTTTGGTCTTGCTTAAACTCTTTGCTTGTGATGCATGATGATTTGCGTATAAGCATTGACTGTTTTAATAAATTTCCTAAGCGACCATCACTTGTGATTTCCTTAAATTTTGTGCCTATTTTGCATACACACACGAGTTTGAATGTTCTAATCTATGTGACCAAATAGTTCCTTATGTTCTTATATAGTCTCATCAAGTCACATAGACCATGAGGTTTTCAATTCATATTTGAACTTGTGACTTGTATGCATTGTTAGAGTTGGTGTCAAATATGCTTGATTCACTTGTTTCTCAAGGTTTTGATTTCACCAACATTACTAGTGATCCTTGCATTGATTGATGGTTTGTTTTACATTAGTTGCTTTCTAGCTATATCATATTTCATCATCAATGACTTATTGCAATTCATGATTGTGAACATGCTTGCATCCCTGTTTTGTGCATTCCGTTCGAATTGAACTAGTAATCACCATATCACTGATTTTCAAACTGATTTTTGACTTTAACTTGTTTAACCGACTAACCTCTCTTGGTTTTCAACTTAACTCTCTATATCATTCTTTTGGATATGGTGCTTTCTAAGCTCAGTAAACGAATAATGTGCAAAATATGGTTTGAATTCTTAGTTTGAAGTTTGGTTTAAATTCTGAATTCTGTTTGCTTGCATTCCAAGAAATCTCCTTTCTTTCTTCACTTCATGAGAACGATTTTCTTTGAGTGCTTTACACCTACTTGGCTATATGCTTATATTGTATTATCTCTATTTTTCAGGATGTCAGATAAAGGAAAAGCTATAGCCACCACTTCCACAAAGAGGAAGCGCTCCAAGACCTCTACCCCCTCACCATATGCTAACTATGCCAAGAATCCGTTGAATGAAGAAGATATAGAAAATCAGTCACTTCCATCCACTGATTCAACCAAATTTCCCAACCTCTACTGCGAGCTACGCTTCTCCCGTTATACAAAGAAAAACCTGAACATTGAGAAGAAGCTGAATCTTCCCAATGATGTGAGGCGTGCCATAAACGCCCATATTTCAGAGTTGGGATTGGATTTCGTTGATAGGGACATAGGAAGGATTAACATCTCATGGGTTAAAGAGTTTTACTGTAACTTCTTCCGAGTGAACTTGGAATCAGTGCACGTAAGGGGTAGAGAGATTATGATCACTGAAGAGGCTATAGGGGATGCACTGCTTTGCAGAGTTGCTACTCCTGAGACCTGTGCCTACCAGCAGGCAAAGGTGGCTATTCTCTCCATGAATTTTGATTATGAGGCGCTTAGGCGCGTGATTATTACACCAGATGATCCCTGGGTGATGGATGCGAACAACAAGAAGCTTAAGGGGATGCTATCTGCATATCTGTTTAGGAAGGCTAGGACCTGGCAGTAGATCTTTGTCCACTACATCCTGCCTACCACTCACTTCTCAGAGATTCCGATGGATATGCTAATTCTGATTGGGTGTGTCATGGAAGGGAAAGAGGTGTATTTCCCCCGGCTGATTAGGCATAGCATGTGGAGAGCTCACATCCGAGGCTTGCTACCGTTTCCTACGCTGGTTACTAGTTTGGCTGAGCTAGCTGATGTCCCATCGGAGGACGATGATGTGACACCACCACCCCCAGATGACGACGACAAGGAAGTTACTATTCCATAGGGTGGATGGGTGCACGAGAAGCCCTCGGCCAGATGTCGTTCTAGGGCTAGAGCGGCAGTTGAGGTAGCAGGACCCTCTTCCTCCACAGCAGCAGCAGCATCCTTACCACCACCACCACCAACACCTGAGCCGACTTATCTGTTGGTATGGCACCTTCTTCGCTTCATGGTGCACTTCAAGCGTCGTGTCATGCAACATCTTGACCGCATAGACCAGGTGTTTGCATCACAGGGCATTGAACTCCCTCCACTTTCAGACTCTCCCGCCTCTGACGACCAGGACCAGGAGGAAGAGCATAGCGAGGAGGTGACACAGCAGGAGACACCACTAGAGACGCAGACCACCACTGAGGTCCAGCAGCCTCCTGAGGTCCAGCATGACATTCCACAGCCAGTACCTGAGCCACAGCCAGTACCACCTCCAGTCCCACAGCTCGAGCTTGAGCATGAGCCACAGCCTGGTGCGATTGTTGACCCCATCCCGAGCTTCAGTAGTAGCATCGAGGACGATGCTTAATTCTAAAGTGTGGGGAGGTCACTGTTTGTGACCGGTGTTTGCATCCATGTGGTGAACTTTCAGACTTTTATCTCTATTTGCTACTACTTTATTTTGTTTTCTTTCGCACTTTATGTTTTAGATCATTTCGGGATTACTGTACATATTTATGCTATTGTAGATACTTTTATTTTGGTTGTGCGCACTCTTAGTATATATATATATGCTTTGCATCTTAGTTGTTGAGTGTGATTAGAAAATAATTTCTGGATTGCTAAAAATCTAGTCAATCGTTTTTATATAAGAAATGTGTTTTGATTGAAAAAGGGGTAAACTAGGAGAATTTTTAAAATTTTCTAAATCACAATGTTGCATTAGAATAAGCGTAGTCAATATGATGAAAATTTCCAAGAAACTCATTTTTAGGGCACCACCCCAATTGGTTGAAATTTTTTTTTCTTTAGAACTTGCTTGAGCTATATACTTGTGGATCATGTTTTGAGCTGAGAACACAAGCATGTGAGAATCGAGCCTAATTGTGTGGTTGCATCATACATAACCACTTACTTCCATTCTTGTGTGCATTATTCTCCGTCTATGATTGTAAAACTTGATTTGTTTAATTCTATATGTCCATTAATTTGTGTATACATGCATTTATATGATTGAGGCCATTGTTCAAATAGCTCACTTACCCAAATAGCCTACCTTTTATCCTCTATTGTTAGCCAATTTTGAGCCTATGCTTCTTAATTGTAGCACATTACAAGCCTAAGCGAAAAAACAATAAATATCCCTTAATTTGGATCTTTGATTAGCCTAGGCTAGTGAGAGTGTTTATCATCTAATTTTGGGAAAGTTGGGAACATTGGGTAGAGATAAAAGTGTGTTTATGTTTCTTGTTGAAAAATATTGAGAATTTGGTACATATTCATGTATTAATCATGTGTAAACCATATGAATTGATGCTCTTGTATATATAAAAAAAATTTAATAAATTTCTCATATATAAAAAAAAGAAAAAGAAAAGCAATAAAAAGGGGACAAAATGCTCCAAAGTTCAAAGTTCAATAAGAGTCAATGCATAGGTGTGGTGATCAAAAAGAGAGTATATGAGTGTGTGAGAAAAGTGAAGAATGGGTAGTTAGGTTTGTTTAGAATTGTATAGGCTGTCATAGGTTAGGTGGGAAGTTTAAGCTAATCAAAGATTCAAATCTCAAGCTCACTTGACCATATGCATCTTACCTTAACCCTAGCCCCATTACAACCTATGGGAAAGACCTCAAGATATTTGTATGCATGCATAAAGTGATTGTTGATTGTTAGATGAAAAACAAATCTTGGAAAGCATGATTAGGAGAAAATTGAGTGAATCAACCCCATACACTTGAGTGCTTAGAGCGGATACACATCCAGTGATGGTTCGATCGCTCAATTACATGTTTCCACCCATGATCATCTTCTCTTGCAAGTTTGTGAACTCTTTCAATGATTCAATCCAATTGTGGTTTGCTTGATTGCTAATACCTTAGCCCTTGTGCTTATATGCATATTCTTGGAGGTTGATTTATTTTGACTAAGCTATTACATCATGTAGATAGATTGCATTTAGTAGTTGCATTGAATAAATGTTAATACCCTTTTGCTTCTTCTTGATTTTAGCATGAGGACATGCTTAGTTTAAGTGTGGGGAGATTTGATAAACCCCGATTTCGTGATTTATCTTGTGCTTATTTTGGGGGATTTTGTCACTTTTTCTCGCATTTATTCAATGAAATAGCATGGTTTTGTAATTCTCCCTTGAATTTTGCTTAAGTGTAAAAACATGCTTTTTAGGCCCTAAATTGGTGATTTTAATTCACTTCAATTCCATTCGATGCCTTGATGTGTTTGATGAGTGATTTCAGGTCCGTAAGGCAAGTATTGGATGGAAGAAATGAGGAGAAAAGCATACAAAAAGGGAGAATGCATGGAGAAACAAAGATTGGAAATGCACCAAAGGACGCGCACGCGCACCAGGCGCGCACTCGCAAAAGTGATTTCACCTATGGACGCGCTCGCGTACATGCCGCGTCCGCGTGTGTTGAGAATTTGCCAGCGACGCACACGCGCACATGGCGCGCATGCGCTGATACTTTCACGTGGCCCACTTGAAGGCAAAACACTGGGGGCGATTTCTGAGCTGCCCAGGCCCAAATCCAACTTGTTTCTGAGTGTATTTCATGCAGAATTGAAGTCCAAGCAAAGAGGGGGCCATTAGTTTAGCCAACATGAGTATTTAGTTAGTTTTCTAGAGAGAGAAGCTCCCTCTTCTCTCTAGAATTAGGTTAGGATTAGGTTAGAATATTTAAATTTCATGTTTAATTACTTGATCTCATCTTGTTTCTTCCATAATTTCTCATTGCTACACCTTGATCCTCTTAGTTTTTATGCTAGTTTCTCAATTTGCTCTCGTTTGTGATGATGACTCATGTTGGATTTGTTTACATTTAATGCAATTTTGATGTTGATGTTTCTTTAATTGATGAATTGAGTTGTGACCTCACTTTTCTTGCAATTAATAGTGGTAGATTTTAGTATCTTTGCAATTTATGATGTCAACTTTTATTGCACTCTAAGTGTTCGATGAAATGCTCTCTTTAGTTCTTGAGTAGTTTTATCAACTCTTGGTCTAAACTAAGGGACTTGAGTGATCTTGAGTTTTTTGGATACAATGGATTTGGTAATTTGAGAACCCTGTGTGATCAATTTGAAGCTCATCGACGCTAACCCACTACTAAGCCAATTGGTAGGGAGGTTAGGACTTATGGGTGGATGTGATTAGGCCTATTTGACATACTTCCATTCTAGGAGTAAATATTACGTACTTAAGGCTTCGAGAAGTAGACTTAATGGGTTGGCCTCTCATAATTATCAATAATTGGTGTTAACTAGGATTGTGATCTCAAGTACCCAAGTCTTAGCAAAGAATTCTTTATTTTGCTTTATTTACTTACTCGCTCAATTTACTTTCTTGCCATCTCACAAAGAATGGACTATTATATATTGAGAGCACACCAATTGGGCTTCTGTAGCTCTAGAAAATCCACTTCGAGTGCAGGAAGGTCAGAATCCAATAGCATCTGCAATCCTTTTTCAGCCTCTAAATCAGATTTTTGCTCAGGTCCCTCAATTTTAGCCAAAAAATACCTGAAATCACAGAAAAACACACAAACTCATAGTAAAGTCCAGAAATGTGATTTTTGAATAAAAAATAATAAAAATATAATAAAAAGTAGCTAAATCATACTAAAAACTATGTAAAAATAATGCCAAAAAGGGTATAAATTATCCGTTCATCACTTGTAAAAGTAGTCTTTTTCCTGAAATTCAGGAGCCAATGAATCTGAAAATATCCTGTGTAATCATCTAAAAAGCAGTAATGCGATTTACCTAACAGGCGATCCAGCATTTGATCAATGAATGGCAGAGGGGTAGTGATCCTTTCGAGTGGCCTAGTTGAGGCGCCTGTAATCAATGCACACCCTCTAGGAATTCTGCACTTTAGTTGTGATGAACTGGCAGAAGTTAACAAATTAAGAGATTTTAATTAAGAGAACAGCGTTGCACGTATAGCTCATAACCGGCTAAGATCTGCCTCACCAATTTAAAAAGGGTTGTCACAAATTTTAGAAATAAAATAGTGGGAGTATGAGTCCTAGGTCATCTCCCAACGAGTTGCAGGAAAGAGTGCTATTTTATTAACTAGGGGTTTTTAGAAAAATTAAGATTTGATAACGAGTAATTAAAATGATTAAAAACTAAAGCAATGAAAATAAACTAAGAATAATTATTGATACTCCAAATAAAAGGCCTTGACTGGGGGAATAATTAAATGGAATTTCTATCCTTGTTGGGATCTTTTCAAGTGTAGTGTAAAAAGGGTGTTGTTCTCACTCGGTTATCCCTTACTAAATAAGGAAAAGTATGGTGATTAAACTAACTCTTACCCTCAAATCCTAGTCCTCTCCCTTGGGGAGGTCTAGTGTTAGTAGGTATGGAATTAGCTAATAACGTCCAATTCAACCAAGCACTTGAGCATTCCAACTCAAGTATCTCCTCTTAATTAACCCCCATGTCAAGTAAAAATTCTACTCCATTGACATGAAATTAATAATCATAAAAATATGAGAAGACAATTAAATAAAATAAAATAGAGAATTAAAATTAATTAAAATAAAAATAACTCTATATATTAATAAATTCAAAACGCAACATAATTATCTGAACAGAGTCAATGAGTAACTAATTAAAAATAAGGGAATAAGGAAACAAACTAAAGTAATGTCTTCAACGGAGGTAATGACTCTCAACATCCAAAAAAAAATCCAAGCAAAACCATAAACTATCAATGTAATGCAAATCTAAAAACTCAGATCTAAAACTGACGTAATCCTAATGTGATGAATCTGAAAGTGTGTGGATGCGTGTTGCGTCTCAGCATGTTTCCTAGGTTTAGTCTATGTTTCTGGGCCGAAAACTGGGTGAAAATGCGGCCCGAAATTGCCCCCAGCGTATTCTGTTATTTTTGCAGCTCGCGCAGGTCACGCATTCGTGTGGTTCACGTGTTCGCGTCATTCGTGCAGACTCCAATCCACGTGTTTGTGTCAGGCACGCATTTGCGTCACTGCGAATTCTCCATTTCGTGCGTTCGTGTGGGCCATGTGCTCGCGTCATTGCTCGCTGGTCATCTCTTTAGTTTCTTGTGTTCCTTCCATTTTTGCAAGCCTCCTCTCCAATTTCCAAGTCATTCATGCCCTATGAAGCCTGAAACACTTAACACACAGATCATGGCATCGAATGGGATAGAGGAGAATTAAAATATATAATTAAAAGTCTCTAGGAAGCAAGTTTTCGACCATGGAGTGATTTTGGAAAGGAATTGTAAATACATGCTAATCATATGAATAAGTGGGTAAAAATTTGATAAAATCACACAATTAAACACAATATAAATCATAAAATAATGGTTTATCAACCTTCCCACACTTAAACATTAGCATGTCCTCATGCTTAGTTGAAGGAGATAAAGTAAATGAGTAGGGAAATGTAGAACTCATGAAATGCAATGCAACATATATATATATATATATATATGAATGCAACTATATGATCCTTGTCTACTTGGTTAAAAGTAAATAAGCTCTTCAAGACAAACATAAATCAAATTCCACTAATTTAGTTTATACAGTAAGAACAGATAAAAATGCAAGAAGATAGCTCATTAAAGCAGGAAACATAGAATCAAGCATTGAACCCTTACTGATGGTGTATGTGCACTCTAGTCTCTCAAGTGTATAGGGTGATCACTCTACTCTTCTCTAATCATGCTTTCTAAATTTTTGTTCTTCACCTAATCAATTAACAATATTTAACATACCGATGCGAACATCATGAGGTCTTTTCAAGGTTTTAATGGGGCTAAGGTAAAGGTGAGGGTATATATATATGGCTAAGTGAGCTTATAAATTGAATCTTTAATTAACCTAAGCTTTCACCTAACATACATATATTCTATATAACTTTAGAATCATGCCTAGCTACCCATAAGTTTCACTTTTGCATTACATACTCATGCATCAACTTTCTTTTAATTTTTATCACACATGCATTGATCTTTGAACTTAACTTAACTCAGAATCGGGGTAATTTTGTACCCTTATTATTAGTCTCCTGTTACAAAAATGGGTGCCTTGATCGCTCACAATTGCTCGTGGTGATCCAAAGCGACAGATAATATGGTTTCTAACAAAGAAAACAACAGTGTTAGCATTATCAGTGCGGGTAGGAATTGCTTCCACCCATTTAGAAACATAATCTACGGCTAACAATATATAAGAGTAACCGTTAGAATTTGGAAACGAACCCATGAAGTCAATGCCCCAAACATCAAAAATTTCACAGAAAAGCATAATCTATTGAGGCATCTTATCCCTCTTGGATGTATTACCAAACCTTTGGCATGGGGAACAAGATTTACAAAATTCAGCAGCGTCTTTAAAAAGAGTAGGCCACCAGAATCCATAGTCTAGAATTTTTCTAGCTGTTCTTTGAGGGCCAAAATGTCCTCCACTCTCAGATGAGTGGCAGACCTCTAAAATGGACTGGAATTCTGATTGAGGCACACACCGTCTAATTACCTGATCAGCACCACACCTCCATAAATATGGATCATCCCATATATAATATTTGGACTCGCTTTTCAGCTTGTCTCTCTCGTGCTTAGTAAAATTTGGAGGAAAAGTGTGGCTAACTAGATAATTAGCTACATGTGCATACCAAGGAACTACTTCAGATATTGCTTGTAAGTTATCAAATGGGAAATTATCATTTATAGGAGCGGAGTCACCCTTAATGTGCTCAAGGCGACTTAAGTGGTCTGCCACTAAATTCTAGTTACCACTCCTATCCTTAATTTCTAAATTAAATTCCTGTAGCAGCAGTATTCAACGTATTAGCCTTGGTTTGGACTCCTTTTTAGCTAATAAATATTTTAGAGTTGCATGGTCTGAGTACACTACTACCTTAGTACCAAGTAAATAGGCTCAGAATTTATCCAGAGCAAAAACAATAGCAAGAAGCTCTTTTTCAGTAGTAGTATAATTAGACTGAGCAGCATCTAAAGTCTTAGATGCATAAGCAATTACAAAAGGGTCCTTACCTTCGCGCTGAGCTAGCACTGCTCATACTGCATGGTTGGAAGCATCACACATGATTTCAAATGGCTGGCTCCAGCCAGGTCCTCTCACAATTAGAGCTTGAGTCAGGGCAATCTTCAGCTTATCAAACGCTTGCATACAACTCTCACTGAAGTCGAACTCAATATCTTTCTGCAGCAATCTGGAAAAAGGCAGTGCTACCTTACTGAAGTCCTTAATGAATCTCCTATAAAAACCTGCGTGGCCAAGGAACGAACGGACTTCCCTCACGGAGGAGGGGTAAGGTAAACTACAAATAACATCCACCTTTGCTGGATCTATAGAAATGCCAGTATTAGACACAACATGTCCTAGTACGATTTCTTGTTTGACCATAAAGTGACATTTTTCAAAATTTAATACAAAGTTTGTACTAACACATCTGTCTAACACTCTAGATAAACTATCCAAGCAAAGGCTAAATGAATCACCATATATGCTGAAATCATCCATAAAAACCTCCATACAGTTCTCAATAAGGTCAGAGAAAAGACTCATCATATATCTTTGGAAAGTAGCTGGTGCATTGCATAAGCCAAAGGGCATTCTCTTATAAGCATAAGTCCCAAAAGGACATGTAAAAGTGGTATTTTCTTGATCATCAGGAGCTATTTGAATTTGAAAGTAGCATGTATAACCATCTAAAAAGCAGTAATGGGATTTACCTGACAGGCGATCAAGCATTTGATCAATGAATGGCAAGGGGTAATGATCCTTGCGAGTGGCTTGGTTGAGACGCCTATAGTCAATGCAAACTCTCCATGAATTCTGTACTCTAATTGTCAGGAGCTCTCCATGCTCATTTCTTACTGTTGTGACTCTAGACTTCTTGGGCACCACTTGTACTGGACTAACCCATTCACTGTCTGAGATGAGGTAAATGATATCTGCTTCAAGTAGTCTGGTTACTTCTTTCTTGACAACTTTTAAGATGGTGGGATTAAATCTTGTTTGAGGTTGACGGACAGGCTTTGCTCCCTCTTCTAAGAATATTCTGTGTTCACAAACTTGAGAGCTAATGCCTACTATATCCGCCAAGCTCCATCCAATTGCTTTCTTATGTTTTCTCAGCACACTGAGTAGCTGTTCTTCCTGTTGAGAAGTGAGTTCCTTTGCAATGATGACTAGGAACTTCTGCTTGTCCTCAAGGTAAGCATATTTGAGGTGTGGAGGAAGGGGCTTTAATTCTAATTTCTGCTCATAGCTAGGCTCTGGATCATCCGGGGCTGGTGATAATGGTAAAATCTTCTCATTATTTTTAGAAAGTGTCCCCACACATGGACCTTGCTCCATGTACTTCTCTTCTAATTCTTCCTGGTGAACTTCAGCTACAGTTTCATCAATAATGTCGCATTGGAAGATAGAATGATCTTCTGGAGGATGCGTCATAGCTTCATTTAAACTGAAACTCACTGTTCTGCCATCTATCTCAAAAGAGTAAGTTCCTGAGAATGCATCCAGCTTGAACTTTGAAGTCTTCAGGAATGGTCTTCGAAGCAGGATTGATGACGGTCTTCCTGAGACATTAGGGGGCATTTACAGGATGTAGAAATCAATGGGAAATGTGAGCTCCTTAATGCTCACTAATACATCTTCAGCAATTCCAACTACTGTAATAATACTTTTATCTACTAACACAAAACGAGATGTTGACCTTTTTAAGGGAGGGAGCCTCAAAGTATCATACATAGACAAAGGCATTATACTAACACATTCTCCTAAATCACACATGCAGTCAGAAAAATTTACACCTCCAATGGTTGATGCCAGGGCATTTTGGCCAGTTTCACTGACCTTTTCTTTATGGTTTTAAGGTAGTTTCATGCATTTGCTTAGGAAATAAGCAAGTTTTGGGTAAATAATCACTTACATCTTGATTCAAGCAAACATTGTGAATTTTACATGATTTCATGAGAATTATGCATGAATTAAAGGACAAATTGAATGATGCATGTCTCATAACTTGGATTAGAGCTTTGATGCACTTTATTGCTTGATTTCAGGACAAAGAAAGCAAAGAAGAACCATGTTAGTAGCCACGTTAGTCTAGCTAACGTGACCACTAACGTGGAATGAAGGCTAGCTTGCAACGTTAATGAGAAAAGTGATTGCCAATAACGCCTTCGTGAGCCATCATAGCCCACGTCAGTTGCCACGTTAACTATATTAACGTGGAAGCTAACGTGGAAGAGAAGTAGAACTCCAACGTTAGTGGTAAAAGTAAGTGCCACTAACGTTCCAAGAGGGGGAATTGGCACGTTAAGAGCCACTTTAACTTAGTTAACGTGAGCTCTAACGTGGAAGAAGAAGATGATGCCAACGTTAGTGACACTCACCTTTGTCACTAACGTTGGACTAAGCCCATATTGGCTACGTTAAAAGCCACGTTAACCTAGTTAACGTGGACTCTAAAGTGGAGGGAGCAAGAATCACCAACGTTAGTGACACTCACCTTTGTCACTAACGTTGTATTGAGCCACTATGAGCCACGTTAGTTGCCACGTTAATTATATTAACGTGGAAGCTAACGTGGAGAAGAGGGATGATGAGCCGATGTTAGTGACACTCACCTTTGTCACTAACATTGGAGATGGCTATCAATACCACGTTAGAAGTCACGTTAACCTAGTTAACGTGAACTCTAACGTGGGAAGTAGGGGCGTTCTGAAGCGTTAGTGACAAAGGTAAGTGTCACTAACACTCTCGAAGATTTGGCAAGCCTACGTCAAAGGCCACGTTAACTATTCTAACGTGAACTCTAACGTAGGGAGAAAGGGGTACTCTCAACGTTATTGAAAAAGGTAAACCCTAATAACGTTTGTGAAGGGCCAAGGGTCAACGTTAGTGGTCACATTAGTGCCACTAACGTTGAAGTTAACGTGGACGACTTTGGGTTAGGAACGTTAGTGAAAAAGGTGATTGTCACTAACATTCTCAGCACCACATTTTCACTTAATATTAACTCCACTAACGCCCTAAGCTAAAGTCCCTGCCTACTTCACACTTGCTCTGCAAGTAAAGCTGAGCCCACTGAAGAAGATAAATGCTTCAACTCAAGATCCAAAGGCCCATATCCAAGACTTGAAGAGCCAACTAGAAGATCATAAGAATAGTATAAATAGGCAGAGCTTTGAACTAGAAAGGAGCTTTTGGCATTATTAGAATTACTCTCTGTATTTTACTTTCTCTGCACTTCTAGTTTGACTTTCAGAATGTACTCTCCATCTTTGCTTTCCATTCCCAGAGCTATGAACAACTAAACCCCTTTCATTGGGTTAGGGAGCTCTGTTGTAATTTGATGGATCAATAATAGTTTTCATTATTCCTCTTCTTTCTTTTCTCTTGATTTTACTAGAAAGCTTTCAATCTTCATTCAATTAAGTAGTTATCTTGGAAAAGAAGCTATTCATACTTGGATCTCTTCTGAACCTTGGAAAAGGGATGAAGAGATCATGCTAGAAATATTTTCTCATGTTGGACCAAATTGTGGTTTGGGCGGATATGGTGACATATAATTCTCCCAATACTTTGATTTGGAAATACATGTGGTATAATCAGTGACCACACTTCATCTCTTCTCATGAGCAATTAGACCAAGGAATTGGCTATTGATCTGATTTGAGAGATTGAATTACCAAGGAATTGGAATTCAATCACTTAAGATTGCTAAGGAGATCAATGAATGCATTGATTGAGGATGAGATGAAAATGAACTTGATCCGGAGAATGCAACATCTCCAAAGCCCAATGAATTCCCCATTTCTGATCTTACCCATTCTCTTTACTTTATGCCATTTACTTTCATGCTAAACTTCGCTTTCCCATTTAAGATTCTGCAATTTACTTTCCGTCATTTATTTTCTGCTATTTACTTTCCCGCCATTTAATTTCCTGCAGTTCTCAACTCACTTTTTGCTTAGCTCAACTAGAACATTCTTCCAATTAAAGTTGCTTGACCAATCAATCCCTGTGGGATTCGACCTCACTCTACTGTGAGTTTTTACTTGACGACAATTCGGTATACTTGCCGAGGGAGTTTTGTTAAGGGACATGTTTTCGTTCATCAAGTTTATGGCGCCGTTGCCGGGGATTGATTTTGTATCAACAATGATTAAATTGGTTGATAACTAGATTGAGCATTTATTTTTATTTTGTTTGATTTAGGGTTCATTTGAGTAATTTACTTTCAGTTTAGCTATTTTCTCCCCTTTCTCCTACCCATTTTCTTAGTTGTTTACAATTCAGTCACTAACCCACTAACTGTTTGATATATTGCATCACTCACACTAACAGCATTTCTGTAGAAATTACTGTCTGCATCTATCTTTCTTGCTTTTGCCTTGTTGGTTGTATGACAGGTAGAAGAAGCGGGGCTTCAACTTCCTTTGATTCTGAACCTGAGAGGACCTTTCTTAGATTAAGGAGGGAAGCAAGAGGAAAGAGAGTAGTTGGTGCTGAGGAAGAGGAAGAGTACTTTGAACCAGACATGGAGGAGAATATGGAGAACCATCATGAAGAAGAGGCTCACAACCATGGCAGAGAAGGTCCAGCACATCAGGCTGGACAAGAGAGAAGAGTTATGGGTTCTTACATAAACCCAAACCCAGGAAACTGTGGAAGTAGCATCCAAAGGCCAACCATACATGCCAACAAATTTGAACTAAAGCCACAGCTCATCACCCTTGTTCAGAACAATTGTTCATTCGGAGGAAGTGTCCAAGAAGACCCCAATCAACATCTAACCACCTTCCTGAGGATATGCGATACTGTGAAGTCTAATGGTGTTCATCCTGACACCTATAGACTACTTCTGTTTCCCTTCTCGCTCAAGAACAAAGCATCTAAATGGCTGGAATCCTTTCCAAAGGAAAGTTTAGCAACCTGGGAAGATGTGGTGAACAAGTTCTTGGCAAGATTCTATCCTCCTCAACGGATTAACAGGTTGAGAGCTGAGGTACAAACATTCAGGCAACAGGATGGTGAGACTCTATATGAAGCATGGGAGAGGTTTAAAGACTTGACAAGAAGATGCCCGCCAGATATGTTCAATGAATGGGTGCAGTTGCACATTTTCTATGAAGGCCTTTCGTATGAATCAAAGAAGGCAGTAGACCACTCATCCGGGGGATCTCTGAACAAGAAGAAGACCATTGAAGAAGCCATAGATGTCTTTGAGACTGTAGCAAAGAATGACTACTTCTATGCTTCTGAAAGAGGCAACACTAGAGGAGTGATGGAGCTGAACAATGTGGATGTACTGCTAGCTCAAAACAAGATGATTACCAAGCAATTAGCTAACCTCACCAAGAAGATGGAGAGGAATCAAGAAGCAGCAATCACCACTTCAGCAGCAACCCAAGAAGGAGTGAATGAAGAAGCAGAGGGTGATCAAGAACAAGCCAACTACATTGGGAATTCACCTAGGCAGAATTATGACCCATACTCCAAAACGTATAATCCTAGTTGGAGGAACCACCCAAACTTTGGGTGGGGAAATTGGTGTGCGAAATCGTGATCATTCCATTCCTTGGTAACGGCGCTAAAAACTCAATACGCACGTTCATGATCTTATATCTGTTTCACAACTTCGTACAACTAACCAGCAAGTGCACTGGGTCATCCAAGTAATAATCCTTACGTGAGTAAGGGTCGATCCCACGGAGATTGTCGGCTTGAAGCAAGCTATGGTCACCTTGTAAATCTCAGTCAGGTGGATTAAATTGTATTAAGAAATTATAGTGGATGAAAATAAATAAAATATAAAATAGGATAGTGGTACTTATGTAATTCATTGGTGAGAATTTTAGATAAGCGTATAGAGATGCTTTCGTTCCTCTGATCTCTGCTTTCCTGCTATCTTCATCCAATCAATCCTACTCCTTTCCATGGCAAGCTTTATGTAGGGCATCACCATTGTCAATGGCTACATCCCATCCTCCTGTGAAAATGGTCCAATGCGCTGTCACTGCATGGCTAATCATCTGTCGGTTCTCGATCATACTGGAATAGGATTTACTATCCTTTTGCGTCTGTCACTACGCTCAGCACTCGTGAGTTTGAAGCTTGTCACAACCATCCCTTCCCAGATCCTACTCGGAATACTACAGACAAGGTTTAGACTTTTCGAATCTTAGGAATGGCCATCCATGGGTTCTAACTTATACCACGAAGACACTAATAACTCGAACTCGGTCCCCTGCATTAGATATCCAAGAGATATCCATTCAATCTAAGGTAGAACGGAAGTGGTTGTCAGGCACGCGTTCATAAGTTGAGAATGATGATGACTGTCACGATCATCACATCCATCATATTGAAGTTCGAATGAATATCTTAGAAGCGGAATAAGTTGAATTGAATAGAAAACAGTAGTACTTTGCATTAATCCTTGAGGAACAGCAGAGTTCCACACCTTAATCTATGGTGTGTAGAAACTCTACCGTTGAAAATACATAAGTGATGAAGGTTCAGGCATGGCCAAATGGCCAGCCCTCACAAAAGTCTAAGATAGCATAAAACTAATCAAAGATGATCCGAAGATGTAAATACAATAGTAAAAAGTCCTATTTATACTAAACTAGTTACTAGGGTTTACAGAAATAAGTAATTGATGTAGAAATCCACTTCCGAGGCCCACTTGGTGTGTGCTTGGGCTAAGCATGAAGCTTTCACGTGGAGAGGTCATTTTTGGAGTTGAACGCCAGTTTGTAACATGTTTCTGGCGTTAAACTCCACTTTGCAACTTGTTTCTGGCGCTGAACGCCAGACTGCAACATGGAACTGGCGTTCAACGCCAGTTTGAGTCGTCTAAACTCGGGAAAAGTATAAACTATTATATATTGCTGGAAAGCCCATGATGTCTACTTTCCAACGCAATTGGAAGCGTGCCATTTGGAGTTTTGTAGCTCCAAAAAATCCACTTTGAGTGCAGGGAGGTCAGAGTCCATCAGCATCTGTAGTCCTTCTTCAACCTCTGAATCTGATTTTTGCTCAGGTCCCTCAATTTCAGCCAGAAAATACCTGAAATCACAAAAAAATACACAAACTCATAGTAAAGTCCAGAAATGTGAATTTTAATTAAAAACTAATAAAAAAATAATGAAAACTAATTAAATCATACTAAAAACATACTAAAAACAATGCCAAAAAGCGTATAAATTATCCGCTCATCACAACACCAAACTTAAATTGTTGCTTGTCCCCAAGCAACTGAAAATCAATTAGGATAAAAAGAAGAGAATATACTATAAATTCCAAAATATTAATGAAACTTAGTTCCAATCAGATGAGCGGGACTTGTAGCTTTTTGCCTCTTGAATAGTTTTGGCATCTCGCTTTATCCATTGAAGTTCAGAATGATTGGCATCTATAGGAACTTAGAATTCAGATAGTGTTATTGATTCTCCTAGTTCAGTATGTTGATTCTTGAACACAGCTACTTTATGAGTCTTGGCCGTGGCCCTAAGCACTTTGTTTTCCAGTATTACCACCGGATACATAAATGCCACAGACACATAACTGGGTGAACCTTTTCAGATTGTGACTCAGCTTTGCTAAAGTTACCAATTAGAGGTGTCCAGGGTTCTTAAGCACACTCTTTTTTTGCTTTGGACCTTGACTTTAACCGCTCAGTCTCAAGTTTTCACTTGACACCTTCACGCCACAAACACATGGTTAGGGACAGCTTGGTTTAGCCACTTAGGCTAGGATTTTAT